>NC_055992.1:92416185-92725106 GCF_018446385.1 Zingiber officinale | reverse complement strand
TTTCGCCTAAGGTAGGCAACCAACTATGTCTTCTTCTCGCTTTCCAGGTCAACAACAATAAAAGTAGTTCCCTTCGACTGACTGGGGTAGATCTGAACCTCCTCTTTTTCTTCATAGGCCAGCAAAGAAGGATCCTCCTTGATAGCATTCACCTCTAAGCGCGGGTTCTTCTGAGCGGCCCTTGCTTTAGACTTGACCATCTTGATGTAACATCGCCTAGTGGACAACTGGTTGCCTTTGACTTCACCCATCTCATTGCCCACTTAAAACTTAATATTTTGGCAGAAGGTGGACACCACCGCTAGAAACTCATTGAGGACCGATCGGTCCAATATGACATTGTAGGCGGACAACGCGTCGACCATAATGAAGTTCGTAGTCCCGGTCCTTTTGAGAAGCTCCCCTCTGAGTGAAATGGTCAGCCGTGCTTGGCCGATTGACAACACTTCATTGCCTGTGAATCCATAGAGCAAGGTCGTCATTAGCTGCAACTCGCTCTGGTCAATTTGCAGTTGGTCGAACATCTTCTTGAATATAATATTCACCGAGCTCCCTGTATCAACAAAGGTTTAGTGAATAGTATAATTAGCAATTACCGCTCGGATGATCAGGACGTCGTCATTAGGGATCTCCACTCCCTCTAAGTCTAGGGGGCCAAAGCTTATTTCAGGCTCTTCAACCTTCTCCTTGCTACACCCCATAGCGTGGATTTCGAGTCGCCGAGAGTGTGATTTCCTCGCTTGGTTGGATTCACCGCCGGTTGGCCCACCTGCAATCATTCCAATTTCTCCCTGAGCGACGTTGCTCCTATTTTCTTCCTCTCGAGTCGAGTGTTTATTCCACTCAGCAAAAGCTCGAGCGAGACTCATGTTGTTCCTTCGCTGGGGTTGATGATAGCGCCGCTCGGATGCACCTCTCTCTTCCTCCTTCCGGCTGGTTGACCGACGTCTGTGATGTCGATCAGGTGATGGTGACCGATGACGATATCCTCGTGGAGCCAGTCGACTTTCAATTAGAGTCAGATCATAGAAGTCGCGTGTGTTATGCGTCGCCAACTAGTGGAAGGAGCAGAATAGTGGCGTCCATTCCTTGCCTTTTGCAGCCTTTAGTCGACCGACTGCCACATGCTTCACGACATGCATCCTGGGCTCGTGGTGTGGCTGTGCTCCCCCCGATCAAGGTCCCTTGGGTGGTTGATAGCTACTCGATAGTCACCACTCTGGCGTTGCTGTGGGCTCAGCAGGCGCCTCCTTTCTTATGACCGCTTAGGCTTTTTCCACATTTATGTATTCCGTGGCCCTCCTGAGTAGGTGGTCGAAATCCCTCGACAGTTTTCGGATGAGTGATTGAAAGAGCTCTCCTTTCATGAGGCCTTAGACGAAGGCGTTCACCAATACCTCTGAGGAGGCCGATGGAATATCTATGACCACCTGATTGAAGTGTTGTATGTAGGCCCTCAATGCTTCCTTGGGCCCTTGCTTTAATGAGAACAGATTGGCACTTATCTTCTAGTGGCAGTGACTACTGGTGAAGTGGTGTAAAAACGTTGCTCGGAAGTCCCTGAAGTTGTGAATTAATCCGTTCGACAATCACTTGAACTATTGTTGCGCGAATCCGGAGAGGATGGTGAGAAAGACCCAACACTTCACCCCATCGGTGTATTGATGAAGTGTAGCCACGTTGTCAAACTTGGCCAATTGATCGTCCGAATCGGTTGTTTTGTTGTATTCTCTGATCGCCAACGAGGTGTAGTGTCATGGCAGAGGATCATCTAGAATCCCCTGCGAGAATTGTTGATTGATCCACTCGGGCGAATCATCGTCCCTCGGTGTCTTCCCTTTTCACGTATCTTGAATGGGTGCGTCATCCGAGGAAGACCCCCGGTCCTTGTCTGCTCAGCCCCGTTCCTCTAATGGAGTCCAGAACAATGCTCGATGAAAGGGAATCGATGCATTGGGTGCCTCCCCATATGTGCTGGTTGACTTCTTATTCTGTCCCCGAGTAGATGCCTGCTCCGCTCGGTCTCCATATCCTGCTTGATGCCCTGCCACTGATGTAGCGGGCTCATGTGCCTGACACTCGGCCAGTGTTTGTTGCTGTTGTTGCTCCATTATCCTTGGCGCTCGAGCTTGTATAAGCACATCGAGCTCCTCCTTTGTCAACATTACCATGGTGAGTCGTCCAGCATCCTTCATCTTCTCATTTCAAATGCAGGCTATGTTCCCACAGATGATGCCAAAATGATCCTGTCTGGAAACGAGAAGGTGGCTAGCTCGGGATATGGCTGCTGCGCTGACTGGATGTAGATCGCATCTCGCTCTAGAAAACAAGCAACATCAGTGTCGAGCCAGGGAAGGGGTCCCCGACGTTGGCCCTTTGATGCTCAAGTCAGTCACTGGAACTATAGAGGAAACCAGAGCAACAGTAACACAAGTGTAAACAGTGAATAACACATACCTCCGCCGATCTTGGACCCCCTTTATATAGAGTCCTGGTGGGTGACGTGCATGCTTCTCGAGGTATGAACACGTTCTTCCAATGTGTCCTATGAAAGACCTGTCAGGAAAGTACCTCTAACACTATACATTAATAGGGCATGCGTATCCCTAACAAGATAGTAGAAGCTTCTGCCGTATGATCCACCTGTTGCACATGCCTCGCATCAGCGACACTATCTCCCAAAAGGATATCAAGAGATATAACAATGGTCCCGCTGCTTGGCCGAGCGGGGTAGCCGCTCAGCCGAGACTCCTCCACTCTGTCGGCCTCAATTGCTCTTCCTTGCGGTGATTGGGTGTAGTAGATTATCTCTCCCGATCAGACAAGCTCTTCAGTCTCCTCCACTTCTTGTCGATCTACATTGAGTGTCTGGCTATCTTATCATATTATCTCGAGCTGGACAGGTGGTCAGCTCGGACAAGTCTCTTATCGATCTGACATTGCTTGCCTCGACCGACCCTAATAAGGTCCTCCGCTCGGACACTATAGGTGAGCCTTTTGACATTTTGGCATTGATTATTTTGACTTTGACCTCCACCTCAACAGTTGACCCATGCAGAGTGGGCCCCCTTTATCGCCGCATCAATATTTATGTGGTTATACTTCTTAGAAAATTTTCAACGCTACTATCAATAGTAAATACCAGTAGTAAAAAGTAACAATACACAATAAATATCAGTAGTAAAAAGTAATAGTACATAGTAAATAAAGTAACAGAAACAATAAATAGTAGTGGGTGGGAACTGACAGTGGTAGGTAAGTTGCTTTCTTACTTCTTTCGAATGTCCTCTAGTGAGTCTTACCTGTAAAAGATCTACAAGAAGGACAATGCCCTAGCTAGGTAGAAATGTGGCTATTCGTTGCCATCCTTTCTAAGCCAACATAGGTCGTACCTTGACCTACTTATCTTTTACAATTACCATTCATCATCTGGTTACTTTGAAAAGGACTGAAGAAGACATTAAAGGTAAGTAAGAAGTTAAAATCTAGACAAATTTGTCATTAAGTTGTCATGAGCCTAGACCAGTAAGATGAATTTATACATATTGCATGTTAATTTTCAGGAGTAAAGCTTAAGTACTTAGGTAGGCAAATTTATTTTACATGATGGAAAGGAAAACTGAATTTACAAAAGAGTAGATTACATGCGAAGCTGAGAAAGCTTTATATTACATGTTGAAGGAAAACTTAATTTACAGAAGCTTATCTTACATACAGAAAGGAAAACTTAAGAAAGCTATCTTACATGCTGAAGTATATAGGTGCTGGAATAAATGTCACACCCCCAAAGGAGTCCCTACCAAAAAATTTCGGCAGCATCTCTCCTGTATCGGTGACAATCTAAAGCATACATACAAACAAAATACATCAGTCACATACGGCTGGAATTTATATACAACCACGCAGTTAAATAATCAGCCCACTCGGTTGGAACAAGAATAAACACAACCACGCAGTTATGTATATACATTAAACAATCCACTCAGCTGTACTAAAAGCCAACACAACGGAAAAACGATAACGAAAAGCTCAATACAAAACAAATCAACACACTGCTAGCCGGCTAGACTTTATACAACAACCACAACAACAAATATAACAACACACCAAATACAGCAAACACCAAATACAAATAAAACATATACAAAACCCGAAACGGTCATCGGATGTGATGTAGGACCCGACAGATAGGATACTGCAAGCGACACACCAAGCATCTAACTGCTACTTGCAAACATAAAGGTATAAATGCGGTGGTGAGTATAAGTAACTCAGACGATAATAGACAAGATAGTGCATGATCTATAAATAAACATGGAGATCAAAGGTATACAATCTCAGCAGGGAAATAAAGAACATGATCATACTATCATAATCAATGCATTTAAATATATCTGACGTAATAACCCAACATAATCATAACTGACATACAAACTACACAAACCACTACTGACATAATGATAAATACATACCTAATCTGGAATCAACACATGATACAATGTTCAGTAAACTCACCGGATCTGTAACAAACCCACTCATGACACCTGTGCAATATAAATACAACTGCATATACATATAAAATAAATGACATGTATGCAACATGACAACCATATGCAATAACCATATCTCAAACAAGTGCAACAACCACAATCACATGCATCTAGTATCTACTAGGCATGTATGCAAATATATCTCTAAAGATGCACCGCGCATCATATGCAAAAATGTGTATGCATGCTCCATGGTCACCCCCGCCACCTCTCTAGACACCACGACCCCTGTATGGCCGAGAGGCTTGGGTCCGTGACAAATCGTACTAGCCTCCAGTACATGCACCGCTATAGGCGGCCGAAGCGGACGGTCAGCTAAGTAGTTATCTAACTACATAGCTAAGGGTCCCTGACTACTCACATCTCTATCCCTCTGACTATTGTACCCTCAAGACTCACTACTCTAGAGTAGTCGAGGCTGACAGAACATTGAGTGGCTGAGTAAACGCGACAGGACTAGTTCCACTCCTAGTTACCACTCTCCAATAGTGGCCGAATGGACAACTATAAAAGACAGACAACCATCTCAACCACAAGGGAGATAATAGTCGTCAGTATGCAATGAATGATGAACATGATATATATACATAATCATGATACGAACACCGTCATCATCCATACAAACTCTAAATCCACCTAAGTACCCCACAACATGATTATAATCGTCATGATACCTCCACATATCCTACCAAACATATGTACACAACTACACATGTATAATCAACCAAGAATCTCCAATAATCCCCCTAGACACATGTACACAGAACATAGGTACAATCAACATGTATCCTCCAGTAAAATACATCAGACACGTGTATATACAACAAATATACAATCAACTCAACTCCTCCAATCATCACACCAGACAAATGTATACACGATATACAAATGGGCAATCATCATATGAATACCACCAACGAAGTATCTCCTACCATACATACTCTACATGTAAAAATACCATAGAGTATAGATAACCAAAGTGCAGACTATATAAGAATTAAATAGATCATCACAAGGGTCAAGCATCAGTGTCAAGTAGGAAAACAACAAACGAACACGATATAAGGTAAGACAACCTAAACCATCACATAATAACCATGCACTAAGATCAAGAAAACCTACGTAGAGGCCAAGGAAGAAATACCCGCCTTTATCTGTCGATCGTGCTAAAATAAAAATCCCACGTCGTGATGATCATCCCATATCAACGTCCTACATCAATCAATATATATTTTATTTAACTAAATTCATAAGAATTAAATAGCTAAATAAACTCCCTAACCCAAATAGGATAACTTTAATCAAATATGATCTCTGATTAATCCTCCAAATAATCCTTAATCACACAACCTAATGAGAATAGGCTAAACATGAATCCATCATAACAACTTACCCAAATTCATCCATTAAGCAAATCTCATCATAAACCCTTCTAAATCTACTAAATCACCGTTTATCCAAACAACCACAAATCACAAAATCTCCAATATAATATGATACAAATCCTTATCAATCCACATCTCAATTGATTCCTAAATTTAAATCATTACATAATGTAATCAATTCATAGCACAACTTACCCAATTCCATTGCACTCCACTGTTAGCTTGCGATCAAAGCAACCCACTGTCAGAAATCACAGGTGGGATGCTCACTGCTGCCCACATTTCCATCTCCTACTAACCTAACAACCAAATCAAAGAAATCTATCAATTACCCTATAATAAAATACAAGATCAGCTCTTAACCATACTTTAATTCCATGCAACAACCCCTTCTCCAATGGTCCACTGCCCGACAATGATTTCTTGCAACAGGTGGCCGACGACAATGTACATAACAACAGCAAGATTCAACAGATTCTTGGCTGGAACAGGGGCTCCAGTGGTTAAAGTCGCAACACATGGGTGAGGTAACGAGGGACTGAATCTAGGGTTCAAATCCTCTTCCTCTTGACTGGCGGTGGGTTGATCAGAATCGGCGACACTAGGGCATCGGCCAAGAACTGAACTCCTCCTTTATCACGATCACGTCTGACACGAGTGGTTGTGGGGATCAACAATGTCAGGGCGGCATCGACCAAATCGGGGGAGGATCGACGATTAGGGTTCGGCTTTTCCCCCACCTTGCCGAAGATCTTCCCACGCAAGCGACGACCCGAAGAGGAAGACGACCCAATAGCCTCCGATGATCAGCGGAGAAGAAAGAGGGATCAGTGGCAGCTCAACACTAATGAGATCAAGCAATGTCCGCCAGCATCTCGACATCAACGGCGTCGGCAGTGAAGATAGATCGGGGAAAGTGGAAGTCGCGCGCGAGAGAGAGAAAGAGGAGAAAGGCTCAACAACAGCAATCGGGACGGAGAAGGGAGGTCCGGTGGCGATGGGCTAGACATCACCGGCATAACTAAGAATCATCGGCATCTGGTCGGAGATGCGATGGGAATTGAGAGAAAGGAGAAAAGTGTCAGGGAAGATAAGTAAGGATCGGGAGTTTAGGGAAAATAAATTTAGGTTAACTTAACTAACCTCTAAGTTTATTTCTCAATCAACTCCTATTTAAGGGGTATTCCAAACAAACTTTCTCTGTACCCCGAATCCATCCCCTCAAAACGGATCATACGGACCCCGTTTAAATCCCGAAAAATTTCTGAAAAATCCAATAAGATTTTTCATCCAATAACATTTATTATTTAATTTTGCGATATCTTACAATAAAATTTACAGAAACTAATGCCGAGGAAAGTTGAGAAAGATTGAGAAAGGTTGAGCAGAAGAAGTGTTTGCTCCTTGTCTTTTGAAGCAAAAGAATGAGGCTTCTTATAGACAGAGAGATTGCTTCAAAGAGAAGGAATGCTTACTTGCAAGAGAAGGAAAGCACATGGAAGCTAGGGCCTACTTGGAGGTGGAAGACAAGTGGTAGAAAAGGAGGAGGGCCTGGTGGTGGCTTTTAGGTATGGAAGACAAATGGCAGAAAAGGAGGGTCGTAGATAGGTAATGGATAGGTGGTTGGTAGTGGAGCTATTGTAGAGTAGGTTGATTAAGGGTCTATCATGTTATCAATATTTTGTTTTCCTGTGGAGTCTAGAGATAGTGCTTGTGAGCTAGATGCTTGAGTTGGTGCTCTATGCTTGGCAAGAGCAGCCCTGTAATCTCTGGCGAAAAGTGCTGAACTGGCAAGCCGTTTGTCACTCATCCATTCCGTCTTCTTTTGATAATGTTGAAAGAGAGTAGTATGCTAGGTAGTGAAATTAAAAGGAAAGAACCTAGTGCTCATTTCTTTCGACCAATAAATTTTCTCTGTGAAAGATTCTCCTACAAGAAGGTAAGCATCAAGGTCTTCAATTTTGTCCCAGTCCCAATGTGTCCCCTGAATAGAGGCATGCCAATGTTTAAGCTGATTAGGAAAATAGGGAGAAGCTTCCCAATCAAAGTCTAGGTCAGAAGGATAGTCTTCAAGTTCTGCTTGATAACCTCCAACCTCATTGGCATCAATTTTGATTAAATATCTGGTTGGTTCTATTTTGAGTTATAGCCATTCTGGTGGAGTATTGTCGAAAGTGCAAACCACAAAGGTTTCTTCTTCTTCTAATGTGGTGGAAATGATGGTGCCCAATTTCTTGGGAAAATCTTTAACTGAATCGGGGTCATGAACCCATAAGTTATGTAGGAGACCATAGTCTAGTAATGTAAAAGGAGTGATAAGTCATCCTTTGCAGGCAGTGTTAGTGTATGTTTCATAATCCACATTAGCTTTTCGAAAGGAGTAAAGAAGTTAGCATGGACAACCATGTTTGTCAGAGTCAATACAAAGTACACATTTCTTTTGGCATTTGAGTCTTGAGCTGAACTCAACCTCATATACTATTGTCATGCCTTCAAGGGGAGTTTTGTGAAAAGCTTTAAGAGCTTCACATAAATCCAGAAGAGTTTGTAAAGTTGATTTTTCTACCAAACTTCTTACATATATAGTAATGCCTTCTGGAATAGTATTTGGAAAACCTGCTAAAAAGTTTTCAGAAGCCCTTTGTAAGGCAGTAGCCTTATTTTATTCTTTGAGTTGGGCTAAAGTTAAGTAATCGGGCCTGTGAATTTTCATAGTACTATCTGTAGGGTTATAAGAACTGGCTTCATTATCGCTTCCTACTATTTGAGCATAAGTTGGTAGAGTGTGAGTGTCAGGACTGGTGGCCTATAAGGGGATAACTTTAAGTAGGGTACTAATGAAGAAATGTGGACCAAGCTGAGCTCTAGCAGCTGTAAAAGCTTCTTCCAGGCAGTAAAAACCCTTAAAGTACTAATGTTTCGTCTTGTATAGCCAAGTTGGTTTCTTCCTAGGTAGAGTAAACTCCTGCATGGGGCCTAAGAAAACTACATAATAAGAGAACTTCTTTCCTGTAAGTTTTTAGATAGTAGTAAGGAAGTAGTTAGACAGTGCATTAATGACCAATATTTTGTATCCTGAGCTTCCAGGTAAAGTGGGGATATGCCAAATATGGTCCAGGAGGTAGTTTTGAATGTGGTCAAGTTTGTCTCTAGCAGAGAAGTGAAACTGATCCTCTGGTTGTGTAAAGAGTTGTAAGTCTTGGTTACCAAAGCGCATGGTTTTTGTAGAGAAAGTACGAACCATCCATGGTCTGTCCATAACCCTATAAAGAGTCACAAGAGTGAGTCACAATTAATACAATAGTCTAGATAAAGTATCCGCTAATGAGTTATAACTCCTTTTATATGCTCCCATTGTATTCTTAGACCTTTGTTAATTATAAGATCTGTAAATTTTAGTTATCTCTTAGTACCAAGGCCTTTTCTAATATTTTTTTACTGACTGTATTTGACAATGACTTCACAAGCTGTCCTGATAGTGATTTATTATTTATTACAGATAAATAATCTAAAGGCTTCTAAGCAATATATAACCACTAAGATTTCATAATCTAGTGATGTTAGATGTCCTTTTCTTTTTATATATTTTTCAGAGGTATACCGGCATAAGCTTTCAGTTATCTTGGGTTCATATTTAGATGTTTTGCGGTATAGAATGCCTTCCCATTCGGTTTCACATCCGTTTATTTCAATAACTAAGTAGTCTGTGTCAAGAGGTAGGGTTAATTTTGGAATAGTTTTGACCAAATGTTTAATTGTTGGACAAAGGCTATATCTTGATGGTTGAAATGCCTTTGTCCAATCAAGGATGTTTTATTATATAGAGGTCCACTAATTTTTCCTATGTCTTTAAGATAAAGTCTTGCATAGTTGAGGAGGCTTAAAAAAGAGCGTAAAGTCTTAGTATCTTCCATTTTATCTGGAAATGTAAGAAATTTTATAGAGATATGAGGTTGTAATGTAATTTTTCCTTGACCTATTTCTGCTCTTAGGAATTCTATATGTGTTTCTGCTAATTTCATTTTTTTTATGGGAAATGATAAGGTCATGCTGTTCAAATAAATTAAAAATGATATGCAAATGGGCTTAATATTCTAGTTTAGTTTTAGAGAATACTACAATATCATTAATATAAACACAAGTAAACATGGAAACAAGTCGAAAGATATCATCTATTTTTCGTTGGAAGACTTGGGGAGCTATTTTAAGGCTGAAAGGCATAACCAACCATTCAAAATGGTCTTCTAGGTAGGAAAAGTTGTCCATTCAATAGAGTTAGGATGCATTTTTACTTGCCAAAAATATGATTTCATGTCAAATTTTGAATACCATTTAGAATGTTATATTTTATTTAAAAGTTGGTATTTATCTAGGATTTTGTATCCATCTTCTTGGCAGTTATTATTTAACCTTTTGTAATTAAAAACCATTCTTGACTATCTACATTTTGGTTCTGCCCCTTTGTTGACTATAAAAGGTAGGCTTCTATGTCTAGAGGTAGATCTTTGAATGACCCCTAGATGTAATAATTGTTGGATATGCATCTTGCATTCTTTAGTTTCCCAATTTGTATATTTTAAATCCTGGGCTTTAATTGTTAGGTCTGAATCAATTATTTCCAGTTTGCAGTATACTTTGTCCCTATCCCAGTATTTGAGTGGATTTTTACCAATAATTTCAAACTTTTCTAATCTAGAAATTAGAGAATCTAAATATGGTTGATAAGTATTAATCATCTAAAGTAAATGTGTTGGGATTATTAGGTCAGTAGGGGTATCCCATGTAGAAAAATCATCACTTTGAAGGCTTTACCAGCCAAGTGTGTCTAGTTTTCCTGATATTCTTGATATTCAAAAAAGCTAACTCATAAGTTTAAATAGGAGTAGTACTTGTTTATTTTTATTTACAAGAGCCTATGGGGAGCACTATGGGGAGCACTAACAAGTAAGTTCATATGAGTTGTGAGGATGATTTTTAGGTGAGGGTGGAATGGTAAGTAGGTGAACAACTAAGGGATAATCTGACACAATAGGTGAGATTATTGGTGTGGAAAAGAAAAGAGCATAATCTTTAGTGAAAAGAAAAGCTCGGTCTGGTGCTATAAGAAAATTGAGTTCTAATATAAGATGTATGTTAGGATGTAATAATAGTTTGACCCATAATTTGGAGAGTGTTAGGGGCTGACTATAGGTACCACAATTGTTGTAAAATCGTATGTGTATGTTTGTCACAAATTGTGTACATGCTAATTGTTGTCCATCAAATTGGGCACTAATTGAGTTGAGAGGTTTTCTTAATAAGAGCTTTTGGTAATATTGAGACTAGGGTTGCCTCATCTATGGTGGAGTTAGTGGCCCCGCTGTCTAAAAAGGCATATAGTGTAAACTCATGGCTATGTATATTAACGAGACATTTAACTCTAATATCAAGGGTTTTCCCTATGTTACAAATACTAGAGGCTTTAATAAAAACCATGTTCTTTTCTGTAGAACTCATGGAAACTTGTAGGTTTTTCCTTTATCAAGTGGTTGTGGTAATAGTTTTTCTAGTTGGACTTCAATTATATCTAGATGGGATTCCATTTGGTTTAATCGAGTTTCAAATGTAGATACTCTTATTTCTAAGAGAATATTTCTTGTACTGCTTTTAGTGTGCTGAGTTGTAGGTATTGTAATGGTAAAATATTTTTGGAGACAAAGATTACAAGCTTGTTTTCTACATAAAGTGCAAGTGCCCCGTTTTTCAATGGAGGGGTAATAACTACAAAAATAGCAAGGAATGCTATTAGTTCCTATTTTTAATATCCAGTCATGTGTATAATTAGATTCTTAGTTTCTTGTGTTAAGTTGGGTGAACATTAGATTCATTTTTTAGGAAAGTTTTCCCATAATACCTGATCATAGTTTAATGGCATATAGTCAGGGAAATCAATTTCAAGATAATAATGTGAAGGTTGTAGAAAATAATTTACTAAGCTATAATCGGAGGAGGGAGGAACTTCTTCAACATCATCTACAGAGATAATGGAATAAATAGAAGAGGTATTCGAAACATTTGACTAGATTTCTACTAAATTAAGATTAGTGCAGGTAACTAGTTTTGCCTCGCGCGTGTATAGATTTTTCTTGTTTAGCTAGGCTAAGGATAAATGGTTTGGCTCATTACAAGCAAAACAAGTAATCGTATTGGCATAAGTTTTCTTTGGTTTGAATTTTCTTACATGTCTTTCCTTTTTTAGGTAAGGTTTCTTTTCTCTACTTTTTCTAACATAGTATGTTTTTCTTGGTCTGACTGTTTTAGGTTTAGTAATAGATTGCTTTGAAGTTCGATTATTTTTATAAGGTTGTGTTCTTGAGGGAGTTGAGTCATACTACTAAGGCATATAAATTTGACTATAGAATCCATATTGTTAGTTTTAAAGTTATTTTTGTATGTGTATGTAAGTACATTTCTCTTTTAAAATAGAAATGATGTGTTGTATTCTTATTCCAATATTATCATATTGTGATGCTACTTTCATATCAGTCCAGGCCTTATGTATTTCTTTTCCTAAGTCTCCTGAGAGTTTACTAAATAATCATTCTCCTAACTCAAGGTTATAGTCATTTCCTGAAACTACTGTTAGGGCTAAAAAATCATTACAAAAGAGTTTAATCCAATTCCAGTTAAACAGTTGTAATTGCTCTAAAGTCTCTTATGTTTTTTTTTTTGGTCTAATATCTAAACTAGTATTTGCATCCTGAGCTGTAAACAGTCTATGAATAATGTAACAAAAATTAAGTATGCTATTTTCTTGGGAAGCAATTCTGGCTACTTCTTCAGGATGGGTACTTTTATAGGATTCTCATGCTGCTCTGGTAACATTTCTCAAGTAATTTCCTCTTACTCTTATCATGCCAACTCCTAATTCTATATTTAGTTCATGCTTAGCTTGATAATCCCTTTTTACATAAACTATCCATTGTTCTAAATATGTATCATATATTTGGGGATCATTACATTCCTCAATATTAAGTAAAACAGAGTTTTTTTTTCCAAAATATGTTATTTTTGGCGATCTTCTTTTCCCTATGGTTCTTAATAAGGGGTTGTTATTAGTGTAAGGATGTATTTGTGTTCTTGAGGATGTCCTTCTCCGTAGTCCATAGTTTGCATAGAACTTTTTAGGTATCTTACTTGTAAGGGTTGTGGTCTAGATGTACTAGTGACACTAGATTCAGCATGATTTATTAAATTGACATTGGAGAAATAATCGTTCTTTTTAACAATTATATTATGGTCTTCGTCAAAGTATAACATCCAGTCTGCTTCTAACTTATGGTGTAAAAGATCAAAAGTTCCTAATTCTTTAAAATCTTCATTAGTAAAATAGGTAGCTATTTCAAATGGTAGGTACACATACTCATTTAAGTCATTATAAAATAAATAGTTAGGTTCTAAACAGAAGTTTGTGGAATGATTGCTACATTCTTTATTCATTAAGTTCACATTAGGTTGGGCTTCCTCTTGATCTTCTTCCTGTGATGTTGAAGATTTGTAATTATGGAATATTTCTAAGGATTTACAATGTCTGTCTTTATATATAATAGATTCGGTTAGTTGTAAAGTTTGTGGTATCATGCTTAAGTCTAGATTAAGATTCCAATCTAGTCTAGCAAGTAGATTAGAGGAGAAATCTTTAGATTTCATAAAATAAAATCCCTTTGTGGTAAGAGTCTCAATAATATTATTGATTTGGACTTTGAAACCATTATTGATATTAGTTATAGTTTTGTCTAGAAAAATAATATCTATCTGAATATTTGTTTTTGAAAATCATCATATTTTCTGGCTTGAACTGAGATTTTAATATGTATAATAAAGTCTAGAATAGTTATATTAAAATTTGAACAGAAATAGGTAATTCCTAAGTTGTTATTCATATTAACTTCAATAAGTCTAATAACTATTTTATCATTATCAGAAAATCTGGAATCATAAAGTATTAAAAATATCTGAGCTCCTATATTTTTGTCTAGTAAATCCTTTTAATCCGAACATAATTAATCATAAGTGGCTATTATTATTAGTAGTGGTGGTGGTTTTTTTTTGTTTTGTTTTGTTTTAATTTTTTGTTTTGGTTAGTTCGGACTTCTCTTCCCAAAACTTTCTTCAATGCTGCAAGAACTATTTGGTGGCCTATGAAGTAAGGAATGTTATGGTTGGTGGGTTCCATCGGCACAGTCATCAATCACTTCAACGATTGAGTTAATTTCAATAAAAAAAATAAAAAACTAGCAAAAATAAGAAAAGGAAGAAAGAAACCATCAATGTCAGAGAGGGGTTGGTTGAAAAAAAGTGATCTCCGTGTGCGGAAAAAAATCATCTCTATATAATCCTCTGAAGAAAATCTCCCATGTAATCCATTAGTTATCCTTTTAAAGAGTGATTTAGAGTATCAAAGATGACAATCGTTGGACCGTACTTCTAATACCGTTGGTCGAGCTGTCAGAAGTTGTCGAGTCCTTAGTGGGCTTAAATTGTCGGATTAAGACCGACTAAGATTCCCATGTTCAAATGAGAAATCACTAGATGAATACTGAATGCTTGGGAGAACAGACTCTGATTCTATAATCCAATTCTTAAATTCTAAAAAAAATCTTATTGGTATAATCAAAAACTTAAAAAGTACAAAATAAAATAAAAAATTAACATTAGGCGCGGACGAGTCCGCACGGAATCATGTACAGCGCATATCTATATATAAAGTTTATATACACTTTCCGTATAAATGTCAAATATTTTTTTTAATTTAAAATATTTTTATAATACTCTTAAATTGCAAAGTCAAAATCTGATTTGTATGACCGAAAATTTAAAAAAAATAAAAAAATAAAAAAATAAATACACGAACATGGATGAAGTCCGTACAATAACATCCGCAAAAGAAGTCCGTACAATAACATCCGCAAAAGAGTTTTGGGTGCTCTGTGTTCTCAGCATTCTTTCAGTTATATATATTTTCACGTTGAAAAGATATGTAAAAATCATGAATTTAAAAAGATGTAAGATATTTTTATTGAGATAAGACTTTTTGGATAGAGTTCACGAGTAAAATCATGATAACTTAATCCTAAAGTGGATAATATCATGTCATTATAAATATATGTGAATATCCTTTGATCACAACAAATGATATCAGAACAATGATACATATCAAATGTCATATGAGAATAAAGTCATAAGAATTTAATCCTAATAAAATATATATATTTGCTCATTCTCAATTCTCAGTACTCTGACCAACAGTATTAGCACCCTGAGTGATCGGCAGCCCAACACCAGTCTCGATACTTTCAATGCTCAGCTGTCTCAGCACTTCAGCTACCTCCATTCAGAGTGCTGATCTGTAGCCTAGACATCCATTTCGGCTGCCTAAATGCTCGAGAGTCTGAGCATCTTTAACCTAATGTTGATGTGCTCGGCAACTCAAGCACTCGTCTTAGGGTCCTAAGTGCTTGGCAGCTGGAGCATCTAACATGGCATCTCTAGACCACCTCACTTGGCATAGGCATTGGCATGGCATCCCTAGGCACAATCCTGACAAGGATAAGCTGCGACTAGACATGGCCCTCATAGGACATTGTCCAAACAGATAGAGCTTAGGTAGGACGGACTATCACAAAGCAAGGCTCCTTTAAATCTCATTTACTCGAGAGAATGGCAAAAATAAAAGATGAAATTATTTTTCTTTCTCATATTCATCTAATGGGCTGAAGGACTCATAAATCCACTTGTACTTTTTTTTTTTTTTTCAAATCACACATAAAGTAATTTTCTCCGACTATGTACTTGTATTTCTTGTAACTCGCAATCGGACCTCACGTGGCCAAAAACGAACGGCCCCTCGCGATCATGATCAACGTCTATCACGGATGGTGGCCCTGTCTGACTGTGATCAACATCCCAGAGTAGCAGCCCTGTGTGAGACGACCTTGCGCGACACCCTGCGCGAGGCCGCCTCGTGCGACACCTTGCGCAAGGCTGCCTCATGCGCAACCAGGTGTGGCTGCCTCGAGCGAGGTCGCCTATCATGTCACTACCCCGAGTGAGGTCACCTCGCACGCGATGACCCCGAGCGAGGGCATCTCACGTGTGGCAGCCCCAAGCAAGGTTGCCTCATGCAGCAGCAAGGTCGGCGGCCTTGCACGACAGCAGTTGTATTTTTTTTTCTTCTTCAAATTATTTGTTACATACTTTATAGGGTTACATCAAAAATTTATCTCTCAATCTTTAATTTTTTATATTTATTATGGATAAATTTATTAGGCACATTCAAAATACATTACCAAAGTGCATATTATTTATAAATGATACATGTGAATAAATAAATGTTAAAAAAATTAAATATTGGCGAGAAAATCTAGAAGTGCATGATTTTAGACTTAGTAAAATAAAGATAGAATATATGAAATTTAAGTTTAAAAATATTAGATTGAATGGTATAATTATTAAGATATATAAAAGATGATGAGTTATCTGTAATTAAAAGTTTTAAGTATTTATGATCATTTTTTAAAAGAATGAAGAGATTGAGAGATGTCTTATATATAATACAAATAGAATGGTTAAAATGAAGAAGAACGTTAGATGTTTTTTGTGATTGTAAAGTACCTCTAAAACTTAAAAATAGTTTTATAAAATGACAGTTAGACCTACTATTTTATATGGAGTTGCATGTTGTCTATGACTCGAACATAAAGTAGAAGATAAGAGTTCCTGAGATGACACTACAAAAAATAAAGGATTTCGGGACAAAATTGGGGACGAATTTTAAAAAAAAATTCGTTGCAAAAATTTTTGCGACAAAATTTGGGACGAAAATTTTTTCGTCTCAAAATGGTTGATGCAAACTTTTGGAACGAATTATGGATTGTTGCAAATTTGGGGACGAAAAAAATTTTCGTCCCCAAATTCGTTGCAAAAAAGTATAGAAATTTGCAACGAAAACTGTTTTTGTTGCAAACCTAGGAACAAATTTAGGGACGAATTTACATAAATTTTCCACCAAAATTGTCTTGATTTTTGCAACAAATTTGGGGACGAATTCGGTGACAAATTATATTTTGTTGCCAAGTTTGTCCCTAATATTGCAACGAATTTGGGGACAAATTCGGTGACAAAATTATTTTTGTTGCCATCTTTGTTCCTAATTTTGCAACGAATAATAAATTTGTTACAAAACTGGCAACGAATTTCGCAACAAAAACTTGCCAAATTCCTTACACATAAGATAAATTTTCGTCCCAGAATTCGTCCCAAATTCTGGGACGAAATTTGGGATGAAATTTGTGGATTCGTCCCAAAATTCGTCCCAGAATCTGGGACGAATTTTGGGACGAATCCACAATTCGTCCCAGATTTTGGTCCCAAAATTCGTCCCAAAATCTGGGACGAATTCTGGGACGAAAATAATTTTGTCCCAAATTACGATAGAATTGGGACAAATAATTTTCGTTGCCAAATTCGTCCATATTTCAAATAATTTTTTCCAGCTTCAATTTCTTTCTACAATACAATCCAAATATATACAAACCAAATTCAAATAACAAATAATATGCATTCAACACATCCTAATTTAACATTCAACACATACAAATTTAACATTCAACACATCGATCAACTCATAATTCAAGAAGTATAAAGTTTGCAACAAAGTTTACAATATCCATCTTGTTCAAGCTACTAGAAAATATGATACAAAGTTCAACAACCCAATGTTTTATAAGTCCATCATCCATCCAGCAACACTAAGAATACATATAGTCATCTTCATGTGCCACAAAATCTTTGATCCCCATCAAATCTCCTTTGCCTACATAACAACAAACAAATAAACTAGATCATGTCTAACAAGAAAGATTGTAAATATTATACGATATGGCCATGTAAAAAGAATAATTGGAAACAAAACATAAATGTGAAATTCCTTAAACATTCTAATAAAAGCCCTAATTCTAATAAAAGTCATATTTACCAACGATATGAATCATCCATGTCATAACAACGGTAAATAAAATTATAAGAATTATTTTGAAGCTAAGTACATGTATCGTAACTACGATACAACCTAATATAATTGACACATCATATAGAGAGAAAGAGAGAGAGATATTGTGAAGTATGGTATTAGGGTTTAAATTTTCTCACTTAGTTAACTTTATTTTTCATTTTAATTTGCTGAATTTATAGTTTTGTCTTTGGTTGATATTTAATGTAAACTAAAGGATGTTTAAAATAATTGTTCATTTCATTGTGTTAACTAGTTGACAATTTCATATGAATAACTTTAGCACATTTTTAACAACTCTTTACAAAATATTAAGGTAGGAGGATGCATCGTTATCTAGTAAAGAATTTTAGAATAGTGTAATGTAATTCTAGATGAAATATAAAACTTTTATGTATCTATATAGTTTTGAAACTATACATAGATCAAATTCAGAACTTTTATGCATCATTATCATTGAAGACAAAACAAGAAAGAACAACTTATCAAAAAGAATGAACACAATTAAACAACTATTTAAAGCTAATTTTAACATAATTATTTAAAGTTAACTTTATATAATTAAACAACTATAACATAATTATTTAAAGCTAACTTTATATATAGATCAGTCAATGCATATTAAAGAACTTAGGAATACCGAAAAGAGGTGAACAAATACAACTGTCTTCAACTACACCGAGATCGGACCAACTTGAGACCTGCACAAACAACATTATCAAATCAGGAAAAAATAAAGTCGAAGTATTAGAGACTTCATTCATATTGCCTAATTATGCTTTAATTTTGTTACTGGTACACAACTAAGAATCATATAGATTAGTCTATGTCAAAGATAAGTCATCTCATACATTGACAGTGGAACAGTGCAAGAAGACAACAGACTTAACCTACAAATGGCAGAGTTGAAAAGTTAAAAAACCATTGATTAATGTGTAAAGCAGTAAACATAAGAAAAAAATCATCATACATTATTAAAATTATCAAAAATCATCACCGCCATCATCGTTATCATCGTAGGCATCATCATCGTCATCATTGGGAGGATTCTGACTTTGAGCGGAGCTCAACTGAAGGTGTTGCATGATTAATTCTTGTTGTCGGCGCATTTCTCTAATATCTTTCTCCAAATTAGCCCGTTCTAGGTCTCTTTGCACCCTTTCTTGGTCTCTTTGCGAAATTATTTCCTTCAGATGGCTAACCTCATCAGTCAAGGTATTTACTTGGTTCGTAAGTGCTGATGTGGAGGAAGAAGTTCCAACTAATCTTTGGGTTCTACTCAAGGAACCCATCCCCAATATCCTTCCCCCTTTTGGTCCTCCACTGGCCTCTAACCATAAACTCAAATTATTGCCAACAGACTCCTCAGACCCCTGACTATCGATACCAGCTTGTGAGCATGTTTGAGCTAGCTCGAGTTGATCATATTTTTCCTGTTTTGTAAAACACATACGATATTGATTAGATATAATAGAAAGACATATAATATTAAGACAATAATGGTAGGTAACTAATTAAATTTAAACCATATATTAAGGTAAAATAAAAATTAATTCAAACCTTGACTGCTTTTGCTCTCGCCCCACTCCATGTGTTATCTTTTTTTTTAAAAGTGCGAGTGAAAGCATCAATGAAAGAAGGCTCCTTCCCTGTCTCCTTGGTCTAAAAAAACATTATTTCAAATAACGAAATAATTTGATATATATTAAAAATTTGTGAAAGAGTGAAACTATTACCATTCTCCGTCTATGCTCATCTATGTTAATGGAGCCTCCCGCATATATAGCACTTGAGTCACCAGAATTGTGAGATTGATTCATTCTATTCAGGTCACTCCTTTGTTTACTTTCCTCCGTTGCCCAAAATAGAGTGATCCTCTCCCAATTTTCTTCAGTGATGAAGTTTGGTTTTCTCCGCCGACTCTTTGCGTGACTTAATACATGTCTAATGTGATCGCCACATTTCTTTTTAAATATTCTTCGTATCTCCATTTCGTCATTCGGGTCCCAATTATTTAAGCGCTGAAATAAAAATTTATTTTATTATATAATCACTGTAAAATTGAAGTAAAGTTAAGAAAATTTACTTTGAACTCGCTCCACCAAAGTTGTTTTGTGGCTGGTGGAGTGCTTGAATATGTCAAAGAATCCCCTCCCCAATGGTTGTTCACGATCCTATTTATTTCTCGAACAACTTATACCGGATTTTCAAAGCTGCATTAAATTACAAAATAATGATATTATATAATTAAGATAGATCTAACAAATAAAATATTTTATAGTACTTATGAATCACCGATGGGGACTAAAGGGGCTCTATCATTCCTAAACTCAGCAAATGATTTTCTTGCTGAGTCAGGAGGATCTGAGTGGACAGGTAATTGTTCTGGGTAAGGTACTTGTGGCGGCGAATATGAAACCGGTGCAGAAGGTACATGAGAAGGGCCCGGCTGATGAAGGGGTGGCATAGGTACACTGGCAGGGGAATATGATGCCGGTGGAGAAGGCACATGGGATGGGCCTGCTTGAGTAGGGGGTGGATTAGGTTCACTGGCAGGTGATGGATGTGTCTGGTCCTGTGGTCGCCGTCTACGTCCACCACGTCGAAATATATGCTGGAAATTTTAACAATTTAATAAAGTTAATTACAGATCTAATACATAACAAAGGATAATTAAAAACTTACCATTTTTATGTAAAGATTATGGAAAAGGATGGAGGGGAAATTTATGAAATGTGACCTCTGATGACCTGTAGGAATAAATACAATGTGTTAACAGATAAAGTAAATCAAATTATAAAAGAGACAGTATATACAATAAAATATGAGAAATTTCTTTAAATAAGCTAACAAAACTTACCCATCATCAAAAATCAAAGTCATCATTGTCATTATCATCCTCATCCTCCTCTTCCTCTTCCTCCTCCTCTTCCTCTTCCTCTTCCTCCTCCTCTCCTTCCTCCTCCTCCTCCTCATCATCATCATCAATTTCACTTCTATCTACGTTGATTACTACACCGTTGGGATCTCGTAAAGTTGGAATAATATATTCCTCAGTCTGAAAGGTGTTTGAAACTTCCTCTTGTTGATATGCAATGTTTTCCCAACGTGCCTCAATTTTTTTTCGTGCTTTAGTTTTACAAACAACCCACCAATCAATCTTATCGCGTTTCAAACTCGGATATGAAGAATAGAATACTTGAATTGCTTGTTGTGCCAACACAAATGGTTCATATCTCTTATAAAATCTCTTATGATTTATTTCAACTAAATTATAATATGGATGCACTTTCATCCCTCTAACAGGGTCAAACCAGTGACACATAAATAATATAACTTGCATTTGTGGTCCTGGGTATTCTACTTCTATAATTTCATCCAACAAACCATAAAAATCATTACTTGGACCTCCTTCATTGGATGACGATACGCACACCCCACTATACATGGTATTCTTGCCCATTCCATAGTCTTGAGTATGAAAATTACATCCATTTATGAAATATGCTGGCCAAGTGCGTACGCATGAATTTGGACCCCATGACAGATGGATTAGCCATTCTTGTTCAAGGTGAGATTGATTAGCTTGAACCTAAGGTCAAAACACAAATTGTTAAAAGTATGCATATGTATCACACAAATATAGATTTTTTACTTACATATGATTTGAACCATGCAGCAAATTCTTCTTCACAAAATCGATCGAACTCTTGTGCCGATAATTCAGAATATAAGTTGGTAAATATCCTACTCAAAAAAACATATTGTTACACAAATAATTGAAAAAATAAAGAAATAAAAATAAAAATATATACTTACTCATAATATGATGATACTTCTGGACAATTTAGTAAAATATATGTTTGGGTTGCTCGCCATTCTTTACCAGTTAAGTATCTTTGTTTACATGGTCCACTTGGTCGACCAAGATAGTTAAAAATTGAAAATGAGGTAACATTTGGATCAATAGGACCCTCATCATTTCTGCCCGCTCTTCGCCTTTTGCATTGAACATGAGGTTCAAAATAATATGATGCAAAAGTGGTGACTTTCTCCACAATGTATGTATTAACAATAGAGGCTTCAACTCGTGCTTTATTTTTCACCTTTTTCTTCAAATGATATAAGAATCTGTTGAAGATATATAAAATTATATTAAATATATATATATAAATAATCCAGGAGTAGAAATATTTTTTTCATTCAAACATTCTAATTATACAAATAAGACACTCTACCTTTCAAATGGATACATCCACCGAAAATGAACGGGTCCTCCAACTTTGGCCTCATATGGCAAGTGAACCAAAAGATGCTCCATGGAGTCAAAAAAAGAGGGTGGAAATATTCTTTCCAAATTGCACAAAATGATTGGAATATCTCTCTCTAACTTCTCCATGTGTGAACGTTTCAAAACTGTTGAGCAAATATCATGTAGGAAAATACTTAACTCCGTAATCGCTCCCCATACAAATTGTGGTAAGAGTTCCTTAAAAGCAATAGGAATCAGTCTTTGCATTATGATATGACAATCATGACTTTTCATACCAATTAACTTCCATTCTTTCATATCGACACATCTTCCAAGATTAGAGACATACCCATCTGGAAATTTCAAAGATTTCAACCATTCACATAGGACACGTCTTTGATCCTTATTTAATGTATAAATTGCCTTTGGCTTTGGTCCTCTACTATTTTCATCGACATCAAGAGTGGGTCTTTTACATATGAGTCGCATATCTTTTCTTGCATTGAGATTGTCTTTTGTTTTTCCGGTGATATCCATCACAGTATTTATCAGATTATCAAAAACATTCTTCTCAATATGCATTACATCGAGATTATGATGTATCAAATGACTAAACCAATACGGTAAATCCCAAAATATACTTCGTTTAGTCCATTTATGTGTACTCCCATATTCATAATTTGTACCATATGGTTGTTCAATAACAGAGGGAAAGTGATGCACTCTGTACCAAATATCTTGACCAATCAATCTCAATGGCGGAAGTGTTCTTTCGATCCTATTTTTAGTGAATTCATCTTTATTCTTTCTGAACTTATGATTTGTTGGTAAGAATTGCCTATGACAATCAAAATAACTTGGTTTCTTTCCGTGTTTCAATCTGAATGACTTTGATCTCTCCATACATATTGGGCATCCCAAGATCCCAGCAGTACTCCAACCTGATAGCATACCATAAGCTGGAAAGTCATTTATGGTCCAAAGAAGAGCAGCCTTCAGTATAAACATCTGGTTAGAATGAACATCGTATGTAGGAACACCTTCATCCCATAGTTGTTTAAGTTCTGCTATCAGAGGTTGCATATAAATATCTATTAACTTTTTTGGATTTTGCGGACCTGGTACAACCAATGTTAAAAACATATAAGGTGTTTTCATGCACATCCCAGGCGGAAGATTATACGGCGTTAAAATAACTGGCCAACAAGAATAATTTCTTCCTGATTTACCAAACGGAGCAAATCCATCAGCACAGAGACATAATCTAATATTTCTAGTCTCCTTTGCAAAATCTGGATATGTTCTATCAAAATTTTTCCAAGCATCTGCATCTGATGGATGACACATTAAACCCTCTTCTGTTTGATGAGTTGCATGCCAAGTCATGTGTTCCGCAGTTGCCTTTGATGCATACAATCTTTGTAATCTAGGAGTTATAGGTAAATAAAACAACTGGCTGTGTGCTTTACGTCGTTGTTGACTCCTGGTTGTCTTATACCTATCTTGATTACAGAATTTACAAACATCTACTTCTGCATCATCTCCCCAATATAACATACAACCATCTCTGCAAACATCAATTCTTTCAACTAGAAGACCTAAATCTTTCACCAGTTTTTTCATACTGTAAAAATCAAGAGGCAAACTGTGATCACGTGGCAATGTATCGTTAAACGCTTGAACAACATCATTAAAACAATCTTGCGACATATTATGATCTGCCTTTATATTTAATAATCTGGATGTGAGAGATAATTTAGTCTGACTGTCACAACCGGAATATAATGGTTCATTTGCAGCACTCAATACTTCTTGAAATTTGTAATATATTTCATCCAGACATGGTACATCAGGCTCCTCCAACGGCAATGTATTAGTGGCAAACATTTGTTCACTTGTTGGAGGAAAACTAGAACTTGCACCAAGCGTCTCGGGAATATAATTCTGACAACTTGCATCAATTACCATCCTCTGATATGGATTGAATTGTTCATAATAACTCTGATCCCCACTAGCAGAGGCTTGAAAATTCCGTCCATAATCCTCATCAGATATAAACGGTTCGCCATGACTTGTCCAATTATAATAATTCGGAGTAAAACCAAATCTACAAAGATGTTCTTCAACTATATCGGTGGGTAAAAATTTCTCATTGTGACATTTTCTACACGCGCACCGTATCTTCTTGCCATCCATATACATAACTTGAGTAGATGCAAAATTTAAAAATTGCCTCAGTCCAGTGATAAACTCAGGAGTTAACCCCTGACGATTAGGCAAATTTTTTTTATACATCCATCTTCGCTCATTCTGCATTTTACCTGAATTCAACTGTTTAGTTAAACATTATTAAAAGTTACTATAGATAAATCTTATCATTGAGCACAAAACAAAAAACAACAGCTAATCAAAAAGACGGAACGCAATTAATCAACTATAATAAAATTATTTAAAGCTAACTTTATATATAAAGTAAATGCATAATAAAGAACTTAAGAATACCGAAAAGAAGTCAACAAATATGTCTTCAACTACACTGAGATCACGCCAAAATGAGACCTGCACAAAAGAACATTATCAATTCAGACAGTAATATTTGAATATTAACTTAAACAACGATAAATGGTGCAGCCCATAAACATCAATTCGAAAATGGTGCATAGCAATCGCCGATCGACCATCGCTGGCGACCACGCCCCGGCGGCAATGGATCGTGAGGCGAGCAGAGGTGCACGGAGGCAGGCCGGAGGCAGCGAACCAGCCACAAGCGGCCATAGCACCATGGCTTGACCGAGTCCAATGAGAGAGAGAGATCGAGAGTGTTTTGCTTACCAACGAAAACCTTCCACCGCCGATCGTCGTAGATCACGCCGTCGTCGGTCGGAGATGTGGCCGAAACCTGGAAATCGCAGATGGGAAGAAGGGGGAACGGGGGAGAGAGAGGAAAGAAAAGAGAGAAGGGAAAAAGAATCAGGTTGGGAATTAGATCTAGGGTTTTTAGGAACAAATATTTTTTGTTCCCAATTTCGTCCCTAAAATTGGGACGAATTTCTGGATTCGTCCCAAATTTTGGGACGAATCCAAGATTCGTCCCAAAACTTAAATAAATTTAAAATAAATTAAATCAAAGACCGAAAGCTTATATCTTGACTTAGAGACATCGGAATTTGATGAAACAAATTTCTATGCGTTCGTATCGTTTCCCTGAACGTAAATATATCACAAAACATATTTTTTAAATAATATTTTAAGCGATTCAAATTTTTAATACCAAATTAGGTCAAATTGGAATTAAAAAATTCCAAAAATAAAAATATTTGGTAAAAATTATTTTTATGGATATATTTACGATCAGAACAATTATATGAACGCATAGAAATTTATTTCATCAAATTCCGATGTCTCTAGGTCCGTATATAAGGCGTCCCATTTTGTTTTTATTTTAAAGATATTTAAATTTTTGGGACGAATCTCTGGATTCGTCCCAAATTTTGGGACGAATTCCTGGATTCGTCCCAAATTTCGGGACGAATCCAGGATTCGTCCCAAAACTTAAAATAATTTAAAAAAAATTAAATCAAAGACCGAAAGCTTATATCTTGACTTAGAGACATCGGAATTTGATGAAACAAGTTTCTATGCATTCGTATCGTTGCCCTGATCGTAAATATGTCACAAAACATATTTTTTAAATAATATTTTAAGTGATTCAAATTTTTAATACCAAATTAGGTCAAATTGGAATTAAAAAATTCCAAAAATAAAAATATTTGGTAAAAAATATTTTTATGGATATATTTACGATTAGGACAATGATACAAACGCAGAGAAATTTGTTTTATCAAATTCTGATGTCTCTAGGTAGATATTTTTTAATACATATATAGGTTGCTATTAACTAATAAGGTGTTGTGCAGTGAACGGTTGTAAATTCGTGTCTGAAAGCTTATATCTTGACCTATAGACATCGGAATTTGATGAAACAAGTTTCTATGCGTTTGTATCGTTTCCCTGAATGTAAATATATCACAAAACATATTTTTTAAATAATATTTTAAGTGATTCAAATTTTTAATACCAAATTAGGTCAAATTAGAATTAAAAAATTCCAAAAATAAAAATATTTGGTAAAAATTATTTTTATGGATATATTTACGATCAGGACAATTATACGAATGCATAGAAATTTATTTCATCAAATTCCGATGTCTCTAGGTCCGTATATAAGGCGCCCCATTTTGTTTTTTTTTTTAAAGATATTTAAATTTTTGGGACGAATATCTGGATTCGTCCCAAATTTTGGGACGAATCTAGAGATTCGTCCCAAACTTTGGGACAAATTCCGGGATTCGTCCCAAATTTTGGGACGACTCCAGGATTCGTCCCAAAACTTAAAATAATTTAAAAAAAATTAAATCAAAGACCGAAAGCTTATATCTTGACCTAGAGACATCGGAATTTGATGAAACAAGTTTCTATGCATTCGTATCATTGCCCTGATCGTAAATATGTCACAAAACATATTTTTTAAATAATATTTTAAGTGATTCAAATTTTTAATACTAAATTAGGTCAAATTAGAATTAAAAAATTCCAAAAATAAAAATATTTGGTAAAAAATATTTTTATGGATATATTTATGATCAGGACAATGATACGAACGCATAGAAATTTGTTTCATCAAATTCTGATGTCTCTAGGTAGATATTTTTTAATACATATATATGTTGCTATTAACTAAAATGGTGTTGTGCAGTGAACGGTTGTAAATTAATGTCTGAAAGCTTATATCTTGACCTATAAACATCGGAATTTGATGAAATAAGTTTTTATGCGTTCGTATCGTTTCCCTGAACGTAAATATATCATAAAACATATTTTTTAAATAATATTTTAAGTGATTCAAATTTTTAATACCAAATTAGGTCAAATTGGAATTAAAAAATTCCAAAAATAAAAATATTTGGTAAAAATTATTTTTATGGATATATTTACGATCAGGACAATTATACGAACGCATAGAAATTTATTTCATCAAATTCCAATGTCTCTAGGTCTGTATATAAGGCGTCCCATTTTGTTTTTTTTTTAAGATATTTAAATTTTTGGGACGAATCTCTGGATTCGTCCCAAATTTTGGGGCGAATCCAGTGATTCGTCCCAAGCTTTGGGACGAATTCCTGTATTCATCCCAAATTTTGGGACGAATCCAGGATTCGTCCCAAAACTTAAAATAATTAAAAAAAAATTAAATCAAAGACCGAAAGCTTATATCTTGACCTAGAGACATCGGAATTTGATGAAACAAGTTTCTATACGTTCGTATTGTTGCCCTGATCGTAAATATGTCACAAAACATATTTTTTAAATAATATTTTAAGTGATTCAAATTTTTAATACCAAATTAGGTCAAATTGGAATTAAAAAATTCCAAAAATAAAAATATTTGGTAAAAAATATTTTTAAGGATATATTTACGATCAGGACAATGATACGAACGCATAGAAATTTGTTTCATCAAATTCTAATGTCTCTAGGTAGACATTTTTTAATACATATATAGGTTGCTATTAGCTAAAAAGGTGTTGTGCAGTGAACGGTTGTAAATTAGTGTCTGAAAGCTTATATCTTGACGTATAGGCATCGGAATTTGATGAAACAAGTTTCTATGCGTTCGTATCGTTTCCCTGAATGTAAATATATCACAAAACATATTTTTTAAATAATATTTTAAGCGATTCAAATTTTTAATACCAAATTAGGTCAAATTGGAATTAAAAAATTCCAAAAATAAAAATATTTGGTAAAAATTATTTTTATGGATATATTTACGATCAGAACAATTATACGAACGTATAGAAATTTATTTCATCAAATTCTGATGTCTCTAGGTCCGTATATAAGGCGTCCCATTTTGTTTTTATTTTAAAGATATTTAAATTTTTGGGACGAATCTCTGGATTCGTCCCAAAACTTAAAATAATTTTAAAAAAATTAAATCAAAGACCGAAAGCTTATATCTTGACCTAGAGACATCGGAATTTGATGAAACAAGTTTCTATGTGTTCATATCGTTGCCCTGATCATAAATATGTCACAAAACATATTTTTTAAATAATATTTTAAGTGATTCAAATTTTTAATACCAAATTAGGTCAAATTGGAATTAAAAAATTCCAAAAATAAAAATATTTGGTAAAAAATATTTTTTTGGATATATTTACGATTAGGACAATGATACGAACGCAGAGAAATTTGTTTCATCAAATTCTGATGTCTCTAGGTAGATATTTTTTAATACATATATAGGTTGCTATTAACTAATAAGGTGTTGTGCAGTGAACGGTTATAAATTCGTGTCTGAAAGCTTATATCTTGACCTATAGACATCGGAATTTGATGAAACAAGTTTCTATACGTTTGTATCATTTCCCCGAACGTAAATATATCACAAAACATATTTCTTAAATAATATTTTAATTGTTTCAAATTTTTAATACCAAATTAGGTCAAATTGGAATTAAAAAATTCCAAAAATAAAAATATTTGGTAAAAATTATTTTTATGGATATATTTACGATCAGGACAATTATACGAATGCATAGAAATTTATTTCATCAAATTCCGATGTCTCTAGGTCCGTATATAAGGCGCCCCATTTTGTTTTTTTTTTTAAAGATATTTAAATTTTGGGACGAATCCAGAGATTCGTCCCAAACTTTGGGACGAATTCCGGGATTCGTCCCAAATTTTGGGACGACTCCAGGATTCGTCCCAAAACTTAAAATAATTTAAAAAAAATTAAATCAAAGACCGAAAGCTTATATCTTGACCTAGAGACATCGGAATTTGATGAAACAAGTTTCTATGCATTCGTATCATTGCCCTGATCGTAAATATGTCACAAAACATATTTTTTAAATAATATTTTAAGTGATTCAAATTTTTAATACTAAATTAGGTCAAATTGGAATTAAAAAATTCCAAAAATAAAAATATTTGGTAAAAAATATTTTTATGGATATATTTATGATCAGGACAATGATACGAACGCATAGAAATTTGTTTCATTAAATTCTGATGTCTCTAGGTAGATATTTTTTAATACATATATAGGTTGCTATTAACTAAAATGGTGTTGTGCAGTGAACGGTTGTAAATTAATGTCTGAAAGATTATATCTTGACCTATAAATATCAGAATTTGATGAAACAAGTTTCTATGCGTTCGTATCGTTTCCCTGAACGTAAATATATCACAAAACATATTTTTTAAATAATATATTAAGTGATTCAAATTTTTAATACCAAATTAGGTCAAATTGGAATTAAAAAATTCCAAAAATAAAAATATTTGGTAAAAATTATTTTTATGGATATATTTACGATCAGGACAATTATACGAACGTATAAAAATTTATTTCATCAAATTCCGATGTCTCTAGGTCTGCATATAAGGCGTCCCATTTTGTCTTTTTTTTAAGATATTTAAATTTTTGGGACGAATCTCTGGATTCGCCCCAAATTTTGGGACGAATCCAGTGATTCGTCCCAAACTTTGGGACGAATTCCTGTATTCGTCCCAAATTTTGGGACGAATCCAGGATTCGTCCCAAAACTTAAAATAATTTAAAAAAAATTAAATCAAAGACCGAAAGCTTATATCTTGACCTAGAGACATCGGAATTTGATGAAACAAGTTTCTATACGTTCGTATCGTTGCCCTGATCATAAATATGTCAAAAAACATATTTTTTAAATAATATTTTAAGTGATTCAAATTTTTAATACCAAATTAGGTCAAATTGGAATTAAAAAATTCCAAAAATAAAAATATTTGGTAAAAAATATTTTTATGGATATATTTACGATCAGGACAATGATACAAACGCATAGAAATTTATTTCATCAAATTCTAATGTCTCTAGGTAGATATTTTTTAATTCATATATAGGTTGCTATTAGCTAAAAAGGTGTTGTGCAGTGAACGGTTGTAAATTAGTGTCTGAAAGCTTATATCTTGACCTATAGGCATCGGAATTTGATGAAACAAGTTTCTATGCGTTCGTATCGTTTCCCTGAACGTAAATATATCACAAAATATATTTTTTAAATAATATTTTAAGTGATTCAAATTTTTAATACCAAATTAGGTCAAATTTGAATTAAAAAATTCCAAAAATAAAAATATTTGGTAAAAATTATTTTTATGGATATATTTACGATCATGACAATTATACGAACGCATAGAAATTTATTTCATCAAATTCCGATGTCTCTAGGTCCGTATATAAGGCGTCCCATTTTATTTTTTTTTAAAGATATTTAAATTTTTGGGACGAATCTCTGGATTCGTCCCAAAACTTAAAATAATTAAAAAAAAATTAAATCAAAGACCGAAAGCTTATATCTTGACCTAGAGACATCGGAATTTGATACTATGCATTTGTATCGTTGCCCTGATCGTAAATATGTCACAAAACATATTTTTTAAATAATATTTTAAGTGATTCAAATTTTTAATACCAAATTAGGTTAAATTGGAATTAAAAAATTCCAAAAATAAAAATATTTGGTAAAAAATATTTTTATGGATATATTTACGATCAGGACAATGATACAAACGCATAGAAATTTGTTTCATCAAATTCTGATGCCTCTAGGTAGATATTTTTTAATACATATATAGGTTGCTATTAACTAAAAAGGTGTTGTGTAGTGAACGGTTGTAAATTAGTGTCTGAAAGCTTATATCTTGACCTATAGACATCGGAATTTGATAAAACAAGTTTCTATGCGTTTGTATCGTTGACTTGATCGTAAATATGTCACCAAACATATTTTTTAAATAATATTTTAAGTGATTCAAATTTTTAATACCAAATTAGGTCAAATTGGAATTAAAAAATTCCAAAAATAAAAATATTTGGTAAAAATTATTTTTATGGATATATTTACGATCAGGACAATGATACAAACACATAGAAATTTATTTCATCAAATTCTGATGTCTCTAGGTCCGTATATAAGGCGTCCCATTTTGTTTTTTTTAAAAGATATTTAAATTTTTGGGACGAATTCCTTGTAACGACCACCCTTCTTACTACTACTACTACTCTCTAAGAGTGACCGTTACTTATCTACTAACTCTACTTAACCGGTTTATTAAAAATTTCTAGGAAAACCCTACCGAAAAATTTCGGCAGAGTCTCCCCTGTACCGGTGACCATTTCCCATAATACAAACAAATAATAAACCATCAGCCACATGCGGCTGGTATAAATACTTCACAACCACACAGTAATAATATCACAATAACTAAAAGGAAACTATTCTAGCAATAGTAAACAAATAGAACTCCAACGATAAGACATACCAAACTACAAGTGCGGAATAGACTCAATTACAATCTCAACTTCATCATAGCATTAAAAGAGAACTAAAATAACTAAACAGAAAAGTCTTGGCAATTTGCCAGCTCATTCTGGATCTCTCCATAGTCCAGCCATCACACACCTTCATCACCACCACCTTGTCGCCTTCCTTGCTAAATCTTTTCCTTCCCTTTATCTGCAGTGGAGGAAGTGCAGTCTATAGCATAAAGCTTAATGAGCGCTATCTACTCACAAAAACTCGATATGCATGTATATAAATAAAAACATGCTAAAACTGAATGCTAACATATAAAACTACTCATGCTCATATATAGCAAAGGAAATCATGCTAACTGAAATACTAAACATGTATAGCTAATCATGCTCATAAGAATGAAACTATAAAAGAAGCATACTAAACATGTAAAGCTACTAAACATGTAAAACTACTAAACATGTAAAACTACTAAACATGTAAAACTACTAAACATGTAAAACTTCTAAACATGTAAAACTACTAAACATGTAAAACTTCTAAACATGTAAAACTAAACATGCTCATAAGACTAAAACTATAACAGCATGCTGAAAGCAAATAAAACTAAACATGCTGAATAATCTAGTAGCAAGAAACAAATAAAACTACTACTGAATGCTTCAAACATCAAGAACTAAACTTTCTAATTCTAAACATATTTGAAGATTGTTTCATTTATTTCAAAACTTATACTTTAATACTTCAAAATAATAATAAACTTCTTTTGGGCCCGGCATTGTACCACTTAGCGCGTATTCTTAATAAGAATCGAGGTAGCTAATCCCGAAACTACTAAGATACTTCTAGGCCTTGTGCCTAGGGGCAACTTGGAGCCCATCCCTTGACCTTGTGTCCGGTACATGCCCTTTAAAAGTAAAATACTTTCTTTTTAACTATAACTTCTTTATACTTGCCCTTACTTGGCATTTAAGCAAACACCTTGTGTGCGCTTTTGATATTCAATATTCTGGAATTGAAATCAAGTCTAAACCTTAGTCTTTCTTGCTTATAGTTCCTAAAGATAGAAACTCATGCTTATGTAATAGCAAAGAAACTAATAACTGCATGCTCAAGATATTCTAATAGCAAAAGAGACTAAAAAATATCACTGTGCACATCTAATGGCAAAGAAAAGGAGTCTACTCATGCTTATGTAATAATTAAAGAAAAGCTAGAAAAGAAACTGCACTTCTATTAACAGGAAAAGAAATCTGCTCATGCTTACAAATAAAACGAAATACTTAAATCACATGCTGTTCATGTCCAGTTAATGACATATTACTAAAATCTGCACATTCTGATTTATTCTAACAAAGTGGGACACATGGAAAGGATGCAGTTAATACTTAATGAAGTTAATACTTAATGAACTAAAATTCTGCACTTATCAAATCTACAACTAAAATCCGGAAACCAAAGAAACTAATACTAACTAATGCTATTCTATACTGCATACTTTAAATAAAGGCTATTCTTGCCTTTTTGAGTTGCAAGGAAGATACTAATCCCATTCTTATACATGGCAGCGAGATGAAACACTAATACTACAAAGTGAACAGCCGAAATTCTCAAAAATCAGCAAGCATAAATAGAACCTATTTACACACTTTGATTTGCAATCTAGATCATGCTAACCTTCTAGAAAAGAACTAAACTCAACAATAACTAGCATACCTAGCAAATGTTATAGATTAGCTACGCCACTGATTTGTATCTCACAACAGGAAACAACATAACAGGTAATCTAAACATTTCTTACTACGCTTACTTGCTAAGAATTAAAATGAACTCCTTCTATACATTTAAACTCAAACCATAAATTAGCATGCTTAATATGTATGCTACGGAAGGTAAGGAATGAAAGGGAAAATCCTAGCTTATAATCCTGTTCAACAGCCACCCAAGCAGGAAACTTTCGGCACAGCAACTTAGCATGGCAATTTGGCATAGCAACTTCAAAAAAAAGAAAAGCTAACACAGGAATTTCAGCACAGCAACCCTAGCTTACTCCAAAGAGAAACCCTAGCATAGAAATCTGAAACCTAATGCCCTAACATGGCCAATTCGGTCCAGCACCCTTAGCACAGCAAATTAGCACAGCAAAAACCGAAAGCAAGAAATGAAAATTTGAAACTCGGAGCTACTCCTACTGCAGGTCAACTCACTGTTCTTGGACTTACAACCGAAAGGAAGAAGAAAAGCTCTAGGGTTTCGGCCAACTCAAGTCTTCCGGCTCCTCTTCGTCCGCCTACGTGTGCTCCTCGTCGAGAGATGCTCGGATCCAAGAAGAGCTTGTGAAATCTCCCTCCGGCGGCCATCGGAGAGCAGCCTTAGGTCTCCTGCCGTTTTTTCGCCCGAGAGCCGCCGCACGCAGAAAAGAGGAGAAGGGAAAAAAATACTTCGGGAGAAAAGAAATACCCTAATCCCTCTTATAACTTAATCTTTCTGTTTCAATTATAACTTAACTATATTTCTCTCCCTATAAGGTTAACAAAACCGTGTAGCTCAGCTGGTTGGGCCGGTTTTGCTTAAAGCCCAGCTCATGGGTTCGAATCCCAGCCGCGCACTTTTATTCCCCTTTTATTCAAAACGCTCTAACTATAGCTTAAATATATTCCACCTCCTATGTAATTAACAAAAAACTCGCTGGCTCAGCTGGTCGAGCTACGTCCGGATGGGTTGTGTCTGACCCGAGGTCACGGGTTCAAGACCTAGCTTCAACATATTTATTTATTTATTTTTTTAAACTTCTTCCTCTTGGTAAAAATACCAAATGGACTCCAAAAATTACATAAAAATACTCTAAAAATTCCTAAAAATCTCTAGAATATTTTAAAAACATTTCCAAATATTTTTAAGGACATTTAGAACTCAAAATAAGGAAAATTGGGTCATTACATTCCTGGATTCGTCCCAAAACTTAAAATAATTAAAAAAAAATTAAATCAAAGACCGAAAGCTTATATCTTGACCTAGAGACATCGGAATTTGATGAAACAAGTTTCTATGCATTCGTATCGTTGCCCTGATCGTAAATATGTCACAAAACATATTTTTTAAATAATATTTTAAGTGATTCAAATTTTTAATACCAAATTAGGTCAAATTGGAATTAAAAAATTCCAAAAATAAAAATATTTGTTAAAATATATTTTTATGGATATATTTACGATCAGGACAATGATACGAACGCATAGAAATTTGTTTCATCAAATTCTGATGTCTCTAGGTAGATATTTTTTAATACATATATAGGTTGCTATTAGCTAAAAAGGTGTTGTGCAGTGAACGGTTGTAAATTAGTGTCTGAAAGCTTATATCTTGACCTATAGACATCGGAATTTGATGAAACAAGTTTCTATGCATTCGTATCGTTGCCTTAATCGTAAATATGTCACTAAACATATTTTTTAAATAATATTTTAAGTGATTCAAATTTTTAATACCAAATTAGGTCAAATTGGAATTAAAAAATTCCAAAAATAAAAATATTTGGTAAAAAATATTTTTATGGATATATTTATGATAAGGACAATGATACGAACGTATAGAAATTTGTTTCATCAAATTCCGATGTCTCTAGGTCCGTATATAAGGCGTCCCATTTTGTTTTTTTTTAAAGATATTTAAATTTTTGGGACGAATCTCTGGATTCGTCCCAAATTTTGGGACGATTCCAGAGATTCGTCCCAAACTTTGGGATGAATTCCTGGATTCGTCCCAAAACTTAAAATAATTTTAAAAAAATTAAATCAAAGACTGAAAGCTTATATCTTGACCTAGAGACATCAGAATTTGATGAAACAAATTTCTATGCATTCGTATCATTGTCCTGATCGTAAATATATCCATAAAAATATTTTTTACCAAATATATTTATTTTTGGAATTTTTTAATTCCAATTTGACCTAATTTGGTATTAAAAATTTGAATCACTTAAAATATTATTTAAAAAATATGGATGGTGATATATTTACGATCAAGTTAATGATACGAATGAATAGAAACTTGTTTCATCAAATTTCGATGTCTCTAGATCAAGATATAAGCCTTCGATATTTGATTGTCTTTTTTTAAAAATAATACCATTTTTGGAACAAATCCTGGATTCGTCCCAGATTTTGGGACGAATCCTGGATTCGTCCCAGATTTTGGGACGAATTCTGAATTCGTCCCAGATTTTGGGACGAATGCAGTATTTGTCCCAAAATCTGGGACGAATTCTGAATTCGTTCCAGATTTGGCGACGAATTTAGCAACGAAATTTTTTCTTGTTGCAAATTTGAAACAAATTTTTTTTGTTGCAATTTTCGTTGGTTATTTGGGTCGAAATTTGTTTTCGACCCTAAATTTGTCGCAATTTTGGGACGAATAATTTTCGTTCCAAATATTTGTCCCCAAATTTATGTTTTTTTTAGTGTGAAGATATTAAGATGGTTGTGTGTTCATACAAAGATGGACGAGATAAGAAAAAATATTAGGGAGAAAGTTAGAGTTGCATCTATTGAGGACAAACTGACTAACATATATTTAAGATGATGCAATACTTGATGGTCAATATAAATGCTCCAGTTAGTCGATATAAAAGTATGACAAATGTGCATATCAAACAAGGAAAATGAAGATTAAAAAGACTTAATTAGCAACAGTAAAATAAGATAAAATTTATTTAAATATAAATGACGATATAACAGGGAAATAAAGTTCATTGGTATAGAAGGATCCATATAACTGATCACTTAATTATTATTATTACTATTATTATTATTATTATTATCATTTTTCGCTTCCTTCCCCTTACCTTTCTTAGGAATTCATTTTTCCATTTTAAATTCCTTTCCTTCCTTGTTCCATGTTTAGAGTCTTTGTTGTGACATACACCAAGAAATGGATAGTCTTGCAAAAACAAAAAATAGGTCTTATTAACGAGATAAAGCAGTCGATGGTGAGGTAAAGGGATCTAGCTGATCTCACTTGAAGCTCAAGAGGGAGTTTGGTGAACTCAATGAGTTGAAGATTGTTGGTGTAATCATCTTCGGGTTAAGATTTACCTGTTTAACTAAGCTCGAGTTGGCTTAAGCTTGAGTTTTGATGTTTGATAATATGTGAGAAAGAAGTCAAGTAGGTCAAGAGAGAATCGAATACTTAACCGGGAAAGTTTTTACTCGAGGTTAGTCAATGGGAAGTTTTAACTGGAGATTAGGCAATAGGAAATCCTAACCAGAGGTTAGACAACGGAAACCCCCAAGTGAGTGATCCGGCGGTTAGAATAGGGGACCCCCATTCTGAGGGGTCAATGCCACGCTGGAGTCAAAAGGCCAAGTGGCCGACCGGAGAAGGAGGGGCCAGCCTCCCGACCGGCCCCTGCAGACTGACCGGTGAATAGCCAAGGCAATAGGTGCCCCCACTGAAGTCGTAGTTCCGACGCTCAATGGAACAGTAGCAGGGAGCCGAGCGGAAGCCCTAAGAGAAGGTGACATACTGCTAGCAGGCCCTGCATAGTACCCTACCGAAAATATCCCCACCAGATCGATGCATACGGCAGACCGGCGAGAGGGGAATTCCGTCCGGCTGGCGCATAAAATGAGGGTCGTCTGGACGTCACTCCCCGTCTGGACGGACGTACCAGCCTGTGGGGTAGGGAAGGGCAAGGACATCTTCTGACAGCTGTCAAGTCCTATGGCTAGGCCATACTCTAAGTCTGACAGCTAGGTGTTCTATTGTCCCATCGAAGACGTGCTTGGACTGTAGCAGTATGGCGTCAGGTAAGTTTTCTGACAAACACATACCGAGGTATGGGCTGCAGACATGTAGGCGCCTCGGTGGATGTGCAGGAGCTCTTTCACCGCTCTATATAAAGAGCCTCATACTTCGCCGGAGGTACGCGTTCAAGACCTTTGGAGCTACTTTTTCCACCACCTGCTTACCTGACTTGAGCGTCGGAGGGTCACCGCCGGGAACCCCTTCCCGGCCTGACTTCTATGCAGGTCTGCCGGAGCATCGTGCCACCAGTCGAAGATCCACGTCAGCAGTCGGAGAGCGCCCCGTGCCCAGCGTCCGTTGATTTAGCATTCGGACATGATAAGATAATATGTGAGAAAGAAGTCAAGTAGGTCAAGAGAGAATCGAATACTTAACCGGGAAAGTTTTTACTCGAGGTTAGTCAATGGGAAGTTTTAACTGGAGATTAGGCAATAGGAAATCCTAACCAGAGGTTAGACAACGGAAACCCCCAAGTGAGTGAAGCTAGGCAGTGGAAGTTCTAGCGGTACTAGGTAGTGAAGACCTAGTTATGAACTAGGTAGTGCAAGTCCTAATGAGGTTAGGTAAGGGAAAAGGCTAAGTGAGTCAAAGGTTGACTGAACACTTAGTGATTGGAAGTCCAATGGGAGTTATCACGAGATGAAAAGTCCAAGTGAGTCAAAGATTGTCTGGACACTTGGTGAAGACGCCCTAGCAAGTCAAGGGTGACTAGATGCTAAGCAATGGAAAGTCTCAATGAGTCACGGATAACTTTAGTATTGGGAAAAGGAACTCTAAATAAACTCGAGTTTAGAGTTTAAGGTTGGGCAATCAATTAGCCCAAGGCCAATTGATTAGGTAGATTGCCTAATTGATTAAGACCTAGGTGTAGGATCAAGACGCGCTAGAGAGGGGGGAGGGTGATGAATATCGCTCGTGGCTTTCATGTTCATTTTAAAACAATCGGAGAGAATAAAGGCAGCGGAACAAAGAAAGAGATAAAAGAACAATGCTAACTCGATCAAGATTTACTTGGTTCAGAGCTTGTGGCGGCTCCTACTCCAAGGCTCTCACGTGAGAGTGCTTTCGTTGGACAAATACTAATCAATTAGAAAGTTACAATAGATGATTACAATTTGAACACAAGTAACTTGAATAAAAACAATATCGACTACATGGAGGATTAGATCTTTAGTGCAGTCGCCATCGGAGTATCTTTCAGGCATCAAGGAGGCATTTTTTAAGTAGCACGAAAAAGTGAAAATTGTTCGGAATGTTGTGATTGAGCCATTGGTCGAAGCCTCTTTTTATAGCCCATTTCAGGAGACTGGAACCCCTTCGAGTGCCTGGATCGTTGATGTGGATTTGGCTAGTCGTCGCGCTCCAACTCATATTCGGGATAACTTTTCAAGTCCGGGCGCCCGGACCTGCTCTGGCACCCGGACTCTCCTTTTTCACACTTATCTTTCCTGCAAAAAAGAGTTAGTTTAGACAAATAATATATAAAGAATGACAAGATTTGATAGCATTCAGACTGTTCGGTCTTAACTTTGAGTTTCACTGAAACTCTAGGTAGGACTGATGCCTACTGTTCCCTCTTTAGGGAAAGCGTCCTCGCTTACTCTTCTCAGGATAAATTACCTTTTGCCAGAATAGTCCTCTAGACCTTCTGGACTTTTACTCAACGTCCGAGACTTCAAGACTTTATGTTGAATGTCCGATCCATGACCCATCTAGTCTTCCACCTAGTGTCCGCAACCCCCAGGATTTTCACATAGAGTCCTTGACTCTAAGATTTCGCCCAAAGTCCTCGACCTGTCAAGACTTCGCCTAGTCCCTCGGATCAAAACTTTGTTGACTAACCACATCTAGGACTTTCTACCTACCTAACCGTAGCTAGGACTTTCCTACACACTTAGTCACATTTGTTAGAAAACAAGACAACTTAACTTTGAACTCATTTGATGTAGGATCGATGCGTGCTAGGGGGTGAATAACACTCGTGGATTTTTTACTTTTCGAAAAACAATCAGAGATAAATGCAACGGAAATAAGTAAACAGATAAAGCAAGCGCTAACACTTTTGGTTACTTGGTTCGGAGCCTATAACGACTCATACTCCAAGGTCTGCAATCATTGATTACTTTCGTTGGGCAATCATTATAGATTTGGAAAGTTACAACTTGAAGTACAATTGCTATATAAAATTAAGTTACTGACAATAAAGGATTAAAAAGATGTTTGTCGATTGTCGAAGCAGCGGTTCAGCATTGTTGAGTCGTTTCGGAGCAGCGCGCATATTAGAAGATCGTTTTATTTCAGTTGTTCCGAAGTGATAGTCGAGGCTCCCTTTTGTAGCCAAACTAGACCTGATCCTAATCTACTAATCTTGGGATCAAGTTTAACTCGACGTTGATCGATCAACCGATCTAGGTATTCAGTCGACTGATCCCACCGTTCGGCTAACTGATCCATCAACGATCCCCAACTTATTTGGTGCGATCAACTCGACCCAATCACGTCGACGCCTATCCATGGTTCGGTCGACCGATCCCTTGGTAAAACCCGATCAACTCATCGAAAATATGATCTATTTTCTTGGAGGTTCGGTCGACTGATCAAGGCCAACTCTTCAACCTACAAAAGTATTAGTTTTCTACAAAATAGAGTTTAGAAAATAGGCAGATAACATATGAAGTAAAAATTAGTTTTAATAGTCTTCGAACTGTCCGATTTTGACTTTAAAATTTTTCAAAAACCCTAGGTGAATCAACACCTACTATTCCCTCTTTCAAGGAACACGTCCTCATCTACTCTTCTCAGGAGAGTTTACCTTTTGTTAGACTTATCCTCCAGACTGTCTAGACTTTTGCTTAGCATCTGAGACTTCAGGTCTTCATGTTGAACATCCGCTCTACTACCCATACAGACTTTTACCAGGTCTGCGACCACCAGAATTTTCACCTAGACTCCCCAACTCTAGGATTTTGCCCAAAGTGCTCAACCCGCCAAGACTTCGTCCAATCCTCTGGATCAAGACTTCATACCTAATCACAGCTAGGACTTTCCTTTACCTAGGATTACCTCCCCTAGGATTCTTCACCTGTCTAGAATCCACTAGGACTTTTGCCTAAGAACACTTAGGACTTTCCTACAAGCCCAATCACACTTGTTAGACAATAAGTAACCTTAACTTTGGACCCTTTGCCATAATCAAAACTTAGATTTGATCATCTAGTGCTCCCTGCACTAACATTTGCTATTATCAAAATATAGGTTCAATCATCTGGTGCTCCCTGCTCCAACAACTAGGGAGGTTTTTGCAAAGCACAGTAAGACTCTAAATCGATTAGGTCTTATGTTAATTGATTAGGGAATTGATTAAGGGTGTTTTCGAGTGAGAATAGAAGGGCTTGGAATCGATTGAGGCAATTAATTCATGCTTCACCAATTGATTAGGGTAATCGATTGAAACCTATTTGCAAGAGCACAGTAGGTGCTAGATTGATTAAGAAATCGATTGAGAGATTTTCTCATGAATAGAAACTTTTGAATTGATTGGGCAATCAATTAAAAGTTGCCAAATAGATTAGTATGACATACTAATCGATTAGTTAAGCGAAAAAGAGTTATTCTACAAGTTTTGAATGGTTGAGTTGACAAGGCAATCAATTAGGGGCAAGCCTAATCGATTAGGAGGCATCAAAGTAGTCTTAGAAAAGGGGTTTTCACGAAGATTTGAACGATACTTGTTTCTGCCAGTTCATGGGCGTTTGGAAAAGAAGTGATACTTCATTTTTCACCATCAAGAGACAATTCAAAGCAAGAAAAGAGTAAGCAAGGTAAGGCTCATGTTGTAAAGTCATTTGCAATTTTTATTATAACCTAGTTTGTGTTTCTTGGTTGTTTTCTTGTGCTTGAGCTTGTACGAGCTTCTCTACCTCCGGGAAGGAGATTATTATTAGGGGTTCAAACGAATTGAATCGAGTTGAATATTATGAAAAATATTAATATTCATATTCGAGCTATATATATATATATATATATATACACACACACAATTCAAATTCTATTCAAAGTTTGAAAGTACTAATTAACATTGGCTCGAGCTTGATTTGAAATGGATTTAAGTTTGAATTTGATTCGATTTATTCAAACTTTGATTTGAACAAAATTGAACTTTAGCTTAAAATGACTGAATTCGAGCTTGATTCAAATTATTCGAATCTGATTAATTTACACTAGAATTATATGCAATAGAATATAAATAAATAAAATGATAAATGCATCAATAATATAAAAACAGAGTAAAAATTTCATACAACACTCATTTCCAATTCAAATAATTTTGATATAAATAAAATAAATCTTGACCAAATAAAAACTAAGGATAATAAACAAAATGATTATTCAATAATTTATAACAAAATAGAAGATTGCTAGCTTATATGTTTGAAACATACAACACCCAACATCCAAGTTTAGTTGGTTAAAAGTTTAGCTAACATTACATTTTAGAGTTGAGGAAAATAAACAAAAACTAATGAAAAAAAGTTCATACCGCTACCTAGCATCAATCTACCATCTTCAATTTTCTATTACATTTTCTAGTTCAAAAAAATAAACAAAAATTTATGGAAATAAAAAGTTCATACTATCACCCCGCTTTAATCTGTTGGATCGAGATCGTGCTAGAGGGGGGGGGGGTGGTGAATAGCGCTCATGGTTTTCACGCGTTTCGTAATCAAAACTTCGACGAGTAAAGCAACGGAAATAAAATCAAACACACAGAAATACCCAAGTGTTTACTTGGTTCAGAGCCTTGGGCGACTCCTACTCCAAGGCTCGCGATCGTTGATCGCTTTCGGTGGGCAACAACTATATAGCGCAAAAGTATACAAGAGTATTACAATTTAACAGTATTGAAAACTTATACCGACAACAAGAAATCTTAAAACTGAAGCTCTGGATCGTCGGTGGCTTGTCGTAGCTTGGCCAGAATGTCTCGTTAGCAGCTTGTTGAAGGCAGATGGCTTTTCAGGTGATGCTATGAAGTGCTGCTCGAGACAACCTTTTATAGGTCGTTGAGGGCGCCTCCAATGCCCCATGGAGGCGGCTCAAACCAAAATTCTATCCCGAGTTGACCGCTGCGATAAGCCTTCTCGTCGCTGCTGTTTATCTGCATGGAGGCACCTTGGTGCAAGTGGGCTGGCTGCGCAGCGAGCTTGGAGGCGCCCTCGAATACTGTTCATCCGGGGCAAACCTTGTTCTTTTGACCCTGCAAAACATGTTAGTCCCAAAAATAAACATATATCCTGTAAAATAAAGTTAACACATAATAATAGCATAATTATAAATGTTTGACAGTCACCAGATTGTCCGGTTCTGACTTCGAATTTCCAACCAGAAACCCTAGGTCGAACCGATGCCTACTGCTCCCTCTTCCGGGGAACACATCCTCACCTACTCCACTCAGGAGAGCATACCCCGACCCTTAGGATTTCCACCACCTAGGGTTACCACTCTCTAGGACCAAAGGTTGCCACCCCTTAGGATTTTCCTCCACTTAGGGTTACCACCCCCTATGACCTAAGGTTGTCGCCCCTTAAGGTTTTCCTCCACCTAGGGTTACCACCCCCTAGGACCTAGGGTTTTCCGCCTGCCGAACCATAGTTAGGATTTTTACCTAAGCACACACTCAAACGAGTCCACCGGTCGTTAGAGACCAGAAACCAGGGAAAAAGTCCCCGGGTCAGGCCCTCCAACGCTCAAGTCAGGTACTTTTTCCCCAGAAATCACAGAGAAAGCACGAAAAGTAAAAGACTGGTCAGAAATGACGAGTGAACGTACCTGCCTAAGGGACAAAGCATCCCTTTTTATACTGCAACTGAGGCTTCTGGAACCTGGCGAATGTCAGGGAATGTCGGATGTCAGGCTCTGTCTGGCGGTGGTCGACACGTGGCTTTCTCTTATAGGCTGGCGGAGGAACCAAGAGGAGTATGAGCCTCCCACCGTTAGAATATTCTCTGACATGTGATGATTGTTCTCTGACAGGTGGTTACGATTCCTTGCAGGCCTATTTGTCATGTAGTGTCTGGCCTCCTGACCCACCTTCGTCTGCATTATTCGAAGCCTGTACATCCCGATGACCTGCTGATTCCCGACCCGCATCTGCTTATTACTATCCAAGGCATGTATGTTCCGACCTGCACGCTGGGTCTAATTCCCGACCCGCATCTGTTTATTGCTATCCAAGGCATGTATGTTCCGACCTGCATGCTGGGTATATTTCTCGACCCGCATCTGCTTATTGCTCTCCAGGGCATGTACGTTCCGACCTGCACATTGGGTCTAATTCATGATCCGCATCAACAGTGTTTGAGTGTGTGCAGATCAATATCATCAACACTGGAAATTTGTATATATTAAGCTTCCACCAATCAAGAGCATCAAATGCATCATTTGGATTATGCCTAGGACGCCCTACCTCTAGATACACATCTAGCTCAGATTTTTCAAGTTGTACCATTTCAATTTCCTTTAAATAAGATGAGAATTTAGACCATCCAGAGGAAAAGATAGCATGCTCTCTATTATTTTAAGTTGAGTTGTTGCTAGATTGAGATTTAGAGTTGGATTTTGATTCTTGAAGCTTTTCAACAGTTGCATTAACATATTCTTTATAAATTGCATACCAAAGCTTCTGGACTTCTCTAATATTACTCTCTAAATCAAATGTGTTATAAAATTTAAGAAAAGTGAATTCAAGTAATCACATTTTGCATCTAGGATCCAAAATTGAACCAACAACCATTAATAAATTGCATTCACCCTAATATTTATCAAACTTTTTCTTCATTTTTTGCACCATTTTTCTAATAAACTCTTCTTCATCATAAGATTTGTCATCCAAGATTATTTTTACTTGATAAACTTCATTTTAAAAAGGTTGGTAGTAGGATAATCACTTCCAAAAATAATTTTGGTTGCTTGATAAAAAAACTTTTAAAACTAAAAATACTTTAAGCAATTTCTCCCAATCAAATTCTGTTGGACAATGAATGTAGTTAGGTTGTCAATCTTTAAATTTTGGAAAATTTTATTTAAAAGAAATCGTTGTTCTCAACATTTCATAAGTTGAATTACATCTTGTTTTACAATATCAATCAATTTTCTTTCTTGTAAGTTCAATTGCTTCACAATTTCAGCAAATTGAATAAGTCTAGCATCTATTTTTTCTAATGAAATTCACACACTGATGAAAAACATGAATAATTTCCTTAATTTCATTGAGACTATCTTGAGCTATAAGATTTAAAATATGTGCATAACACTGGACATGGAATAATTTTTCCCCACAAATAAGATTTTTATTTATTTTCAAGAAATCTTCCTTCATATATTTAATTGCAGCATCATTAACACTAGTATTATCAATAGAAAGAGTATATATATTATTTCCAATCCCCCATGTCCATGCACACTTTAGAAGGGTATTTGAAACTTGTGGACCACCACAAGGAGGAGGTATATGAAAAAAAAATTCAGAACATGTTTATTCAATTTTCAAGAAGAGTGAATCCAATGACTAGTGATAACCATGCACTCTATTTTTTGATATTTTGACTTCCATAAATCTGTAATGAGGCTAATCTTTGTTACATTTTTTAGCAAACAATGAAAATTTTCCTTCTCAGCTTTATATTTTTCAAAACAACTCTATTTTGTTGTTGTTTGCGATATATGAGTCCACTCAGGCATTCAACGTCTACAAAATATATTAAAACATTCTTCTAATAATAATGTAAATGAATGTCCATGCATTAAAATTCATGAGGCAACTACTTCTTTCATGTGTTCCATACAAAATTTTCTATCATATAACAAAGTTGGCATAGTTGTATCAATACTTTTGAAGCCTAACAATAGTTGTTGTTGTTTGAGATTATTTTCAAGTTTATTTTTAGACTCTAAGTGTTTAGCACAATGATCCAAGTGATATTTTAAGTGTGTTATAGTACCTAATTTAATTTTTGCAAGGAACAGTTGATAATGTTTGTACTTGTACTTATCACCTTTTAGATCCTCAAATTCAATCATTTTTGACCATACATGAGATTGCTTTTGTTTGTTTAACTTAGGACTTAAATTATTTATAGGACCGTAAATACACTAGACGGGGGTGAATAGTATTTGTCGAAAATCTTGATTTAAAACAAATTGCACAGCAGAATAATAAAAAGGGAAACTAGAATGAAGAAGACAAGTACACACTATTGTTGGTGCAACCTTAGGTCAAGGTTGACCTGGTTGACCTGACTCGAGTTGACCTGACTCGAGTTGTATTTTGATGTTTGACGAGGATAGAAAAGTTGTATCTTGATGTTTGACAAGAATACAAACTTGGGAGATTGTGGGTGCAACCTTCGGTCAAGGTTGACCTGGTTGACCCGACTTGATTCGAAAAAGTCCAAGCATGGAGACTTGGCACGGAAAAGTCCAAGCAGGGAGCTTGGCACGGGAAAAGTCCAAGTATGGAGACTTGGCACGGAAAAGTCCAAGCAGGGATCTTGGCACGGGAAAAGTCCAAGTATGGAGACTTGGCACGGAAAAGTCCAAGCAGGGAGCTTGGCACGGGAGAAGTCCAAGTATGGAAGCTTGACATTGGAAGTCGGAGAGGGCTCGGTAGCTCATTCTCCGGACTAGGTCAGAGAGGGCTCGGTAGCTCGTTCTCTGGACCGGACGAAGTCGGAGAGGGCTCGGTAGCTCGTTCTCCGGACAAGGTCAGAGAGGGCTCGGGAGCTCGTTCTCTGGACCGGACGAAGTCGGAGAGGGCTCGGTAGCTCGTTCTCTGGACTAGGTCAGAGAGGGCTCGGGAACTCGTTCTCTGGACCGGACGTGGAAGTCGGAGAAGGCTCGGTAGCTCGTTCTCCGGACTAGGTCAGAGAGGGCTCGGGAGCTCGTTCTCTGGACCGGACGAAGTCGGAGAGGGATCGGTAGCTCGTTCTCCGGACTAGGTCAAAGAGGGCTCGGTAGCTCGTTCTCTGGACCGGATGAGGGAGTCGGAGAGGGCTCGGTAGCTCGTTCTCCAGACTAGGTCAGAGAGGGCTCGGTAGCTCGTTCTCAAGACTAGGAAGGCCTTAGGGTTTAGGGCTGGGAAGCTCTAAAACCTAAATAGGCATTGGATCGGTCTGTTGACCGATCCAGTGATACTTTGGTTTATCTGATCGATCTGGTGACCGATCAGTAACCAAACAGAAGCGTACTGTGGGTTATCTGATCGGTGCAGGCCGATCGAGCGATGTTATCGAGGCGAGGATTTAGAAGGGGATCGGTCGAGGACCGATCCAGATCTGATCGGTCCACAGACCGATCGATATCTGGACCGATCGGGCCATAGCTTTGATCGGTCGAGCTGCCGATGAGACAACGGCTAGATTTCTGTGTTGTTCTTTGTCTTCTTCTTCGCAGGTGCAGATATATCTCGAGGTCGAGGGCCTCTACAGTTGAGATTCTTCCTTCTTCCTCACTCTTGCGATATGAGCTTTGCTGAGCTCCCTATTCCTGAAGCTTCGTGTGAGCTTCCCTCGACTGGGTGATCAGCTGCTGTTGACATCGTGAAGTTGCTGCTTCATAGAACTCCAGTCGACGAGAAGACAAGAAAAGTGTTTTTACATTTATATTGCTCTTGTTTTCTTTTTCTATTGGCTGTACTCCATTCTTGCTGTTGCAAGAGAGATTGTGGCGAAGTTTCTCCACCCAGAAGGAGTTCATATTAGCCAGTTATCCGGGGTCTCATCCACCGACGGATTGATAGGCTTCGTCCACCTTACGGACACGCCGAGGAGTAGGAGTATCATCTCCGAACCTCGTCACATCATCGTGTTTGAGGTTTGATATTCTCCACTTTCGTTTCTACATTGTATTTCCGCTGCGCTAACCTAAATTGTAGGAAGAAACGATAATTTGAGGTCGGCTATTCACACCCCCCCTCTCTAGCCGCTATTCGAAGGTCCTAACAACTATGTCACGCCCCGGAGGAGTCCTTGTCCGAAGAAATTTCGACAGCATCTCCCCTGTACGGCGGACAATCTGAAACTTTTCAATATCCTCATATACCTCAGCCACATGCGGCTGGAATAAAAACAATAATAAAATTATAACCACACAAATATCCACACAGTTTATATATAAGTAAACAAAACAGTAATACCACGACTCGAAACCAACCCTACTCCACTACACACATAAAACACAAATCCGACAAACTCACCTCTTCTGCCGTCCAGGCAGGCATGTAGTAAAACATATCGAATAAAAATCCATCAACATCACAAAATCCATACAATGTCTATACCATCAACCAGAACAAGTTTAGCATAATCTAAGTAAGAAAACCAAAAGACCAATAATATCTTTGAGATCTGCAGGGACTAGCAACAGGAACTCTCTCCTGACAGCATCAACATGAAAAATAACAACAATGGAGGCGGGGTGAGTCCAACACTCAGCAGGTACAACTGATATGCAAAGTAGGGAAATAACATCTAGCACTAATCATGCGTACAGTCTCCTGATATAAAAGGATGAAATGCAACTGAAGTAAACAGGAGAAAAAACTGTACTAACCAGGGCCTGGGTATAAGGACAAACAGTCCGAGTGGCATAGAAATCCTGTATGCATGTCAAACATAGGCGTCCAAACAATATACAACATATAAATGCAGCAAGCACAAACACAAGCAATAAATGCATCATGCATATGATGCCAATGATGCGTCCTGGCCACCCCTAACGCCAGTCGATCATCTCACACACAATAGTGAGGCCGAGTGGGTAGGGCTGTGACAACCGTGCACTCTGTCGTCACTACTCCTGATGAGTGACCGAGTGGACGGGATGCTGTCGGAGTACACCTATCCTCCTACCCCAAATCATAAATGGGGGAGCGCCATGCTCTCAACTCCCGGTACACGATGACGGGGAGGAATCCCTGCCGGCTAACACATTGCATCACGCTACCCATGAGCGGACCAACGGAGCCAAACAAAGTCCCTGCTGCAACACACACTGCCTGAATCGACAACTAACCCATGAGTGATGGTGTGTGCAGATCCATGTAACTGGTGATGTGCTCAACAATAATGGAGCGGACTATCGCACAGCATGCAATCATGCGAATGGTGCATGACACTAACCATGTAAATATCCTGAGCTAAACCATATATATATAGAAGTGCACCATAGGTCAACGAATCAAATCAAAGGTACACTGAAGGTATAAAACCTAGGTCCTGAACATGGTGAAGCATGGTATATCACTACCCCTATAAGCATGTATCAACAGGTAAGGAATACATGAGATGCAAAACAAGCAATCAACCAATCATGTAACAGGTATCAGATAGTGATTAACCGAAACAAATAAGAGAACATAATTATTGTTACTTGTTAAATTCACTACTATGCATATCAAAGACATAAAGTCAAAAGTACCCATCTCCAATAAGAAATGGTCCAATCAGTCCAAATCCGGACGTCGAGAAACTCGTCTCGCGTCAAGGTCCTGTGATAAATCCTACAATTTAGCTAAGTTTAATTATAACTCAAATAGTTAAACCAAAATTATTTCCCTTCAAGAACCCTAATTAAATAGTTAATCACAATTAACTATCCCTAATCCAAAGCTTAGGGTTCCATTCCTAACAAAACAGATCAGAAGAAACACACTTACCCTAATGTGCGAACAGCGATCAGATGTCTATCTCTCAACCAAACATTGTTATGTTGAAATCAACCCTAGCAAAGATTCAATTCCTTCCAAGAATCAATCTAATATAGCAACAGAACAAATCCTCTATTGTTTAAGTACTAAACAGACTTTACCTTAATATGATCCAACATTACTTGGTGAAGAGATCCAGATGCGATTACAAGGAAGAAAGAACCCTCCACTTCAGAACTGACGAGGAGAGTATCATCGATGGTTATCCTCTTCTCCAAACTTGAAGGGCAATGGATCTCAGGCTAACAGCTCAGCCGCGCAAGGGGTACAGAACCAAGTTATCTTTCAGTCGTAGTCGGCTTCCCGCACTGTTGGTCTCAGCCAAGACCAACCACCTCGCTGGATCGGATTAGGGCACAGATAGCAATTGCCGGCGGTCAATTGAAGAGTCATAGGGCACAGATAGAGGTTACCGGAGGTCAATTGAAGGGATCTAGGGCATGGTCGATGGAGAAATTGTGCCGGCGCAGCTACGACGTCGAGATCGCTCCACAAGTGGCTCGTGTCAGCAGAGGAGAGTGAAGTAGAAGGGAAATCGAGACACAAGCTCAACAGTGGCGTCGACCTGCGGTGAAGTCGCGAGGAAGGAGGAAGAGGAAAGGTTCGGCGTAGAGGAAGGCTAAGGCATCAGTGTCGGCTGTGATCGGTCGCGAGGGAAAGAAAGGAAAAAGAGAAGAGAGGGCTCGGGCAGGAAGAAGAGGAATAAAAGGGAAGGAGAAGAATATCGTCGCGACCGGCGGTTAGGGCAAGCCGGCGTCGCGAGGGCTCGGGAGGAAGCCACGCGGGTGAGGGAAAAACGAAGGGAAAAGAAGAAATAAATAAATAAAAGAAAAAGGCAATAAATCTTTTCCTCGTTAAAATGGGATAGCCTAAACAGGCTTTTCCGGGCCCCATTTTGTCCCCGTTAACTCGTCCATACGAGCTCCGAAAAATTCCCGAAAAATTTCCAAAAATTCTGGAAAATTCCCTTATTATTATTCTCTATTTTCCGGTATTTTACATTCTCCCCCACTAATAAAAATTTGGTCCCCAAATTTCGTTATCTACCATCAACAAATACTAACAACAGGTAAAGAGTATAAAGGCTGAACGGTGAATTAAATCACAAACCCAAGTGAAAAGATGGGGATATCGAGCTCGGATAGTATCCTCGAGCTCCCAAGTAGCCTCCTTGTCCGAATGATGCTGTCATCCGACTTTAACCAGCTGGATAGTCTTGTTCCGCAACTGACGCTTTTTTCGGTCCAAAATCCGTACCGGAACCTCCTCATAGGTGACGTCAGGCTGAAGGGAACTGAGATTATCTATCAACACATGTATCGGATCGGGTACGTATTTCCTCAGCATAGATACGTAGAATACGGCGTGAACGCCTGCCAAGGACGGCGATAGTGCCAACTAGTAAGCTACTGCTCCAATCCTTTCCGAGATCTGGAAAGGTCCAATGTATCACGGAGCTGGCTTACCTCTGAAGTCAAATCTCTTCACCCCTTTCGTGGGTGAAACTCGCAGAAATACATGGTCGCAAATGGAGAACTCTAAGAGTCTCCGACTCGGGTCAGCATAACTCTTCTGGCAGTCTTATGCCTTTGACATCCTCCGTCTGACAGTGTGGACCACTCTGCCTCACGCTGAGCTCTATGAGGTCCCAACAACCGGACCTCTCGGATTCTCGTCCTGATTGACGACTGAGCAACTATGGTAACAAGAATATCCTGCTCTGTCTGTCCCTGCTCCTCAAGGTCTAACTCGGAGAAACCCTGAATCAAGTCTATGACCACAACTCGGTGACAAGCTAAAGTCCCTCTGGACTTCCTGCTGAGTGCATCTGCAACCACATTAGCTTTCCCCGGGTGATAGCTAATGGTATAATCATAATCCTTCAGGAACTCCATCCATCTCCTCTGTCGGAGATTAATTCCTTCTAAATAAACAGATATTTGAGACTCTTATGGTCAGTGAGAATCTCAAATGTAACGCCATATAAATAATGTCGCCAAATCTTCATGGCAAAAATAATGGCGACTTGCTCCAGATCATGTAAGGTAGTTCTTCTCATGCTCCTTCAACCGACGAGAAGCATAGGAGACTACCATATCGTGCTGCATCAGAACAGTGCTCAAACCCTGAATAGATGCGTCGGTGTAGAGGACATATCCGTCCTCTCCAGAAGGTAAAACCAAAATCGGAGCCGACACTAATCTCCGCTTCAGCTCCTAGAAGCTGGTCTTGCCATCCTCAGTCCAAGTGAACTTCACGCCTTTCCTGGTCAGGCGTGTAAGTAGCATAGCAATCCGTGAGAAACCCTCAACGTATCTCCGAAAATATCGAGCCAAACAAAGGAAGTTGCGAGCCTCTTCTATAGACTCCGTCTACTCCCAACGGTAACAACCTCGATCTCCTGTGGAACCACGGTATACTCCTACTGGTGACCGTGTGTCTCAAACATCTCACAGAAGACAACCAAAATACGTACTACTGATCCTCACATCTAGACGTTTCCATCGAAACATCTCTAGAACTATGCAAAGATGATGTGCGTGACTCACCGTGGATCCGAAATAGATCACAACATCGTCAACAAAGACAATGGAAACCGATCCAAACATCCTGGGAATATCAAAATCATCAAGTCTCTGAAAACATCTAAGGCTTCCCAAACCCTAATGGTAAAATCATGACCCATAATGTCCGTATCACAGACATTTCTAACCATAAGATCCCTGACAATAAGTCTGAAATATAATCACCAACAATACAAATCACCAAAGAATAGATCCACCAGTGTGAGAGCAACGCTCCATCACAAGAAATACCACATATGTGGGAGCATCGCTCTACCACAAACAATCCGTAATATGTGAGAGCAACGCTCCACCACATCAATCCAAAATATGTAAGAGCAACGCTCTATCACAAACCAACAATAATATGTGGGAGCTCCGCTCCACCACAAATGATCCATAAGTGTCCAAGGCATCTAACTATCCGACTAGAGACTGCACGAGATCTCTCTGCCACAGATCACTGTGAGTAGCCTAGGGTATAACAACCTATAACATAATGTAGACACTTAACATTCTACATTCAACATAAGTAGAATCATCATGATACTACCAACAATACACCTAGCACACGTGCACACACAACATAGGTATGATCGACATAATCATCCAATTAGTACACCAAACACACTCATAGCACATGTATAATTCAGTGTGATACCTCCAACAATACCTACCGAACCCGTGTGCATATATCAACATAGGTATAATTGACAATACACCTCAAACAACCTCACATGGCATATATACACCTATGCCAAGAGTATAATCAACGTAATACTTCCAACAAAGCCATAATAGACACGAGTATACACACAGAACAAACATAATCAACAAGATACCTTGAATATTACACCGAACACATCTGCACATATCACAACTCAGATTAAATCGATAAGATACCTCCAATAAAACACTCAAACACATGTGCACGTTTCACAACATAGATTTAATCGACGAAATACCTCCAATAAACAATCAGACATGTATGTCTAACCCCTCGGGTATAATCTACTAGAAACCCACTACGTGCAATTTAAACCATCTATCAAGAACTTCTACAACACATAATAATCATATGAACACACCTCATATATATGCAAAAATCAACATACTTAATCCAATCAACCTGACATTCCCTATTTTACCTTCTATGTTATCCAAATCCGACACAATACTCAACCATTTTCATCCAGCCTTGACATTGATGAAAAATTGGTTACATTTAACAGTTCAATAAAATTTATATCCTCAATATCTGAAACCATTACTAATCATTCATATGGAGTTATATGATCAAAAATTTTGCCAGGATTCACAAACCAATCCAATCATAATCAACCGGATATCATGTTCCATACATGTATTGTAACGACCACCCTCCTTACTACTACTCTGAGGGTGACCGTTACTTAACTACTCATTCTACTTAACTGATATTGCTTGACTTTAAAGATAATAAACTTGACATGATATATATATATTGTTTTTTTTTTGTTCTTTTTTTTTTGAAGGCATGCTGTATTACTACTAATTATTCCAGTGCTGCCATCAACCAAGCCTATCAATCATACCAAGGTGTATTAGCATGTTTCCATAATAGCATTTCAAACTTGTATGCATGTATATACCTTTACATATTTCGTTCATGGCTGTTCCTACTAACACTGCATGCATAACAATTCATTAACAGCCAAACCTTTAACCATTAATAAAGAAACATTAAACCGAGCTAATGTGAAACCTCAACCTAAACCAATATACGAGTTGCCCTCTACCACTAAGAAGGTGCAAAGGAACAAAACGATAACAGGAAACTACATCCTAATATTTTCTTTCATAAACACTAAACCGCCTTCGTTGGTCCTTTTTCCCCAAGCATCAATTTAGCATAATGTCAACATTAATAAAGGTAACCAGTTCCAGCAAAATCGAAAAGCTATTAATCCAGTAACCAAAAATAGACCAATTTCACAATTTATGGCACTAATTAGAGTATTAAACAGATTATGGAACATGTAAGAAGGAATTAAACTAACATGTGCAATTGGGAGGTACAAAACTGAACAAAAAATCAATTATGTATCTGCTTAAGGAAATTGAACTAAATCTGCACTTACTAATAGAAAAAAAGTAGGACTAAATCAAATCCAGCAATATAAAATAACATGTGCGGTTCTCTAACTTCTTTAGCAGTTAAAAGAAAACTTCTATTAAACTCTTATCAGACTCTTAACAAGAATTCATTTAAATCCTCTAGCGAGGTCCCAAGCTTCCATGGTTCCAAACATCACACACATCCATCACGCATCCTCCTTGTCGCCTTCCTTTTCATATTTTAGCTTTTCCTTTATCTGCAGTAGGAGGGAAAAAAAATAGATCTATAAGCGAAAACACTTAGTAAGTACTAATCTATCTCACAAAACTCACAATGCATAAATGTAATGCAAAAGTACTGAAACTGGAATACTAAAGTAATCTGCATGTGCTCATGGTATACAGAAAATAAACTGGATACAAGTCATACTCACTAACTAGCAGGATAACAAGAAAATTAATACTATAAGCTTAGAATTTCAGAAACTAAATTTTTTATTTATTCTAAGCATGTAACTTGTTCCATTTCTTATATCCTTGTGTTAGAAATTAATCTTTTAATTCCTATCTTTTACTCACTTCTTCTTTCTTTCTTTCTTTCTTTAACTTTTCTTTTCTTTGGGCCCAGGCTTAGTACCATCTCATGGCGTTCCCTAATAGGTTGGGGTTGCGAGCCACCAATCCTAAAAGAGCAGACCTCGGTCTACCAGGGCCAAGACCTCGGAAATGGTCACCTGGATTTGTTTAACGACAAGCTCTTGGATGTCGGGTACTAGCCTCTTGCTTTAATTACTTGTTATCTTTCTTATTCTGATATTAAAAATGCCCTGGCATTTAATTAAGCTTTTGGTGTGCTTTTAGTCCTAAACCACTTCCAAAAGAAGATGGCTTCAGAAGTTCTAAAACATGATAGTAGCATGGGAGGAAACTAATTCCAGCAACCTAAATCATGGTAACTCAACTGAAATACACAGAAATAGCATGGCAACAGCATAAAATTTCTACACAGCAAATTCTAAAGGAAACTTAGCATATTATTCTGCATATTACATTAACTAGCATGCATATTCAAAAAAAGGGAAGCTTAGCATGTCGAATTCTAAAGGAAAGCCAACACAGAATGTCTCTTGGCGCAGAAATTTCGAAAACCTGCTAATCCGAAATCATATAAATCTCAAAAGATGTTTATATGCAAACTCAGCAAAGGGTCTATAACACAAAACTAACTTGGAGCTTGTTTTAAAGTTTTGGCACAGCTAAAGACCCAAAACAAGGAAACAAACCCTTAACATAAAAATTCAGCATCCTAATGCCTTAGAGGAGATTGGCATAGACACTTTGGCACAACTCAGGGGGTCCAAACAACCACCTTAAAACCCAAATTCATTCTCCCAATTCAGCACAGCATGGAATACAATCCAACCCTAGCATGAATCAAGTTTCGGCATAAGGGAGCCCTAGAGAAAAACTCAACCAGGAAACCAAGCGTACGGAGCAACTCCTACCGCAGGTGAGTAGTACTTACTTACTTTCTTGGACTTACAACCGGAGAAGAGGACTCTAGGGTTTCGGCTAGCTTCAAATCTCGGTGTTACTTTTGTGTCCGCGTGCTCCCTTCGACGAGAGAGGCTCGGGTCCAAGAAGATCTCACGGAAGTGTCCTTGTCCGACCGCCGGAGGCGAAGCCCGAGCTGCGGCTGCGTTTTCGCCCGAGAGGAAGTCGACGCCGCGAGAGAGGAAGGGATCGCGAGATTAGGTCACGGGAATAATTCCCTTCTCCCCTTAACTTATCCCTTTTATAACCTAGGTCTAACTTTGCCCTTTACTATGACTTATATATATCCCGCTTCATACTTATTAACAAACCACGCGTAGCCCAGTTGGTTGGCTGCGTCCGGTTAGGTCGGGTTTGGCCGGAGGTCTTGGGTTCGAGTCTCACCTTCAACGATTTTTGTCCAAACTTCTTTCTTTTTGTAAACCTACTAAACGACCTCCAAAAATTACGTAAAAATACTCTAAAAATTCCTAAAAATCTCTAGAATATTTTAAAAGTATTTTCAAATATTTTTATGGACTTTTAAAACTTGAAATAGGGAAAATTGGGTCGTTACATGTATCCACTCAGCAGACCCAGAAAAATTTTCAACTATGACAACCAAAGGCAGCACAACAAAAATCCTACCAGTTCATTGATCCATAGTCCATACAGAACTATCCAAAGGGATCCATCTATATAGGCACCAGAGCAAGTAACAACTTCACCCCCAAATAAATTGTCAAATAACTAAATCAGTTCATGGGTCAATTCAACACTAATTACATCAACTCAAACTAGAAAATGCCAGCCCACATAATATCATATGTATAAATGTGTACGACCCAAAAGAAAAAGTCAGAATTCAAGATCATCAAGACACTCTCATTTTTATCCTCAAAAATATCAGCCCACATAATATCAGATGAATAAATCTCTACTCCCCATGAGAGCAAGTTAGCATTCAAAACATCAAATCATTATTTATCCACATAGTCCAATATCAGAGGAAGCAAATATCAATCTTATCATCCTGTTAACTAACCACAACTAACCAGATTTATTAAAATCTCATAGGCACACTCAACCGTAAACTTTCTAGCACCCGATTTATAATCTGATCACCAACTATAATCATCAAACCTGTGAATATCATACATGACACTCACTATGTCACCATCAACGTCAACCCAAATAATAGATCATCAAAATAATTATCCACTAATAGATCATCAAAACAAATATCTAGTAATAGATCATCAGACAACCATATAACAGTTACTCTCATAAATCATTAGAAATCAACACATCACAATATCTGATCTCTCAATATCCCTCAACCTCAAACCATTTTCAACAATGATCAAACATGATAACTCCCCAATGACCAATTTTCATCGTATTGGGTACCATAATATCCAAAAGATATGAATATAAAAACTCTACTGGCTAAGTCAACAGGAATATGTAGGTAGCATCCATTACCCATCTAACAATAGCAGAGGCTGGTACGTGCCTCCATCTCTTACTAGTAGTAACAGAAGCTAAAACTACTAATGATATGATATGAAAAATCACCAGAGACTATAATCCTTGATCTCTATTAAGGTCAATCATGCTCAATGACTAACCTATCACATGTAATATGTGTTACAACAACCAGACAAGTATTAAATAAAGAATGCTAATACATGTCATAAACTATAAAATTAAACATCATACCTAATTGTTGTCTGGAGATGTTCCGTCACTGTCCAATCCCCAAATTGACCTCGGAATTCCGAACATGAAAATCACCGGAAATCCATATAAATCTGAAACGGAAATCCATAACATATACATAATGAAAAATCCGTGCAATCCAAAATAACTACCCAGTTTGACTCGCAAACATGGGCTAACCCAAATATCCAGAACACTAAAAGCAGGTAACATAACCCGCTCTGATACCAATAAATTGGTATCAGTTAAATCTCAAAAATCCGTAACACGAAAATCAAACAAGTATCGTAAAACTTAAGCGATGATACCACTAAATTGTCAAGCCCCGGAGGAGTCCCTGTACGAAGAAATTTCGGCAACATCTCTCCTGTACGGCGGACAATCTAAAACTTTTCTACATCCTCATATACCTCAGCCACATACGGCTGGAATAAAAACAATAATAAAATTACAACCACACAAACATCCACGCAGTTTATATATAAGTAAACAAAACAGTAATACCACGACTCGAAACCAACCCTACTCCACTACACCCATAAAACACAAATCCGACAAACTCACCTCTTCTACCATCCAGGCAGGCATGTAGTAAAACATATCGAATAAAAATCCATCAACATCACAAAATCCATACAATGTCTATACCATCAACCAGAACAAGTTTAGCATAATCTAAGTAAGAAAACCAAAAGACCAACAATATCTTTGAGATCTGCAGGGACTAGCAACAGGAACTCTCTCCTGACAGCATCAACCTGAAAAATAACAACAATGGAGGCGGGGTGAGTCCAACACTCAGCAGGTACAACTGATATGCAAAGTAGGGAAATAACATCTAGCACTAATCATGCGTACAGTCTCCTGATATAAAAGGATGAAATGCAACTGAAGTAAACAAGAGAAAAACTGTACTAACCAGGGCCTGGGTATAAGGACAAACAGTCCGAGTGGCATAGAAATCCTGTATGCATGTCAAACATAGGCGTCCAAACAATATACAGCATATAAATGCAGCAAGCACAAACACAAGCAATAAATGCATCATGCATATGATGCCAATGATGCGTCCTGGTCACCCCTGACGCCAGTCGATCATCTCACACACAATAGTGAGGCCGAGTGGGTAGGGCTGTGACAACCGTGCACTCTGTCGTCACTACTCCTGATGAGTGACCGAGTGGACGGGATGCTGTCGGAGTACACCTATCCTCCTACCCCAAATCATAAATGGGGGAGCGCAATGCTCTCAACTCCAGGTACACGATGACGGGGAGGAATCCCTGCCGGCTAACACGTTGCATCACGCTACCCATGAGCGGACCAACGGAGCCAAACAAAGTCCCTGCTGCAACACACAATGCCTGAATCGACCACTAACCCATGAGTGGTGGTGTGTGCAGATCCATGTAACTGGCGATGTGCTCAACAATAATGGAGCGGACTATCGCACAACATGCAATCATGCGAATGGTGCATGGCACTAACCATGTAAATATCCTGAGCTAAACCATATATATATAGAAGTGCACTATAGGTCAACGAATCAAATCAAAGGTACACTGAAGGTATACAACCTAGGTCCTGAACATGGTGAAACATGGTATATCACTATCCCTATAAGCATGTATCAACAGGTAAGGAATACATGAGATGCAAAACAAGCAATCAATCAATCATGTAACAGGTATCAGATAGTGATTAACCGAAACAAATAAGAGAACATAATTATTGCTACTTGTTAAATTCACTACTATGCATATCAAAGACATAAAGTCAAAAGTACCCATCTCCAATAAGAAATGGTCCAATCAGTCCAAATCTGGACGTCGAGAAACTCGTCTCGCGTCAAGGTCCTGTGATAAATCCTACAATTTAGCTAAGTTTAATTATAACTCAAATAGTTAAACCAAAATTATTTCCCTTCAAGAACCCTAATTAAATAGTTAATCACAATTAACTATCCCTAATCCAAAGCTTAGGGTTCCATTCCTAACAAAACAGATCAGAAGAAACACTCTTACCCTAATGTGCGAACAACGATCAGATGCCTATCTCTCAACCAAACATTGTTCTATTGAAATCAACCCTAGCAAAGATTCAATTCCTTCCAAGAATCAATCTAATATAGCAATAGAACAAATCCTCTATTGTTTAAGTACTAAATAGACTTTACCTTAATATGATCCAACATTACTTGGTGAAGAGATCCAGATGCGATTGCAAGGAAGAAAGAACCCTCCACTTCAGAACTGACGAGGAGAGTATCATCGATGGTTATCCTCTTCTCCAAACTTGAAGGGCAATGGCTCTCAGGCTAACAGCTCAGCCGCGCAAGGGGTACAGAACCAAGCTATCTTTCAGTCGTAGTCGGCTTCCCGCACTGTTGGTCTCAGCCAAGACCAACCACCTCGCTGGATCGGATTAGGGCACAGATAGCAATTGCCGGCGGTCAATTGAAGAGTCATAGGGCACAGATAGAGGTTACCGGAGGTCAATTGAAGGGATCTAGGGCACGGTCGATGGAGAAATTATGCCGGCGCAGCTACGACGTCGAGATCGCTCCACAAGTGGCTCGTGTCAGCAGAGGAGAGTGAAGTAGAAGGGAAATCGAGACACAAGCTCAACAGTGGCGTCGACCTGCGGTGAAGTCGCGAGGAAGGAGGAAGAGGAAAGGTTCGGCGTAGAGGAAGGCTAAGGCATCAGTGTCGGCTGTGATCGGTCGCGAGGGAAAGAAAGGAAAAAGAGAAGAGAGGGCTCGGGCAGGAAGAAGAGGAATAAAAGGGAAGGAGAAGAATACCGCTGCGACCGGCGGTTAGGGCAAGCCGGCGTCGCGAGGGCTCGGGAGGAAGCCACGCGGGTGAGGGAAAAACAAAGGGAAAAGAAGAAATAAATAAATAAAAGAAAAAGGAAATAAATCTTTTCCTCGTTAAAATGGGGTAGCCTAAACAGGCTTTTCCGGGCCCCATTTTTGTCCCCGTTAACTCGTCCATACGAGCTCCGAAAAATTCCTGAAAATTTTTCAAAAATTCTGGAAATTTTCCTTATTATTATTCTCTATTTTTCGGTATTTTACACACTAACACAAGTATTTTTTTTTTTTACTTTGTTCGGAGCCTTCAATGACTCCTACTTCAAGGCTCGAACTCATAGAGTGTTTTCGTTAGACAATCCACTAATAGTTTGAAAATATACAATAATGAAGCACAAGAACTATATATGAAAGATTACCGACAACAAAGAAAACTAAGTAAAGTTGATGTCCTATAGTCAGTGGAACATTATAGCATTGTCGGAGCCTTTTTGAAGCAGTGCATAGGAATAAAAGTCGCATCAGATGATCTACTAAAACTGCTAGTTGAAGACCCTTATATAGGTTCATTCTGGGTGCCTAGAACCCTTTTGGGTTCCTGGATCACTAGTGACATGGCGATCTCTCATCAAAACTTCATTCGCAAAGTTTATCCACTTCTGGGCGCTCAGACCCCCTCCGGACGCTTAGACCGTTGACGTGGGTCGGCCAGTTAACGCGCTTCGACTTGGCTTCGAGATAAATTTTCTGGTTGGGGCGTGTGTATCAATTTTGGGCTCCCGGACCACCCGGGTACCTGCCCAGGCACCCGCTGGCCGAAGTCGGTATGGGCGCCCGGACTAGCTACGGGCACATGGACTCCCTTTTTTTAGTCTTTAAATTCCTAAAAAAGGAGTTAGTCTAGGTAAATAAAAATATATTTATCATACAAAATAGAGTTAGGACAATATTAATAAGATAGGAGTAGTAATTAGATCCAGACTCTCTGAGACCAAGATTTATTCAACGTCTCAGCTTAGGTTTTTCAAAAATGGACTAAAGTTGGACTGAAGACTATAGTTCCCTCAACCAAGAACGCGTACTCACTGGATCTCTCCTCCAGTTGCTTACCTCCACTTACCAACTGCAATCGTTTGACTTGTCTTTGACCCACCAGATCTTCTCACCAATTGTCAAGTCAGTAAACCCAACTAAACTTCGGTCGATTGTCAGGTCCCACGGATCCAACTAGACTTCCTGCTAGATATCGAGCCCCACAAACCTATCTGGACTTTGCACTAGCTATCATGTCTCATGGACTCAGCTGGATTTCAGTCGATGTCAAGTCCTCTAGACCTGTTAACTCCTGCACACTTGGTAGAGAAATTAGACCATAAAAAACTCTAACTTTAATCCCTTTGCCATTCATCAAAACCTAAGTTAGATCATTAGTGCAAATTGCACCAACAATGTAACGCCCACCCTCCTAGTGCTCTCTAGGGTGAACGATACTTATCTATGAACTTTACTTACCCAGTGTTGCTTATGCTAATGATAGTAGTACATAAAATTTTCTAAACTTAGATGCAGAACTTTTCCATTAACTTGGTTCTTACGGTGAGTGACATCATAACATGCAGTTAAGTAATATAAGTACTACTAGCTTCTTAATACATTCTTACTAAACATGCAACATATTAAGGAACGTAAATGATTCATTTCAACACTCAACTCATAATTCTAAAGCAGTTAAAGCATTTCTAACTATAATTGCATGCAAAGGGCCATAATGAATTTCTTGCACTCTTTAAAACTAATCTACATATAATGTATCAAATAGTATACCTCATGTGCCAAAAACATCAATTTCAGGAAAATATGAAATCATAATATCTAATAACCATCCACCAAAACTAGTATATTCAATCATTAATAACAGAAATACTAGACGACACTCGACCAATGTAAAACTAACAATTTATGACATCCTCTTAACAATAATTAAAAAGTAAAATCTCTAAAATTTTACTAGCAATTTTAAAAAGGAAATCTTAATATGCTCCCAACGAATTCCCAAGGCTTTCCATAGTCCAGGCATCACACACACACCATCACGCATCCCCTTATCGCCTTCCTTCACTATTGTTTTTCTTTTCCTTTATCTGCAGTAAGAGAAAATGTAACTAGTAAGCAACAAGGCTTAGTAAGTACTATCTAGCTCACAAAAATCTCGAAATGTGCAAACATGCTTTTAAAATACTTTTCATGCTAGAACCTTTAATATTACTTACACTGATAGTACAGATAAACATGCGTAAATACTTTTGTACTAATAGAGGAACTAAAACATGTTTAACTCAAGGCAATAAGCATATGCAAGCATTTAACTTTCTTAAACATAAACAAGCATTTAACTTTCCTAAACTTGATTTTTCTTAACTTATCTTGAAACTTGGAAATTCTTTAAACTTGAAAACTTTGCTAAAGCATATACTTGAAAATAAATAGCTTCACTTGGGATCCCTAAGGTGTAAGTACCATCTCATGCGCGTTCCCTAATGGTTGGGGTAGCGAGCCACCAATCCTAAAAGAGCATACCTTGGTCTACCAGGGCCAAGACCTCGGAATTGGACACCTGGATTTATTGACGACAACCTTGAAAGTCAGGTACTGGCCTTTCAAAGTAAAATATCTTAATTACTTCTTCTTTAAATGCCTTGACATTTTAACAAGCACCTTGTGTGCCAAAATCCCTAAAGTCTTGACTTTGGGATCTACTTAAGGCCTTGGGCTTTTTCTTTCTTTTCTTTATCTTTCTTATACTTTTCTTAAACTCAAAATACTGATAGGGTATTTTTCCATATGCATCTATAAGTGAAACTAACTAGGTAACACACAATCATGCATAGAACACAAAAGAAATCTGCACATACAATATTTCTACGACGAGAAATCAACGGAAAACACCTCTTACTGCAGGTGAGCAATACTTACCGTATTATCTTGAACTTACTAACGTGAAAACTTTCTAGGATTCCGGTGAAACTTGAGATCCTCGCGCTTTGCTTATGTCCACGCGTTCCTCTCGTCGAGACGAGTCGAAAAATATCCAAAAGCTCCCTCGAAACTTGTCCTAGCCGACCACCACAAGAAGCCCTAGGCTTCTTTTGTTTTTCGCCCAAACCCAGGATAAATTCGGCGCACAAAAGAAAGAGGAGGAATTAGGTCGAGAATCCCGTATTTCACTTAAGTTCTTCTATTTATACCTAAGGGTATTTATTAACTTTTCTCTGCATAAAATTATTCTGCTCTCTTTTCTTTTAGCATACCCTTGCTGGGGCACTTGGTTATCCTGACATTCTTAAGACTTTGCTTACTAAGAGGTTCCGGGGTCGAATCTCGGCTTGATAATTTTTTGCCGCAACTTTATTTCTTTTGGTAAAAATACCAAACGACCTCCGAAAATTATATAAAAATACTCTAAAAATTTCTAAAAATATCTAGAATATTTCTAAAGCATTTCTAAATATTTATAAACACTTTTAGAACTCAAAATAAGGAAATTTGGGGTGTTACAAGTAATCTCTCCCTTTTTGATGTAATGACAACTTGGGTTAAAGTTAGAAAAAAAAATATATAGGATTGAAAGACAATATGTAACATGCAAACAAATTATCTAAGTTAGTTTTGAAATTAATTTGCTTGAACAAATGTGTTTGTTCTTTTTATACATTAATCCATACTCTCCCCCTTTGGCATTCATCAAAAAACTAAGGTAAAGGAAATACAAGCATCAAGCAGAAATAATAGCAATTCAATCATGGAGTTATCTATTTACTAAACTAAAATTAGTTTTTTAACAACTTAAATAAAGTTTTGGCAAAACAAACTTTGCAAACTTAATTTTTCAAGTAAGTTTTCAAATAATACTTTTAAGTTTATAAATAGTATTTTTGAAAATGAGTTTTTGAAAACAATGAATTTTACAAAGATAGATTGTTTTTAGAAAAATCTTTATTGTAGGGAGGAGTAAATGAATTTTTTTTTTTTAAGTAACTTTGAAAGAATTTTTTTTTAAAAAAATATAAAACATTTTCAAAAATTCTAAAATTTATAAAAACATTTTGCAAAGTATTTCCACATAATTTTCAAAAAGTATTTTTCAAAAATACTTTTTTTTAAAGAAAGTTTGTTAAAACAATAGTTTTCAAAATAGTTTAAATAAAGACGTTGAAAGACCTTTCAAAGAGTTTTTCAAAATAATTAAGGAAATTTTGAAAGGAATTTTCAAAAACAAAGCATTTTGCAAATGATTTTCCAATGTTTGAAAAAAAAACAAAAACAAAACATTTTGCAAAGATAGATTTTTACAAGAATTTAATAAAGCTTTTCAAAACTTGTCAAAGTTTTTTTAAAATATCTTTCAAAAATTTCAAAGTAGTTTTCAATGCAATTGGAAAAACATTTTCATTTTATTATTATAAAAAGTAAGATTTCAAAGGAATTTTTATGAACACTTTGTAAAAAAATTTGAAATAAAACTCTTTTGAAAGGAGTCCAAATACTCCCCCTTTTATGTTAACACTCCCCCTTAATTCATATTAGGGTTTGGGTATGTTAAATTATGCAACACATTTTCAAGGCCTTAACATAGCACCATCTAATTATCTTTGTTAGCTATAAGAATTTCAATCAAAATGTTTAGTAGATTTAGTGTGAGTAACATTGATGTTCAGTAAATATATTATTTATATAAGTACATTGTATATACCTATTATAATTGTTTATTTTACTTTTCTTAAAATAAGATTATTGAAATTAATCAATTATTCAAAAAAGATTAACCTCGAATTAAGTTAATTAACTTAAAAATAAATTTTAGATTAAATAAAAACATTTGTTACTAACTAAATAATAGTTAATCATTATCAATAATTTATTAATTAACTTTTATTTAACTCAATTAAGTAATTAAATACAAATTAGATTTTTTAAAAAATGTAAATTTCATATTAATTGATTGAGTTAATTTATTAATGAGACTAATAGTTTAATTTTATTTTAATTCATATTTAAGTTTTAATTAGATTTAATTTAAGTTAAATTATTAATTAAAGTTAATTAAATTTATTTATTTAATAAAAAATATAGTTTAATTGTATTTAATTAATGTAAGTTTATTTTTAGTGTTTTAGATTTTCTTATAGTTTAATTTAAATTTAATTTAAGTTTTAGAATAAGTTTTAATTAAAATTTTTAAGTTTTCGTTAAGTGTTTAAACAATATTTTAAAAGAATTTTCAAATAATTTGTTCATAAGATTATAAATTAATTTTTAAAATATTTTTAAAATAATTTTTAAAGGATATTTTAAATATTATTAAAAGTATTTTTAAAATAATTTTTAAAGGATATTTTAAATATTTTCAAAAGGACTATTAAAATTATTTTTCTAAATAATTTTTAAAAGGTTTTTAAATGGAGAGTTAAATAATTTTTAAAATTATTTAAAAAAATTATTTTAAAAATATTTTTTAAAATATTTATAAAAGGATTTTTAAAATATTTTTTAAAGGACTTTTAAGATGATTTTTAAAGCATTTTTAAAATCATTTTAAAATGGATTTTTAAAATATTTAATAGGATCTTTAAAAGACTTTTTAAAAGGATTTAAAATCATTTTTAAAAGGATTTTAAAAATAATTTTTAAAAGGAGTTTTAAAATGATTTTTAAATAATTTTAAAATTGATTTAAAAAAAAAATTTTAAATGATTTTTAAACCATTTAAAATAATTTTTTTTAAAAAAATTAAAATAATATTTAAAGGTTTTTAAAAATATTTTTAAAAATATTTTTCAAAAGATTTTTAACATGATTTTTTAAATAATTTTTAAAAGGGATATTTAAAATAATTCTGAAACGATTTTTAAAATAATTTTTACAAGTATTTTTAAAATAAGTTTTTAAACATTTTTAAAAGATTTTTAAAATAACTTTTTAAAGATTTTTAAAATGATTTTCAAACTAAATTTTAAAGGATTTTTAAATAAAAAATAAAATAATTTTTAAGAGGATTTTTTAATTTTTGAAGGATTTTTAAAATGATTTTGAAAGGATTTTTAAAATGATTTTTAATGTATTTTTGAAGTAATTAATAAAATATTTTTTAAATGGATTTTTAAAAGAATTTCTAAAGGATTTTTAAAGAATTTTTAAAATATTTTTTCAAATAATTTTAAAAATAATTTTAAAAATGAGTTTTAAAAGAATTTTTATATAATTTTTAAAATAATACGTTAATTAATTTTACTAACTTGAATTTAATTTTAAATTTAATCCTTATTCATCTTACCTAATCTATATTTTCAATTTAGAAAATTCTATACTTTTGTGAGATTAGTTAATTTGAATTTTAGGCTTTGATTTAACTTATGTTAGATTCGAGCTTTGCTTTGGGTTTAACAAATAAGCATTCTTTGGATAAACTTTTAAACTGTGGTAAGTCACTTGGACATCATTAGAGTAACCACACTTTTAAAGTTTTTCAAATAGTCTCGCCTACTGAATTTAGTACAAAATTTGATCTAACCAGCTAGGATTGGTAAGGAGTAGTTTCAGTTAGTTTCACTAGGCCAAATGTACCAGGTAGAAATCATATCTTCCTAGACATGCATAGACAGAGTTTACCCAACCTACTATCATCCAAAATTTCTCCAGTGTTGTTTGTCAAATTAAACTTTTGTCCCTAATTAAACTAGACCTTAATTACCTAGTTGGGTAAAATATTATTTTAGAGGTATCAACTAGTTTGGTGTATTCCCCTGAATTATTGAACTTTAGTTATTTTTTAATTAAGTTAATTATGTTTTAGTCCAGGTTTAATTAATTATAATTTATTTTCAATTTAAGTTTTTAATTTTGAATTAATTAAGTTAGTTAAATTATCTTTTAAATTTTCTTTTAATTTTAAAATTATTAAACTGTTTAAATTATCTTTGTTTAACCCATTATATTTAATATTTAATATTTTTATTAATTTTTAATTTTAGATTAGTTAAAATTGTTTAAATTATTTTTATTTAAAGGTTTATCTTTAATATTTGACTTTTTATTAGTTCTATTTATAGATTTATCCATAAGATTTAAATTTTTATTATTTTTTAATTTTGAATTGATTGAATTATCTTTTTTTTTTAAATCTTATCTTTAATATTTAAATTGTTATTTTGGGTAGAAATTTCTAAATCTAGATTACAAAATACTTTATCATGAAATATATTAATATTATCTAAATCTATATTGACGTAGTCATTTTTTTTTTGTTTTAAGTTTATCTTAAGGTTTGAATTGATTAAATTATTATTAATTACTTTATTTAAATTTGAATTTGTTGAATTAATTAGATCTAAATTTTCATAGTTTATTGAAATAATTAATTTTTCAAAATTAATAGTTTTATTTTCTAAATTATTAATTAAATTTTTAGTTTCATTTAAAATTTTAAATCTAATTTTTATGCAAAACATTATCTAATTTACTACAAGAAATAATATCTAATTTATCGTGCATATTATGTAAATCACCACTGATAGGGGTATTTTTGATAAATTGGATTCACCTCAAGTGCAACCTCTAATTCAATAGGTTTCTTTGTTGAGCTGGACTCTAGTCTGGATTCCCTTTTAATTTGATCCTCTAACTCTATCGGCTTCTCGTGAAACTTGATTAGATGAGTCAAGAACTCATAAGCATCTTGGTGTTCTTCAATTCTACATGTGATTTCATAGGTAATAATTTTACAATTGAATTTATTACCTTTCTATTGGCTTTTATGTTTTAGGTTGATCGAATCAGTGTCATTCCATTATCGAAGTCATTCATAAGGATGAAGCGTTCCATCTGCATCCTTCACAGATTGAGTTCATACCTCTTATATCTCTCATATGGAGGTGATTCGTTGACATTTTGCCCGTGCAATTCTTTGTACACTATTTTTCAGCACTAAAAGAAAACTCATAAAGATTCCAAGACTATGTCTTGAGTAATTAGTGTGGGAAATAAAGAAATTATTCAAGTAGTATTACATAAATTTAGGAAATAATAATAAAATAGTAATAATAATATTATAAAATTTTGTGTCAAAAGTGTTATTTCACCAATTCAGACAAATGGTGAAAAAATTAAAATGAAAAAAATGAGAATTTTTCAATGAATAAAAAATTTGGAGGGAAAAAATGAAAGAGATAAAGGGAAACTAGAAGGAACCCCCTGCTCGATTGATGGGTTCACCAATTCAGAACGTCCTTGCTCTGATACCACTTGTAGGACTATTAATACGCTAGGGGGGGGGGTCAATATCGTTCGTCAAAAATCCTAATTTAAAACAAATTACACAGCAGAATAATAAAAAGGGAAACTAGAATGAAGAAAGCAAGCATACGCTAACATAAATATTTTTTTTTACTTGATTCGGAGCCTTTGACGCCTCCTACTCCAAGGCTCACACTCGTTAAGTGCTTTCGTTGGACAACCCACTAATAGTTCAAAAAGATACAATAATGAAGTACAAGAACTATATATGAAAGATTACCAACAATAAAGAAAACTAAGTAAAGTTGATGTCCGGTTGTCGGTGGAGCGTTACAGCATCATCAGAGCCTTTTTGAAGCAGCGCACAGGAATGAAAGTTATAGTAGATGATCTACTAAAGTTGCTAGTTGAAGGCCCTTATATAGGCCCATTCCAGGTACCTGGAACCCCTCTAGACGCTTGGACCATTTCTGACATGGAGATCTCTTGTCGAAACTTTATCTGCGAAGTTTATCCACTTCCGGGCGCCTAGACTGTTAATGTGGGTCGGCCAGTCAACATGCTCCAACTCAGCTTCAGGATAAATTTTCTGGTCCAGGCACCTAGAACAATTCCGGGCACCTGGACCACCCAGGTGCTTGCCCAGGCACCCGCTGGTCGAAGCTGGTCCAACCACCCAGACTATCTCTGGGTGCCCAGAGTCCAGGTGTCGGACCCCTTCTGGGCGCCCAAACTCCCTTTTTTCAGCTTTTAAATTCCTTAAAAAGGAGTTAGTTCAAGTAAATAAAAATATATTTATCCTATAAAACAGAGTTAGCTCAACATTAAAAATATAGGAGTAATAATTAGATCATGTCTCCCCAAGACTATGATCTAGTCAAGGTCTCAGCTTAAGTTTCCTAAATAGACCTAAGCTGGACTGATGCCTATAGTTTCCTCAACTAGGAACGTGTCCTCACTGGATATCTCCTCTAGTTGCTTACCTGCACTTACCAATTGTAGTCACTTGACTTGCCTTTAACCCATTAGGTCTTCCCGCTAGTTGTCAGGTCTGCAGACCCAATTGGACTTCAGCTGGTTGTCAGGTCCTGCGGACCCAACCGGACTTTTTAGTAGATATCGGGCCCCACGGACTTATCTGGACTTTGCACCAACTATCAAGTTCCACGGAACTAGCTAGATTTTAGCCTGGTGCCAGGTCCTCTAGACCCGCCAACTCTTGCACATTTGGTAAAGTAGTTAGACCATAAAATACTCTAACTTTAATCTCCTTGTAATTCATCAAAACTTGAGTTATATCATTAGTACAAATTACACCAACATTATTATCCACAATCGCATTGTTATTCACACTATCCCTTTTATCTCTTATCTATTTTGGGATCTCATTTGAATCTAACGAAACTTAAATAGCTAAATTTGTTGCTGGAGTAAAATCAACCATATTCTTTGAAAATCGAAAGTGAAATTATAGTTGTAAAATATTAATAACATACTAAATTATTCGAATATATTTCTTCATATCCTATGAAATTAATACATCTTCAATATCAAGGAATAAATTTCTCAAATAAATTTCATCAAAATAAACATTATTGTACTTAAATGTACAAAACTATAAACTCTAAAAGTTATCAAAATCAATACTATTCCATTGCAAATACTATCTAACAGCTTCTATTTCTTCAAGAAATAAAATGAACAGACAAATTAAAATAATAAGAAATAATTTCTTCTTAAAAAAGGAAAAAAAAAACTAAGAATGATGTTGGAAACTACGGGAGTAATTCTATGCTTCAACAAAAAAAAATAGATAGATTGAGAAGAAAAAGAAGGGACCTACGTCTCAGATTTCCCCTAATTAGAACCTCAAGGGATTGAGGTAGAGAAAGAAGTTCGTGTGTGGTCTCCACTCTAGATCCTGAGTTCCTTACCACTAAAAGAACGATCACATGAACAACTTCTATTTCATCAAGAAATAAAATGAATATATAGATTAAAACAAATACTAAGTAATGTTTTCTGGAAAAAGAAAAGAAGAAACAAAACTATGCTAGAGTAATCTAATACTTTAATAAAAAAAAAAGATAGATTGAAAAGAGAAATAAAGAACGTACTGTAGGTCCCTTGCGACCGATAAGAGGGGGTGAATTGCCTAAAAATGAAAATACAAACCTTTCTCGATCTTATAACTTAATTAACATAACCACTTGTACAAAAAAATAAGGAATAATAAGAAAATTAATTAAAAGACTGAGGCACAAAAAAGTACTTAGTTTGCAATCAGAGGATTGCTAATCCAAGGCAAGTAAAGCTCACTATGACAATCTCCTATGGGTGGAGTAGCCTCTTATAACGTTGACAGCTCACACAGTAGTAGAACAGACAAAGCACTCATTTACAAGTGTTGTTCTTTAACTACTGAAATCAGGATTATATTTATAGACCTTATCTGGGTGCCTAGAAGGGCTCTGGGCACCTGGGCGTGGATAAAAGTTTATCCATATTGCAACAAATCGTGACAACTCAACAAGTGATAAGTTTTATGGTCTATGTACCTGGACCAGTTCTGGGCACCTGGACTGGGCTAAACCAACCCTTGACTAGGGTACGAGCCCGGGGTGCCTTAGCTAGCCTCGGGGGTCCGGGTGCCTGGACCAAAGTCAACTCTATGTTGACTTTTTGTCTGGGTCTTCCGCTTAAGCTCCGCTCGCCTGGGTGATTTTAGTCATCCGGAATAGGGCTCACATGAACTCATTTTCTGGCCTTCTCGAGCAACCTTTCGCACTAACTTCTCGTCCCTCAGAACCGTCGCGTGTTTCCTTCTCGTCTGTAAGAATACTCTTCCACAGTGCCTCGTCCCTCAAATGCACTGAACCCGATGGCTCTCTCCCGTGTGGTCGTTCTTGATAGCTGTGTCTTTCACTCAACCTCCTGTGATCTTAAATTCTTATACACTTAGACATAAGGATCAAACCACAACATGACCTAACTTGACTTGGCTAATCACATCAAAACTATCATGGGGTACTTACAATCTCTCCCTTTTTGATGTGAGCAAACCAAGTTAAGTTAGGGTGAACATGTAACGACCCGCCTTCTACTGACTAGGCTGTAAGGCCGGGGTTACATTATGCTAACTATTCTTGTGCGAAAAAAAAGAAACTGAACCAATTAAAACTCACTACTATGTACTATGAAATCTGGAAACTATTCTCAGAGTACACTTCTGAAGTTGTACATATGCTAAAGAAGGGAACTTAACTTTCTATTTGGTCAAAATCTGAATTTTTGGCACTTCTAGCTAAAATCAGACATTCCAATCGATCGGCTGATCGATCGGAGTTGTCTGATCGATCCTCTGATCGATTCAACTCGCTACTATGCATGGGGTCAAATCTGGACGATCGACAAATCGCTCCAATCTGGTCAATCAATCCAGAGATCGATTCAGAAACTCTCTGTTCACGGGATTTTAACTCCCGATCGATCGGCTGATCGATCTACGGGCGATCGATCAGCTGATCGACTCATCAGCTCTCTGTACGTGGCAGCTCACGTTTCGATCGATCGGCTGATCGATTGAGGGCTCCCCAATCGATCAGCTAATCGACTCACTAGCATTCTGTACGTGGGGACTTCTTCCAATCGATCAGTTGATCGATTGAGGACTGCTCAATCGATCGGCTGATCGATTGGGTTTCTGATTTATGCAGAAATCAGACCCGACCTCGTACAGAATCTTCAGAACTTCAACTACAACCACAACACTACTACTGGGCATGCCATTACTCATGGTTAGCTATCTACTATCATGACAATTAACAATCTAAGCATAACTTAGTGCATACTTTCATGAATCAAGACACTTAAACATCTAAAAGTGCAGAAGTAATACTATAAGAAGTACTAAGTTCTTAAATTTGCTAGTTTCCCCAAGGATCTTTATTCCAGGTTCCTTCTCACACACATCTCGTCGCATTGTCCTCCAGCCTCCGCTAATCCATCTTCCCTTTCCCATTATCTGCAGTATAAGGAAAATGAAACTATAAGCTCAAGAGCTTAGTAAGAAACCATCTACCTCACAAAACATGCGTTCAAGGAAATCATGATTTTACAAGATGCTATACCGATATGCGAGCCGAGAATTATACTAGAAATGCTAAAACATGGCATACTGACATACAACTCATGGTAGTCAACTACTAAACAGAAAATAACTGTTGTATCAATAAGAACTAAACTGATACATAAGCTGAGCTAATTATCATCACAATAAGAACTAAACTGAAACTAAGCTGTATTTACATATTTGTTTCGTGAAGTTTGAAAACTATTTTCATAGATAGGTAAAAATACTAGTCATGCTGCTGATGGGCCCGACAACTATACTCGCGGTGTGCGCATCCCTAACTAGGCCCGAGATAGCAAGTACCGAATCTAGTAGGGTTACTAGGTTATCTAAACCTAGGGACGACTATGAGAGTCCAACCCAAGGATATCTGAGAGTCCAGTACAGTGCCACTGATAAAAGTAAAATACTGTTTATAACTGATTTATCTTATCTTGCTTTTACTAGGTTATCTGAACTTAGAGGCGGCTATGGGAGCCCACCCATTGGACCGTAGTCCCGTATAAACTGAGGTAAGACTAAGTATACTATTTAAAAATGCACCTATGGCATTTAACTGAGCTATCAAAATGTCTACTGTAGCATTTTACTATACTAGGCACTTTATCGAGCACTTGGTGTGCTCTAATTCTGCATATGGCTAAACTGAGAACATAAATGCGAACTAGGGGCATAAAAACATGCAATTAGCTACTTATACTGCAGGTGAGGGGTTACTTACATCCTGCGCTAACTTTCCTTACAATCCGATCGCTAGATTTCCGGAGAAGAAGATTGTTTCCACGATCTTCCTACGTCTATGCGTTATTCTCGGAGAGAGGAACGCCCTCGTGCCGGAGTTGTCGTCGGAAGGTCCTCCTACGATCCTAGGGATGGAACCCTAGGTCTCTTGGGCTTGTGCGCCGAGAGGACGAGGAGAAGAGGGGCAGCGTCGGGTGAGGGTGAGGGAGAAGTGAATTGTCGATCAAAAATCACAACTCTCCACTTTATTTCCCTATTTATATTTAGTGATTAGTACACCCCAACTAAACCTTAAGTATAATTGTTCTCCTCTTTTTTCAGCACACCCCTGCTGGGGCCCCTTGGTTACTAGAATCACCCTATATGTCATAGAGTCCATAGGTCTCGGGTTCGATTCCCGCTTAAGCTGTTTTATGTTTTCATTTATTTTTGTTACTTCGGCTACTCCAAAAATTCTATAAAAATATTCTAAAATTCCAGAAAATCATAGAATATTTCTAAAATAATTTTGTGAATTTTTGGGTGTTACAATCCCCCATACCTTATAAAAAGTTCATCCTCGAACTTAGAATAACTCTGGGTATTTCTGCCTCATACTAGCTTCTGTCTCCCAAGTTGCCTCTTCTATTGTGTGATTTTGCCAAATGTCTTTTACTAATGGTACCTCCTTGTTCCGTAATTTCTTAACTGCTCGACCTATTATTTGAATAGGCCGACTGTCATAGCTGAGGTCTTCGTGGACTTGTACCGACTGGGGCTCAATTACCTGGGTGGCATCTGTGATATGCTTCTTCAGCATAGAGACATGAAATACGTTATGGATAGCTGACATCTCCTAGGGTAGCTCTAACTCATATGCTACCTTGCCAACTCTTTTAGTGATAAGGTATGGTCCCACATATTTGGGACTTAGTTTGCCCTTCTTCCCAAAACGCATTACTCCCTTCATAGGAGCCACTCAGAGAAATGTTGTATCCTCAACTGAAAACTCTAAGGGTCGACGCCGTGTATCAGCATAGCTTTTCTGGCGGCTCTGAGCTGTCTCTATTCTCTGGCGGATCTGCTGTAACAACCACCCTTCTTACTACTACTATCTAAGGGCGACCGTTACCTAACTCCTACTCTACTTACTAGTGTCACTTATGCTATTATTAGCGACACTTAGATTTATCACGGTTCAGAGAAATTCCTACCGAAAAATTTCGGCAGAGTCTCCCCTGTACCGGTGACCAAATCTATAATACACAAGATATATACACAGCCACATGCGGCTGGATCACAATTTATTCACAACCACGCAGTAATAAATCATATCATAATAAAAAACTAATCTAGCAACATGAACTAAACTCAAGCTCCCAGAATGAAGCATAATAAGCTACAATGCACATCAAACTCAATCATAAACTCATAATTTCATAACAGAAATAAGGAAAATAAACTAGACATAAACTTTAAATAAATGAGTCTTGCTAGTCCCCTCTGGACCTCTCCATAGTTCAGTCACCACACACATCCATCATCACCACCACCCTGTCGCCTCCCTTCATATCTTAGCTTTTCCTTTATCTGCGGTAGGAGGAAAAAAAGATCAAAAACGCTTAGTAAGTATTAATCTATCTCACAAAACTCGAAATGCATAAATGTAATGCAATAATACTGAAACTGAAATGTTAAAGAAAATCTGCATGTGCTCATGGTATACAGAAAATGAAACTGAATACTAAACATGCTCACTATCTAACAGGATAATAAGAAATGAACACTGTAAGCTTAGAATTAAAGAAACTAACTTTTTATTTATTCTAAGCATAATACTTATTATATTTTCTTATATCCTTGTAATAGAAATTAATCTTTTAATTTCTATCTTTTACTTTCTTCTTCTTTCTTTCTTTCTTTCTTTTTACTTAACTTTTCTTTCCTTTCTTCCTTCTTACTTAACTTTTCTTTTCTTTCTTAGGTTTTCTTTTCTTGGGCCCAGGCCTAGTACCAACTCATGCGCGTTCCCTAATAGGTTGGGGTTGCGAGCCACCAATCCTAAAAGAGCAGACCTCGGTCTACCAGGGCCAAGACCTCGGTCTACCAGGGCCAAGACCTCGGAAATGGTCACCTGGATTTGTTTAACGACAAGCTCTTGGATGTCGGGTACTAGCCTCTTACTTTAATTTACTTGTTATCTCTTTTTTAATTAGACCTTGGTCTTTTTCTTTACTCATACTTCTCATAATCCTTTATTAGAGCTTATTAGAATCCTTTAGATATATCTAACAAGTGTAGGATTACAACTAACCAAGCATGCTACACACGGGAAGCAGATCTGAACTCTCTAAGCATGCTATTAAACAAAGCAAAGGAAAGCGACTTTAAACTTACTAATCATGCTATAAAATAGAGCAAAAGAGAGCAAATTCAAACTTTCTAAACATGCTGTAAAATAGAGCAAAAGAAAGCTAATTCAAACTTTCTAAACATGCTGTAAAATAAAGCAAAAGAAAGCTATTTTGAACTTACTAATCATGCTATAAAATAGAAACTATGTGTTAGAGTTAGAGGGATGTTCATTTCATGAAATAGCACCAAAACTAAACTGATATGCTAACATGAAGTTAGCAAGAAAAACTAAATTGTTGTTCACGGTATGTATGCTATTCATGCTTACAGTAGCAATAGGAAGATTACAAAATTACATTATGAAACTACAACAGAAATATCTAAACTGCCTACTCATGCTATTAAGTTTCCATACTTCAAGGAAACACCTTTAAAACCTACAGCACGTATTCATCCATGTTTATACTACCATAATCAACAAGTATCAGAAACTCTCAAAATTGCATGTGTATGGAATCACGAAGCAAGCTAAAAGCTACTCATGCTCATGGGAAACAGCAAGAACTCAAAACTGTAATGTCAAAGATGAAACACAGTGAAAGTCAAGTACATAAAGCAAAGGACTTAAGATGGCATGCTTTAAGAGGCTCATGGAAATAAGGCACCTCCAATTTCCTTACCGAACAGAGTGAAAGTCAAGTACATAAACATGCTGTGAAACTAAACAAGATCCCATAGGGAATTTAAACTATATCCATGAACTAAGGCCCCTTTTCATGCTCAGAACTATCAAGGGAACATCCACGCTGGTAAAAAAAATAACTACTTGAATTATGTTGTGCCTATTCTGTATAATCCTTGGGTTCGGACTTTAAATCAAACCAAGTTCTTTGAAACATGCCACGGCAGATACAACAAGAGGCAAACAAGTCTCGGATGTTTCCCTAAGTCCCTAAATTCTGCACACATGATCCAAACAAGAGAAACTATATCCCTAGCACTTTAAATTCGGCATAGCAAACCTAACCTTGCAATTCGGCTAGATAAACAGAACCTGGAGAGAAGCCCTAGCATATAGTTCTACTCGGCGCAGAAAAATCCGATAGCAAGGAAATGAAAACCGAAAGCTCGGAGCAACTCCTACCACAGGTGAGTAGTACTTACCTAGCGTTCTTGGACTTACAACCGAAGAGGAGAGGCGGCTAGGGTTCCGCGAGAAGCTCACGGTCTTAGAGTTCTCCTTGTGTCCGCGCATCTTCCTTGCTGAGGGGAGCTCGGATATGTGAAGAACCCGTGGAGAAGGGTGCTCGTCGGCCGCCGGAGTGAAGCCCTAAGTTCGGCTTCGTCTTCGCACCAAGTAGCGCCGATGCCGTCGCACGCGAGAACGAGAGGAAGAAAGGATTTCGGGAGAAAAAGAAGAATAAAAATAAATTCCATTTCACTTAACCTTTTATAGCTAGGTCTAATTTTGGGTTCCCATTATACTATACCTTAAACCTATTTCTCCTCATACTTGGTTAACAAAGCGTGCGCAGCCCAGTTGGTTGGCTGTGTCCGGTTAGGTCGGGTTCGACCCGAGGTCATGGGTTCGAGTCTCACCTTCAACGATTTTTTTCAAAACTTCTTTCTTTTTGTAACCATACTAAACGACCTCCAAAAATTACGTAAAAATACTCTAAAAATTTCTAAAAATCTCTAGAATATTTTAAAAGCATTTCCAAATATTTTTATGGACTTTTAGAACTTGAAATAGGGAAAATTGGGTTGTTACAATCCCCCATACCTTATAAAAATTTCGTCCTCGAACTTAGAATAGCTCTGGATACTTCTGTCTCATACTGTCCTCCTGCTCCCAAGTGATTTCCTCGTGCTTCTGGTTCTGCCAGACGACCTTCACTAGTGGTACTTCTTTGTTTCTCAATCTCTTGACTGCTCTGTCCACTATCTGTGTAGGTCTGCTCTCATAACTAAGATCCTCTTGGATCCGCACTGACCGAGGCTGAATCACTTGGCTCGGGTCATGGAGACACTTCTTTAGCATGGAGACATGAAACACATTGTGTATTGCTGACATGTCTTGTGGTAAGTCCAGCCTGTAAGCTACTTTCCCAATCCTCTCTATGATTAGGTAAGGTCCTACGTAGCGAGGACTTAATTTGCCCTTCTTGCCAAATCTCATCACTCCCTTCATAGGAGCGACCTTGAGGAAAACCGAATCTCCTACTTGGAATTCCAATGGCCTACGACGCGTGTCCGCATAACTCTTCTGTCTGCTCTGGGCAGTCTCAATTCTCTGTCTGATTTTCTGGATTGCTTGAGTAGTCTCGTCTATCACCTCTGTCTGAATGCCCAGCTCTGCTTCCATCTCTTTTCTCTCTACTGCTTCTTGCCAGCATATGGGTGATCTGCATTTCCTGCCATAAAGTGCTTCATAAGGTGCCATCTTGATGGTGGCCTGATAGCTATTGTTGTAATTCATTAAGCACAAATACTTGCACCAACTTCCTTTGAAATCTAGCGCATAAGCTCGAACATGTCTTCTAAATCTGATTCACTCGCTCTGTCCGTCCATCAGTCTGAATGTGTTGAACTTGAGTTTGGTGCCTAGTGCATTCGAACGCACTCCCAAAAGTGTGAGGTGAAGCGCCCATCTCTATCGAAATGATAGATTTAGGAACTCCATGAAGTCGGACTACCTCTTTAACATATAGTTGCTCTATGGAGTGGGACACTTTGATGGCTAGGAAGTGAGCAGACTTGGTCAATCGGTCTACTATCACCCATATCGCATCATATCCATTGGTGGTTCTTGGAAGATCTGTTATGAAGTCCATGGAAATGTCTTCCCATTTCCATTCTGGTATTGGAAGAGGCTGAAGAACTCCTCCTGGTCTCTGGTGTTCTGCTTTGACTCTCTGGCATGTCAAGCAGGTACTGACATACTTAGCTACATCTCTTTTGAGTCCTGACCACCAAAACCTCTGTTTCACATCTTGGTACATCTTGGAAGAACCAGGATGCATGGAATATGGTGTACTGTGAGCTTCCTCTAAGATCTTCTTCCTCAGTTCCTCATCATTGGGCACGCAAATGCGACTCCCCTGATAAAGAATTCCGCTATCTGTCACTCTAAACTCTGAGTTGTCTTCTTTCTGTATCCCTTGCTTGATCTTCTGGATGTCCGGATCTTCACTTTGCTTTCTCTGTATCTCCACAAGCAGTGTAGACTCTAAGGTCAATGTAGAGAGCTGTCCTTCGATAATTTCAAGCCCAAAATCTGACAACTCCTTCTGCAGTGGCAGGGCTAGTGATGACAAAGACATCGGTGATGCACTAGATTTTCTGCTGAGTGCATCGCCACCTTGTTAGCTTTCCTGGGTAAAGAATTTCACAATCGTAATCTTTGACCAACTCCAGCCCTCACTGTCTCATGTTTAAGTCCTTCTGAGTGAAGAAGTACTTAAGACTCTGATGATCTGTGAAAATTCTACACTGGACTCCATACAAATAATGTCGCTAGAGTTTAAGTGCAAAAACTACAGCTGCCAGCTCGAGATCATGAGTAGGGTAGTTCTTCTCATAGTCTTTGAGTTGTCTGGAAGCATAAGCTATGACTTTTCCTTCTTGCATGAGTACAGCTCCTAAACCCATCTTCGAAGCATCACTGTAGATGTCGAAACTCTTGTCACTCTGTGGGACAGTCAGAATGGGAGCACTGATCAATCTCTTCTTTAGCTCTTGGAAGCTCTGCTCACATTTGTCTGACCATTCGAATCTCTTGTTCTTTCTGGTGAGGGCTGTTAGTGGAGAGGCTATCCTGGAAAAATCCTCCACGAACTTCCTGTAGTACCCCTGATCTCTCTGACGTTCTTGGGTCTACTCCAGTTGTTGACCGCTTCCACTTTGGCTGGATCCACTTGAATACCTTCTTTAGAGATAATGTGACCTAAAAACGCCACCTGAGCTTTTGCTGAAGAGTCTGCAGTACCATCCTCAAGTGCGTGTCATGCTCCTCTGGGGTCCTTGAATAGACCAGAATGTCGTCGATGAATACAATGACAAATTTGTCAAAATATTCTCTGAACACTCTGTTCATTAAGTCCATGAAGACCGCTAGTGCATTAGTCACACCAAAATACATGACTACAAACTTGTAGTGTCCGTATCTGGTTCTGAAAGCTGTTCTGGGTATGTCTCTTTCTTTCACCTTCAGCTGATGGTACCCAGAGCGAGAATACTGTTGCCCCTCTCAGCTGATCAAATAAGTCGTCGATCCTGGGAAGGGGGTACTTGTCCTTAACTGCTGCTTTGCTCAGCGTTCTAAAATCTATGCATATTAGCATGGATCCGTCTTTCTTCTTAACGAACAACTCTGGAGCTCCCCGGGGTGAATGACTAGGGCGAATGAAGCCTTTGTCAAGTAACTTCTGTAGTTGTTCTTATAACTCCTTCAGCTCTGCTGGAGACATGCGATACAGAGCTTTTGAAATTGGACCGGTTCCAAGAACCAATTCAATCTCAAATCCATTCATTTATTGGGAGGTAGTCCAGGTAGATCTGTTGGGAATACCTCGGGATATTCACAGACCACCCAAACCCCCTCTTTCTTACCTTCTTTCTGTTCTTCTACACTTACTTGACTGGGGTCTCTGTTTTCCCACTGTCTTGTCTTCTATCTTGGCTGACTTGAACTCTATAAACTCCTCTTAGTGCTTGTTGGTGATAGAACTCTTCATAGAACTCTAACTGAAAATCTGCCCAGCTCATCTGATCGGCTGCTCTCTTGGTCTTTATCCTCTCCCACTACACACGAGCATCTGCAGACAGTGCTCTCTAGTGTTTAAACCAAGCCTGGGCATCCCAGGGCTGAGTCGTGCTTGAGAAGCTCTCTGGTTTCAGCTTCAGCCATTGTATAAGGTATGCTTCTGGTCTATGGGATACTGTGACGACTCCCTGAGTAGCTGGTGGAGTCTCAATTACCACTGGAACCTCTGTAGTGATGGCTGGAGGAGGGGGAGGAACTGCTTGCTGGTTTGCCATCAGATTGGCAATCATTTGCTGCTGTTCTGCTACTTGTCTCTGGAGTTAGGCAACAACTTCAGAGAGATTGGGCTCAGTTGATCTAAGCCCTTCGTTCTCCTGATCTTGGTTCTCAGTACGAACGGTAGGGGGACATCCTTTTTCTTAACATCTAATTATGCAAAGAAAAGACTTGGTATCCTCACTCTAACCCTTCTAATCATACATAGATATGAATAAAGAAAAGGGAAACTAAATCTTCTATCTTACTTTAGTACTAAAAAAAAAAACAAGTACTCTATACTGCAGTTAATAATAAGGAAAGCAGAATAAAGAAAGAATTTAAATACTTTCTTACTTGGAGACGGCAAGGATGATGCTGATGTGTGTGTGATGTTGGAGAATGGAGTCTCGTACCAATCGTTGTAACAACCACCCTTCTTACTACTACTCTCTAAGGGCGACCGTTACCTAACTCCTACTCTACTTACTAGTGTCACTTATGCTATTATTAGCGACACTTAGATTTATCACGGTTCAGAGAAATTCCTACCGAAAAATTTCGGCAGAGTCTCCCCTGTACCGGTGACCAAATCTATAATACACAAGATATATACACAGCCACATGCGGCTGGATCACAATTTATTCACAACCACGCAGTAATAAATCATATCATAATCAAAAACTAATCTAGCAACATGAACTAAACTCAAGCTCCCAGAATGAAGCATAATAAGCTACAATGCACATCAAACTCAATCATAAACTCATAATTTCATAACAGAAATAAGGAAAATAAACTAGACATAAACTCTAAATAAATGAGTCTTGCTAGTCCCCTCTGGACCTCTCCATAGTTCAGTCACCACACACATCCATCATCACCACCACCCTGTCGCCTCCCTTCATATCTTAGCTTTTCCTTTATCTGCGGTAGGAGGAAAAAGAAAAGATCTATAAGCGAAAACGCTTAGTAAGTACTAATCTATCTCACAAAACTCGAAATGCATAAATGTAATGCAATAATACTGAAACTGAAATGCTAAAGCAAATCTTCATGTGCTCATGGTATACAGAAAATGAAACTGAATACTAAACATGCTCACTATCTAACAGGATAATAAGAAATGAACACGGTAAGCTTAGAATTAAAGAAATTAACTTTTTATTTATTCTAAGCATAATACTTATTATATTTTCTTATATCCTTGTAATAGAAATTAATCTTTTAATTTCTATCTTTTACTTTCTTCTTCTTTCTTTCTTTCTTTCTTTTTACTTAACTTTTCTTTCCTTTCTTCCTTCTTACTTAACTTTTCTTTTCTTTCTTAGGTTTTCTTTTCTTTCTTAGGTTTTCTTTTCTTGGGCCCAGGCCTAGTACCAACTCATGCGCGTTCCCTAATAGGTTGGGGTTGCGAGCCACCAATCCTAAAAGAGCAGACCTCGGTCTACCAGGGCCAAGACCTCGGAAATGGTCACCTGGATTTGTTTAACGACAAGCTCTTGGATGTCGGGTACTAGCCTCTTACTTTAATTTACTTGTTATCTCTTTTTTAATTAGACCTTGGTCTTTTTCTTTACTCATACTTCTCATAATCCTTTATTAGAGCTTATTAGAATCCTTTAGATATATCTAACAAGTGTAGGATTACAACTAACCAAGCATGCTACACAAGGGAAGCAGATCTGAACTCTCTAAGCATGCTATTAAACAAAGCAAAGGAAAGCGACTTTAAACTTACTAATCATGCTATAAAATAGAGCAAAAGAGAGCAAATTCAAACTTTCTAAACATGCTGTAAAATAGAGCAAAAGAAAGCTAATTCAAACTTTCTAAACATGCTGTAAAATAAAGCAAAAGAAAGCTATTTTGAACTTACTAATCATGCTATAAAATAGAAACTATGTGTTAGAGTTAGAGGGATGTTCATTTCATGAAATAGCACCAAAACTAAACTGATATGCTAACATGAAGTTAGCAAGAAAAACTAAATTGCTGTTCACGGTATGTATGCTATTCATGCTTACAGTAGCAATAGGAAGATTACAAAATTACATTATGAAACTACAACAGAAATATCTAAACTGCCTACTCATGCTATTAAGTTTCCATGCTTCAAGGAAACACCTTTAAAACCTACAGCACGTATTCATCCATGTTTATACTACCATAATCAACAAGTATCAGAAACTCTCAAAATTGCATGTGTATGGAATCACGAAGCAAGCTAAAAGCTACTCATGCTCATGGGAAACAGCAAGAACTCAAAACTGTAATGTCAAAGATGAAACACAGTGAAAGTCAAGTACATAAAGCAAAGGACTTAAGATGGCATGCTTTAAGAGGCTCATGGAAATAAGGCACCTCCAATTTCCTTACCGAACAGAGTGAAAATCAAGTACATAAACATGCTGTGAAACTAAACAAGATCCCATAGGGAATTTAAACTATATCCATAAACTAAGGCCCCTTTTCATGCTCAGAACTATCAAGGGAACATCCATGCTGGTAAAAAAAACAACTACTTGAATTATGTTGTGCCTATTCTGTATAATCCTTGGGTTCGGACTTTAAATCAAACCAAGTTCTTTGAAACATGCCACGACAGATACAACAAGAGGCAAACAAGTCTCGGATGTTTCCCTAAGTCCCTAAATTCTGCACACATGATCCAAACAAGAGAAACTATATCCCTAGCACTTTAAATTCGGCATAGCAAACCTAACCTTGCAATTCGGCTAGATAAACAGAACCTGGAGAGAAGCCCTAGCATATAGTTCTACTCGGTGCAGAAAAATCCGAAAGCAAGGAAATGAAAACCGAAAGCTCGGAGCAACTCCTACCACAGGTGAGTAGTACTTACCTAGCGTTCTTGGACTTACAACCGAAGAGGAGAGGCGGCTAGGGTTCCGCGAGAAGCTCACGGTCTTAGAGTTCTCCTTGTGTCCGCGCATCTTCCTTGCCGAGGGGAGCTCGGATATGTGAAGAACCCGTGGAGAAGGGTGCTCGTCGGCCGCCGGAGTGAAGCCCTAAGTTCGGCTTCGTCTTCGCACCAAGTAGCGCCGACGCCGTCGCACGCGAGAACGAGAGGAAGAAAGGATTTCGGGAGAAAAAGAAGAATAAAAATAAATTCCATTTCACTTAACCTTTTATAGCTAGGTCTAATTTTGGGTTCCCATTATACTATACCTTAAACCTATTTCTCCTCATACTTGGTTAACAAAGCGTGCACAGCCCAGTTGGTTGGCTGTGTCCGGTTAGGTCGGGTTCGACCCGAGGTCATGGGTTCGAGTCTCACCTTCAACAATTTTTTTCAAAACTTCTTTCTTTTTGTAACCATACTAAACGACCTCCAAAAATTACGTAAAAATACTCTAAAAATTTCTAAAAAATCTCTAGAATATTTTAAAAGCATTTCCAAATATTTTTATGGACTTTTAGAACTTGAAATAGGAAAAATTGGGTTGTTACATCTGCTGTATAGCTGCTGTGGTATCTGCTACTAGATCTGTCTGAAGTTCTAGTTCTTTTTGTTCACCACTCTCATACCAGCATATTGGAGATCTACACCTCCGCCCGTAGAGAGCCTCGTAAGGTGTCATGCCGATAGTGGCCTAATAGTTTTTGTTGTATGCAAATTCTACTAAACTCAGATATTTGCACCAACTTCCCTTGAAGTCTAGGGCACATGCTCGGAGCATATCTTCGAGTACCTGATTTACTCGTTCCGTCTGACCATCTGTCTGAGGATGGAAAGCTGTGCTAAACTTTAACCTGATGCCCAATGCTAACTATACACACTCCCAGAAGTGTGACGTGAATCTACTATCTCTATCTGATATAATGGTCCTTCGGACTCCATGCAGTCTGACAATCTCCTTGAGATACAACTGAGCTAGCTGCTCCATGGAGTAGGATATCCTGATAGCTAAGAAGTGAGCTGATTTAGTCAATCTGTCGACTATTACCCAGATGGTATCAAAACCATTCATGGTTTTGGGTAGTCCCACTATGAAATCCATGGAAATATCTTCCCACTTCCATTCTGGGATTTGAATAGGCTGCAGAACTCCTCCTGGTCTCTGGTGTTCTGCCTTGACCCTCTGGCAGGTCAGACAGATACTAACATATCTAGCGATGTCTCTTTTCATCCCAGGCCACCAAAGACGTCTCTTTAGGTCTTGGTACATCTTGGTGGAGCCAGGATACATCGCATAAGGAGTCCTGTGAGCCTCGTCTAGGATCTTCCTCTGTAGTTCCTCCTGATCTGAAACGCACAGTCTATCACCAAAATACAATACCCCACTATCAGATACTCTGAACTCTCAACTTTCTAATTCTGCTAACCCTTGCTTGATTTTCTGAATTTCAGGGTCCTGATCCTGAGCTGTCTGGATATCACCAAGCAGGGTAGACGCTAATGTCATAATAGAGAGTTGCCCAACTATTAATTCGAGATAGAAATCTGCAATCTCCTTTTGTAGGGGCGGTGACGTGGCTGCTAGGGATAGTAAGGTGGCACTGGACTTCCTGCTAAGTGCGTCTGCCACCTTATTGGCCTTTTCTGGATGGTAGAAGATATCTATGTCATAGTCTTTGACCAACTCGAGCCATCTGCGATGTCGCATATTCAGATCCTTCTGAGTGAAGAAGTACTTCTGACTCTGATGATCTGTATACACTCTGCACTGAGCTCCATATAGGTAATGTCTCCAAATTTTGAAGGCGAAAACAACTGCTGCAAGCTCAAGGTCATGAGTAGGGTAGTTCCTCTCATAGTCCTTGAGTTGTCGGGAGGCATAGGCGATCACCTTGCCATTTTGCATCAGTACTGCTCCTAGTCCCAACTTAGAGGCGTCACTGTAAATATCAAAGCTGTTTGTGTTTTCTAGCAGAGTCAGAATGGGTGCACTGGTCAATCTTCTTTTGAGCTCCATGAAACTGTTCTCACAGTCCTCTGTGGGGAGGCTGTCAGTGGGGAGGCTATCCTGGAGAAGTCCTCTATAAATTTTCTGTAATAGCCTGCTAGTCCCAGAAATCTTCTGATTTCACTGGCGTTCTTAGGTCTTTTCCAGTTACTCACAGCCTCTATCTTACTGGGATCTACCATGATACCATCCTTGGAGATGATGTGACCCAAAAATGATACTTGATCGAGCTAGAATTCACATTTCGTGAACTTGGGTACAGTTGGTTCCGCTGAAGGGTCTGTAATACTATCTTCAGGTGCTCTGCATGTTCTTCCTGAGTTCTGGAATAAATAAGAATGTCGCCGACGAACACAATGACAAACTTATCTAAGTATTCTCTGAATACTCTGTTCATGAGGTCCATGAAAGTAGCTGGAGCATTCGTTACGCCAAAGAGCATGACTACGAAGTCGTAATGTCCGTATCTGGTCCTGAAAGTTGTCTTGGGTATATCACCTTCTTTAACTCTCACTTGGTGATATCTCGATCTGAGGTCTATTTTAGAGAACACTGCTGCTCCCTTTAGCTGATCGAACAGGTCATCTATCCTGGGAAGAGGATACCTGTTCTTAATCGTAACCTGGTTTAGGGCTCGGTAGTCTATACACAGGCACATGCTCCCGTCCTTCTTCTTCACGAACAATACAGGCGCTCCCCATGGTGAGTGACTAGAGCGTATGAAGCCCTTGTCGAGCAGCTCCTGTAGTTGCTCTTGAAGTTCCTTCAGTTCCGCTGGAGCCATGCGATAGGGTGCTTTGGAGATGGGATTTGTACCGGGAATAAGTTCTATCTCAAATTCAATCTCCCTATCTGGTGCTAGGCCTGGTAACTCCTCAAGAAAGACTGCTGGGTAGTCACATACAACTTGGACCTCTTCTAGCTTTTGGTCCTTATCCTGACTGGTATTGACTACATGTGCTAAGAATCCCGTACATCCTGAATCAAGTAGTTTTTGTGCTTTCAGAGTTGAGATAAACTTCTTGGCCTTCCTCTTTGGTTCTCCGATGTACCCAAACTGCACTCCTGCTTCAGGTTGGAATACAACTCTCTGTTTACGACACTCTATGGAGGCACCGTACTTAATCAGAAAGTCTATTCCTAAGATGACGTCATAATCAACCATATCTAATACTATCATATCACCAAAAAGCTCTCTGTCTGCTATGATGACTGGCACTGCTCGGAGCCAGTGCGTGGATGCCATGATTTCTCCTGAAGGTAGTGTCATCAAAAACTGACCACTGAGTACCTCTGGAGGTATTGATAATTTTTCAACGAATGCCCTGGATATATAAGAATGGGTTGCCCCAGTATCGAATAAGACAGTTGTACTTTGCTGTAAAATACTAATCTGACCTGTAACAACTGTTGAGGCATTCGCTACATCTTCTCTGGTGAGTGAGTAGATCCTCGCATTCGTCGTGGCTGAGGGGGCTTCTATTCTGCCTTGGCTGATGTGTGGACCATCTAAAGCTGTCTGCATCTGGTGAAACTGAGCTGGTTTGTCTCCGTACTGAATCGGCTATGGTGGAGGAAAACTGGTATTGTTCGGGCATTGCTTAGCCATATGACCCTCTTGGCCACATTCGAAGCATCCCCATGTGCCCTTGCGATAAATTTCGGGATGGAATTTCCCACAAGTAGAACACTTGGGATAACTAGACTGTTTACTAGCTGGTCCTCCTTTTGGGTAACTCCCTGGTTTGCATTTGTTACTGGAGTTCCCTTTCCAGTTAGAGTTGTGGCCCTGGTGTTTCTGAGTACCTGAGCCTCCTTGGCCTTTCGACTCTGAGGGGGCTTGCTTCTGCTGCTTGATGCTGTTCTGGTAATGCTCGGTGGTCAGAGCACTGCTTACTAGTTCTTCTGTAGTTTGCGGCCTACGGACACCGCTGGCCACATTCATTACTATTTCCGGCCTTAACATCTTGAGCATCAACCGGACTCGTTCTCTTTCAGTGCTGACCAGTTCAGGGTATAGACGAGCCAGTTTGTTGAATTTCCTCACGGCCTCCTCAACTGAAAGGTTGCCCTGACGAAATTCAGTGAACTCATCGTAGTGGCGGTTTGTGACCCGCATGTGAAAGAACTCCTCGAAGAATTCCCTTTCGAAGTCGGCCCATGTCATCTGATTCACTGGGCGCTTCGCTTTAATTTTCTCCCACCACATACGTGCATCTCCTGTCAGGCAGAAAGAGGCGCATTTCACCTTTTCATGTTCTGGCCAGTCCAAAAGCTCCATCGTACTCTCCAGTGTTTTGAACCAGGCTTGGGCATCCCATGGTTCACTAGTGCCTGCGAAATTCTCTGGCTTGATTTTCTGCCACTGGATTAGATAGGCTTCCCTCCTTGCCCCTGCTGCTGGAGCTACTGGTGCGGCAGGTTGAACTGGTGGAACCTCTATCACTACTGGGGTTGCTAGGTTAGGTTCTGGAGTGACAGTGGAAGTGTTCTGCTGGTTAGCCCTTAAGGTGGCTATCTCCTATTGCTGTTTAGCTAGTTGCTTTTGTAACTAAGTCACTACCTCTATAAGGTCTGGGGGAGGCACTGACTTGCCTGCCTCATGCTGGGGCTCAGTTGCTGGTGTCTTTCTAGCTGGGCGTCCTCGTACCATTTTCTAGAGAAATAGAGGATATACATAACTAATACAATCATAGGAACATAACTACTATTATCATGTTAGATGTTATCATATATAAACAAGCTTTAGTCATCTATAAACATGAAAGCAAAACATAAATAAAGTGAGAGGAGTTCTTACATGGAAGCTGCAGGTTCAATGCTGATGTGTGTGTGAGGAAGTATGGAACTTGCTCTGATACCACTCTGTAACGACCCGCCTTCTACTGACTAGGCTGTAAGGCCGGGGTTACATTATGCTAACTATTCTTGTGCGGAAAAAAAGAAACTGAACCAATTAAAACTCTCTACTATGTATTGTGAAATCTGGAAACTATTCTCAGAGTACACTTCTGAAGTTGTACATATGCTAAAGAAGGGAACTTAACTTTTCTATTTGGTCAAAATCTGAATTTTTGGCACTTCTAGCTGAAATCAGACATTCCAATCGATCGGCTGATCGATCGAAGTTATCTGATCGATCCTCTGATCGATTCAACTCGCCACTATGCACGGGGTCAAATCTGGATCAATTGGTTGATCGATCTAATCTGGTCAATCGATCTCTGTTCGCATGATTTAAACTCCCGATCGATCGGCTGATCGATCTACGGTCGATCGATCAGCTGATCGACTCATCAGCTCTCTGTATGCAGCAGCTCGCGTTTCGATCGATCGGCTGATCGATCGAGGGCTCCCCAATCGATCAGCTAATCGACTCACTAGCGTTCTGTACGCGGGGACTTCTTCCAATCGATCGGCTGATCGATTGAGGACTGCTCAATCGATCGGCTGATCGATTGGGTTTCTGATTTCTGTAGAAATCAGACCCGACCTCGTACAGAATCTTCAGAACTTCAACTACAACCACAACACTACTACTGGGCATGCCATTACTCATGGTTAGCTATCTACTATCATGACAATTAACAATCTAAGCATAACTTAGTGCATACTTTTATGAATCAAGACACTTAAACATCTAAAAGTGCAGAAGTAATACTATAAGAAGTACTAAGTTCTTAAATTTGCTAGTTTCCCCAAGGATCTTTATTCTAGGTTCCTTCTCACACACATCTCGTCGCATTGTCCTCCAGCCTCCGCTAATCCATCTTCCCTTTCCCTTTATCTGCAGTATAAGGAAAATGAAACTATAAGCTCGAGAGCTTAGTAAGAAACCATCTACCTCACAAAACATGCGTTCAAGAAAATCATGATTTTACAAGATGTTATACTGATATGCAAGCCGAGAATCATACTAGAAATACTAAAACATGGCATACTGACATACAAGTCATGGTAGTCAACTACTAAACATAAAATAACTGTTGTATCAACAAAAACTAAATTGATACATAAGCTGAGCTAATTATCATCACAATAAGAACTAAAATGAAACTAAGTTGTATTCACATATTTGTTTTGTGAAGTTTGAAAACTATTTTCATAAATAGGTAAAAATACTAGTCATGCTGCTGATGGGCCCGGCAATTGTACTTGCGGCGTGCGCATCCCTATCTAGGCCCGAGGTAGCAAGTCCTGAATCTATTAGGGTTACTAGGTTATCTAAACCTAGGGACGACTATGGGAGCCCAACCCAAGGACATCTGAGAGTCTAGTACAGTGCCACTGATAAAAGTAAAATACTGTTTATAACTGATTTATCTTATCTTGCTTTTACTAGGCTATCTGAACCTAGAACTAGGTTATCTGAACCTAGAGGCGACTATGGGAGCCCACCCATTGGACCGTAGTCCCGTATAAATTGAGGCAAGACTAAGTATACTATTTAAAAATGCACCTATGACATTTAACTGAGCTATCAAAATGTCTACTGTAGCATTTTACTATACTAGGCATTTTATCGAGCACTTGGTGTGCTCTAATTCTGCATATGGCTAAACTGAGAACATAAATGTGAACTAGGGGCATAAAAACATGCAATTAGCTACTTATACTGCAGGTGAGGGGTTACTTACATCCTGCGCTAACTTTCCTTACAATCCGATCGCTAGATTTCCGGAGAAGAAGATTGTTTCCACGATCTTCCTACGTCTTTGCGTTCTTCTCGGAGAGAGGAACGTCCTCGTGCCGGAGTTGTCGTCGGAAGGTCCTCCTACGATCCTAGGTATGGAACCCTAGGTCTCTTGGGCTTGTGCGCCGAGAGGAGGAGGAGAAGAGGGGTGGCGTCGGGTGAGGGTGAGGGAGAAGAGAATTGCCGATCAAAAATCACAACTCTCCACTTTATTTCCCTATTTATATTAAGTGATTAGTACACCCCAACTAAACATTAAGTATAATTTTTCTCCTCTTCTTTCAACACACTCTTGCTAGGGCCACTTGGTTACTAGAATCACCCTATATGTCATAGAGTCCATAGGTCTCGGGTTCGATTCCCGCTTAAGCTGTTTTATGTTTTCATTTATTTTTGCTACTTCGGCTACTCCAAAAATTCTATAAAAATATTCTAAAATTCCAAAAAAATCATAGAATATTTCTAAAATAACTTTGAGAATTTTCGGGCATTACAGAACAGAAAATAAATAACAGTAAAAATAACAAGTATATAATTTGCAAAAAAAAAAAAGTGCAAAAATCAAAATATTCAAAATGTACATTCCCCCTAGACTTAACCTCTAATTCTCCCCCTTTGATCAAATTAAAAATAGGAGTATGCCATGAAAATAACTTGAAGTAAATTAAAAAAAGAGACTAAGGGATAAAATTACAGTAACTATCATCCAAAAAAATCATGAATTTAAAATTTCAAAAATATGGATTTTTACAATTTATAAACTATTTTTAGAAAAAAATTTGAAAAATATTTTTAACTGTGGGAAATTTATGAAAATTTTTCTAATGGTTGAACAACCATATCCAAACTAGAGATAAAATTTTCACGAAAAATTGAAATTAATTTAAGCAGTAATAAATTCTTTTCTGTATAAAGACATATTTTCTATAAAAATTGCTTAAAAATAGTTTTTAAGTTCAAAAATTTTTGAAAAGTTTTCTGAATATGTATTATAGTAAGTTGTTTTACAAAATAAATAAATAATTTTTTAAAAAATAACTTTTCAAGAATTTTTAATATTAAAAATTTATATTTTGATAATAATTCATAGAAAATTCACCAATGGTCAAAAAATAATTTAAAAAAATTTATTAGATAGAGAAAATGTTAAGGTTTCATACAAAAAATAAAGTTCACAAAGATAATCCTAAGAAATATTTTTAAAATAAAAAATACAATTTTTGTTAGAAAATTCATAAAAAAATAATATAGTGAAAAAAAATTCTAGAAATTTTTCTACAGATAAGAGATGAAATCATCTTTCTTAAAAAAATTACTATCTACTTAATTTCAAATAAAACTTAAACAAAACAATTTATTTATAATGTTAGTCAATTTTAAGAAAAATTAAATTAGTTTAAAAGTGATATATGCATAAAAATTTAATCTAAGCATGATTTTGGAACCCAAAATAGATTCTTTCCTACCAGATTGATCAAAAATTTCTAGGAACATATTTATGTGATAATGTTTTTATTTATCCCTTGTGGTATCTAAATTACCAATTTAGTGCTTGATACTTTTTGAAATTTGAAATAGCAATATTCGAACATGCAGAATTCTTTAGATTTTCTATTTCTACTTTTAATTTTTAATTTTTAATTTTTAGTTTATTGAAATTTTCCAATCGACAAGATGTTGCTAAGGTTCCTTTTAACTCATTATTTTTTAATAATTTTTTATTTTTATTTTCTAATTGACAGGAAGTTTTAGATAAGATTTTTATAAACTTGTACAATTTGTCAGGAGGCAGAGACCATACCTGACTTACCTCGTCAATCCCTTTATCTAAAGTTCCCCTTGTAGTGCTGCTTCCTTCTGATGTTGCTCCCCCACTACAACAAATATGACTTTCTGCAACGCATCATCAATGGTGTGCGGTTAAAGTATGCTGTTAATAATAGTTTTTACGGCGTGCCCAATTATGTGCGCTGCGGATAATATAATGTTTATAAAAATGACGGCATGTGAAAAAAATACACTGTCAATAATTTTTTCAACGACATATAGAGTGTGTTGTTAAAATTTAATATTAATGACGTCTAAAGCGCTATAATACTTATCAATATTATTAATGACGGTGTATAGAAACTATATGCTATCAATATACATATTTAAATATCTAATCTCACCATAACTTTTTTTTCACTTACCGTTAGTCCCTCAATCCCTAAATCCACCGCCCACCTCCGCTTCTCAACAATCCACCACCCTCTTCCCTCTCCCTCCTTTGCTTCGCCAGCCTCCACTCATGTTCTCTGCGAGATCCTTGCCTCCTCCAGCCCTTCCTCCGTCAATCGCTCCCTTACGAAGCTAGTGTTTGCATCTCCTCGTAGGATGTGGAGGTCGTGTTCAAGATCTCTTACTCCTAACTGGGTGCCACCTTCACCCTATTTCGATAATCCAAAAGTCGGCATTAATTGAGAGAGGAGGCAAGGGAAAGAGTTCATCCCTGCGGCGTGAGGATGTCGTTGTTGGACCGCTGTGGCCGGCTAGAAAGGGGGTTGAATAGCCTGCAAAATAAAACTGCAACCCTTCTCGAACTCTTAAACTAACACTTGCATAAAAATAATAGTAGAAAGTAAATAAGAAAAGACAAGGCACACCGGGATTTACTTGGTTACAACCGGGGAGGTTGTTAATCCAAGGAAGAAGTCGCACTACTATCTCCTTCAGGCGGAGAAACCTCTTACAATAATAAAGCGCACAAAAAGAAGCTAAACTGCAGACGAAGTACACAAGTGTTGAAAGAATTGCTTGAGTTCTTATTGATGAAAATGTCACGCCCCAGAGGAGTCCCTGCCAGAGGAAATTCCGGTAGCATCTCCCCTGCACGGGTGACAATCTGAATCATTTCTACATGCACAATATACCTCAGCCATAGGCGGTTGGAATATACACACAACCACGCAGTTTATATGCAGCCTACTCGGCTGATATAATAAAAACACAACCACACAGTTATATGTAAAACTAACAGCCCACTCGGCTGTACCAGAACCAAACACAGCGGAAATACAATGGATACACATACAAACTAAAAATGAAGACTACTAGACGGCTAGGCTTACAGGGGAGATGGAGCAGAGATTAGGGCAAGGGAGGCAGTGGCGCTAGGGTAGAGGAATGCAAAGTAGTGGCCGTCGGAGAGAGATCGGACTGTGGCCGTCGACTTCAGGCTAGGGCACGGCTTCGACACTAGAGCACGGTTGAAGGGGAGGTGTTGCGAGCGGCACCGTCGGATGGAACAAATCGATCGGCTTGGGGAGACGGCGTCGGCTAGGGTACGCGACGAAGAGGAAGAGGAGAAGGAAAGGGGAAGAAGAAGGAGATGCAACCCTCGGCCACGGCTTACATTGCGAGGGGGAAGGAAACCGTCGCGGTTAGGGCTTGGGTTCGGCGGGAAAGAAAAGAGAAGGCGCGGGGGGTTGGGGCACGGCGACGGGAGAGGAGGAGAAAAAGAAAAATAAAGAAAAAGAAAACAAAAAGGAAAAAAATCAAATTTTTCCTCGCTTAAATTGGGTAGCTTAAACAGGCTTTCTCGAACCCCATTTTTATCCCCGTAAACTCGTTCATATGAGCTCCAAAAAATTCCCGAAAAATTCTCAGAAATTCTGAAAAATTCCCTTATCATTATTCACCATTTTTCGGTATTTTACAGAAAAGCTTCTGGACCAAGGCTGTATTTATAGCCTTGGTCGGGGCACCCCGAAGGGGTTCCGGGCGCACCTGAACCCAACTTCCGGTTTTCTCGAGCAGGCTTCCGCTTCGGCTTCTTGTCCCTCGGAATCGCCGCGTACTTCCTTCTCGTCCGCCAGCGTACTCATCCACAGTCTTCGTCCCTCGGTCGCACCTCATGTCGACCTTCTCACTAGCTGCGTCTCTTACTCCTCGAGCAGTCTTCCGCTCCGGCTTCTCGTCCCTCGGAACCATCTCACTCTTCATTCTCATTCGCCAGTGTACTCTTCCGCAGTGCCTCATCCCTCGGATGCACCGCGTGCCATCCTTCTCGCTAGCTGCATCTTCCGCTCGACTACCTGTGCTCCTAAGCTTCTGCACACTTAGACACAAGGTTAAAAACACACAGGACCTAACTTAACTTGTTGATCACACCAAAACATCATTGGGGTTCCAACAATCTCCCCTTTTTTGATATGAGCAACCCAAGTTAAGCTAGGGTAAATAGACATAAAAAAAATAAACTAACTAATTTTGCAATAAAGTGTAAAAAGTAGAAAATTTTAAATTTTGGTCTACCTCCCCCTAAACTTATACTTTTCCTTCTCTCCCTTTGATCAAATAAAAAAATGGGGTTCCGAAAAAATCTAAGGGTTAAAAGAAATTTCTAACTTTCTTAACAAGAATTCTAAGTTAAATAAATTCTAAGTTAGAGAATTTGCAATATTTTTAGCAAAAATATTCTAAGTTAAACAATTTCTAAAAACTTTAGGTAAGAAAATTTTCTAAGAAAAAACTCAAAAAAATTTTTAAGAAATTTTGACTTAGGAAATTTTGCAAAAATATTTTTAAAAAAACTTTCTAAGTGATAATTTAAGTAGAAATTTTTAATTTCAGAAGAACTTTTAACTCATTTTTCTAAGCAAAAGTTTTACAAAAAAAATTTCTAAGTAAAAATATATGTTTGAAAATTTTTTAAAAAAATGTTTAATAGACTTTTTAAAGCATTATTAACTTTCAACTTTAATGCTTTATCAGAAAGTTAATTAAACATTTTATTTCAATATTTTGGTTTCCAGGTCGTGGCGAGGCACTAGACCTTCTTGGTTATTGGAGCAACAACCACTTCCTTAGACAAACCCTCATAAAGGAATTTTAATGTCTAATTTTCTCGCTGAAAGCTCTAAATCTAATTAGTTCAAGTTCAAGTCAGGTAGGACTTTGGAACCCAATATAGGTTCCAACCTACTGGATTGACTAGGAATTTCTTAGGGACATTTTTCTTTGAAATGTTTCTAATCTATCCCTTATGATATCGAAAATACCAATTTAAATTGTTGTATTTTCTAAAATATGTTTTATTTAAACATACATGATTTTTTAGACTATCTATTTACATTTTTAAATTATTATTTTCTGATTTCAATTTTTCATTTTCTAATTTTGATTTGTCTAAATCTTCTAGAGGGCAAGATTTAGCTAGTATTACTTTTAAACTTTTATTTTCTTTTTCTAATTTTCAGCAATCTTTTGTTAATAATTTGACGAATTTAAAGAGTTTATCGGGAGGAAGAGATCGTACCTGACTTACCTTATTGATCTCGTTATCCGTGTCTCCCCCTGACTTGCTGCTATCTTCCGATGTGGCTCCTCCTTTATTGATGCTCTCGATGCTCATTTCGGAAGAGCTTGACTCGCAGTCGTTGTCTTGATGACTCGCCATTAATGCGAGCCCAGAGAATGCCTTGACTTCCGATTCGAACGACGCCTCGACTTCCGATTTGGACGACGTATCATCCCATGTTGCCTTTAGGACCTTGTGCTTTTGGATAGGCTTTTTACCTTTATCCTTGTCCTTGTTCTTTAGCTTTGGGCAGTTGTCCTTGATGTGCCCTTCTTCGTCGTAATAGTAGCAGCGGATCATCCTTTTCTTTTTACCCTGCAGATGGTTAGAGGTTCTAGATTTACAAAAATTTTTAAACCGTCTTACCATCATTACCATTTCCTCGTCATCGAGAGAAGACTCCGACTCAGGTTCGTCTCTCGACGCATTGAGGGTGACGTTGTGTTTGGGCTCCTTCAAACCTGCACATCTTGATTCATGCACTTCAAATGTCGAGAATAATTCTTCTAATGTAAGTTTTTCTAAATCTTTTGAAATATAAACAACATCTACTAGTGATGCCCATTTTGAATTTCTCGAAAAAGAATTTAACGCGTACCTTAGCGAATCTCGGTTACTTACCTTTTCTCCGAGATTCGACAACCCGCTGATAATTTCTTTAATTCTGGAGTGCAGATGCGAAACTGTCTCGTGATCCCCAAGTCGCAGGCCGGTGAGCTGATTACGAAGTAGATCCCGTCTAGCGAGCTTGGCTTCGGACGTTCCTTCGTGCAACTCAAGGAACTTCTCCCAAAGTTCCTTTGCCGAGTTGTAGTTCCCGATCCGGTTGACTTCCTATGACGGGAGAACGCTTAGCAGATGGTACTCTGCTTTGTCGTTCACCACGTAGTCGCCCTGCTCCTTTTTTGTCCATTGATATTTTTCTTTGCCCTATGGAGCTACAAAACCAAATTTCATTATTAAAATTAACTCAAAATCTATTGTAAAGAATACCTGCATTCGCTTTTTCCAGGTAGCGAAATCTCCTTCGAACTTCGGCGGGTAGATACTTGGTCCAACCATCATCTTTGCTTCGTTCGGCAGTTAGTCCTCCTAAAGCGCCTTGGCTCTGATACCACTTGTTGGACCGCTACGGCCGGCTAGAAGGAGGGTTGAATAGCCCGTAAAATAAAACTACAACCCTTCTCGAACTCTTAAACTAACACTTGCATAAAAATAATAGCAGAAAGTAAATCAGAAAACACGAGGCACACCAGGATTTACTTGGTTACAACCGGAGAGGTTATTAATCCAAGGAAGAAGTCGCACTACTATCTCCTTCAGGCGGAGAAGCCTCTTACAACATTGAAGCGCACAAAAAGAAGCTAAACTACAGACGAAATACACAAGTGTTGAAAGAATTGCTTGAGTTCTTATTGATGAAAAGCTTATGGATCAAAGCTGTATTTATAACCTTGGTCGGGGCGCCCCAAGGGGGTTACGGCTGCCCTAGGGGGGATAAAACTTTATCCCCCAATGTTCATATCGTGATTGACGTGATCTGGTCAAAAAGTTAACTTCGGGCGCTCGGAAGTGTTCCGGGTGCCCCGGAGGGGTCCAGGTGCCCAGATAGTTTTGGGCGCCCCGGACTGTTCCGGGCACCCCGACTGGGAAAGTCAACCCTGTTGACTTTTTTCAGCCCGGGTCTTCTGCTCCAGCTCCGTTCGTCTCAGAACGAGTCTTCCACTCGCTTGGATGATCTCTGCCTTCCGAAATAGGGCTCACCTGAATCCAACTTCCGGTTTTCTCGAGCAGGCTTCCGCTCCGGCTTCTCGTCCCTCGGAATCGCTGCGTGCTTCCTTCTAGTCCGCTAGTGTAATCATCCACAATCTTCGTCCCTTGGTCGCACCCCGTGCCGACATTCTCGCTAGCTGCATCTCTTACTCCTCGAGCAGTCTTCCGCTCCGGCTTCTAGTCCCTCGGAACCACCGCACGCTTCCTTCTCGTCTGCCGGTGTACTCTTCCGCAACGCCTCATCCCTCAGACGCACTGTGTGTTGTCCTTCTTGCTAGCTGTGTCTTCCGCTCGACTACCTGTGCTCCTAAGTTCCTGCACACTTAGACACAAGGTTAAAAATACACAGGACCTAACTTAACTTGTTGATGACACCAAAACATCCTTGGGGTTCCAACAGTCGTACCTTCTGTCACATCTCCACTCAGGTTGGGTGGTGGTTGGGTGGTGCATCATGCAATCCTGGAGAAGGAGGAGTGCCTCGTCGTCATCCACTTCTGACACGACTGGGATAAAACTTGTATGCAGGTACCTCTCCCTCTTTTTGATTCTACGGATGTGTAGTTTTTCAACGACTCGTAGAATTTGTGTGGTGAATTTCATTTATTTGCTCGCTTCTTTCTTAAATTTTAAAGTTTTCGAATTGTTCCCAATTCATGTGAGGAACCATAGATAGGCATGTCGATGTTCAATGTATTGTGACTACTAGCTCAACGGTAGTTTTTTACCTTCTTGCTTCAGGTCACATATTTTCTCCATTAGAGAAGACTAGGGTTCCAAGCTATGATTGTTCCTTTATTTATATGGTATTTTTTTTTCTCAATTTCACATTGATTTGCTTACGAGATTTTTAAGCTATCAATCCTAGAGTCCCTACCAAAGGAACCAGGAGTAGTCGGTGTTACTTCATAGTGTAGTTCATGAAGGGCTCAATTCAATGACGCTACTAAGTAACAATGATACTGCTAAGTCAAAGGCTTTGAAAAATAAATAAACTTCAAGTGACTATAATATCCAATTATACTATCATACATCAATACATTATTTATCCAAATTACAACTTCACAATTTGGTGTAGGTTCACAATGTGTTTGGTTCAATGACAATCCTTCGCGCTTGATAATTTCGTAACTTGTTCGACAGTTTTGTAAGACTTCTCTCACATTCAAGTCCATGGTAAACTGTAGCATATTCTCATAAGTATGATAGTACCTAAAAATCACATTATTTGCACACTCATAAATTTGTCAAATCATAAAATGTGTTGATTTAATATTAAAACATTTTATCAAAAATCAAAAAGGATAACCAAAATCTTCAAACTCTTTAGGCCTCATGACACCACTAAAAAGTGTAAATTTTATTGTCTTCCTTATTGATATTTTTTTTGTACATATTATTGTCAAACTCAATTTGCTATGGTGTTCTATGTGCTTGATTTTGGTTGAGATAAGCAGCCAAATATTAGTATTTGTGAGTTGAAATGTAGCTTGACATTTGGATGAGGTCCTCATCAAGGAAAATGAGCACTTTAACATTATTATTTTTCCATGATCATAAAAGTATACACAAGATATTATGCCAGATAATACTTCATCTCTTTTAAATGTTATTTTGGAATTTACAATTACCACTTATTTCCAATTTTAGTTTAAGGAGAGCATTTAGACTATTCTAAAATTCTACTAAATTTATGAGGATGTATGTGTTTATAGTCATAAGAGGATCCAAGATTTCCTAAAATAAAATAGGCTTCCAATATTCTATTAAATTCTAAATCTTTGTGTGAATAAAATACTCACCAGATTATTAGATATGCTTCGAAGATTCTATTAAACTCTATGTATAAATCTCAGTTGTAGTTGACGACGTCTAAAGCAACATATTCATTTTTTTCCCCCACTTGTATGGTTACAAAGTTTGGGTGAATACTAGCTAGAGGAGACTTGTATTCTGAATGACAGTTTATGGAACTATTTTCATTTATATTGTTTTGATTTAGGCATTTGTCTCTAGATACTGAAGTGGGTTCTGAACTAACGATAAACATTCAGGTTATGTCTCATGACCCATCGTACAATTTTTCTTTTTCTTTTTGTTATCTTCCTTGAAACCGATGTTATTAAATTTTGCAAGGTTTTGATAACTTTGAAGAGGAGCTCAAGAAATTAGTAGCTATGGGCTTTGAGAAGGTATTTTCCAATTGTGATAATTTTGTATTCAAAGCCTTCATTTAAAATTAGCTCTTGCCAATATTGTAGTGTTGCTATTTGTTTGGTTGTAGAAAGTGTGTTACTTCTCAAATTTGGTTGATCTGAAATTTGATTTTCATTGCAGGCAAAGTCAATGATTTTGACAGATACCTAGGATCGCCTATGGACCAAACTAATGCGCTAGACTTACAGGAACCAGAAGTCAATGAAATGATGTCAATCTGCACTTCGTATTGTGGCTAGCCAAACATATTCAATAGGTTTTTAACTTACATATATGAGTTAGTGTAATGAGATATTTGTAATCTATTATATACAATAACTATCAGTTAATGAGTAATACCTTATTTTCATCATTATTATTGTATATCGAAGGGTTGCATTCTTATTGCCTTTTCATGAGTAATTCTAAGTTCAAGCTTGTATTCTTATTGTTTCGTATCAAAGTTTAAACATATTGAAGGTGTCTGATTTAGCGACGAGATAAATTGTGACAATGTCTAAATTTTAAATTTGAATTATATATTTTAAATAAATATTAATGGTAATTGTATGGTAATTTAATCACAGTGCGCGCTACGCACTATGAATGTTATTAACCACAGCGTGTGTCGCGTGCTACGAATGCTCTTAATTGCAACACGCGGTGTGTGCTATGAATGATGTTAACTGCAGCACGCAGTGAGCACTGCGAATGCTCTTAACTGCAGTATGCGTTGCGCACTGCAAATGCTCTTAACCGCAGCGTGCATCATGCGCTGTTGATGTCTTATGACTTTCAACAGCTTGCAGTTATGCAGCATGCGATGCGCGCTGCGGATAACATAATTACACGCTGCGGAAAGTCAAATTTGTTGTAGTGCTCCTTCTTCGATGCTTTCGATGCTCATCTCAAATGAGCTCACTTCATCTTCTTCTTCTTGGTGACTTGCCATCAGTGAAAGTCCAATGTGGGCTTCGATCTCTGACTCTGATGACGTTTCGTCCCACGTCGCCTTTAGGTTTCTTTGCTTTGTTTGGGTCGGCTTCTTATCCTTCTCATTATTCTTTAATTTTGGATAGTTATCTTTGACGTGCCTTACTTCATTACATTGATAGCATCTTACTTTTCTTCTCCTTGTCTTGGCCTGCACTTGATTGAATTTATTAGTTTTAATAAACTTTTTGGACTTTCTTACCATAAAAGTCATTTTGAGAGACGTTTCAGATTCTGATTTGTCCATTTTTGTCTTCAAGGCAATGTTGTGCTTCGATTCCTTCTTTAGATCTGTGCATCTAGACTCATAAATTTCAAAAGTGGAAACCAACTCTTCTAAATTACTTATCTCTACATCTCTAGAGATGTAATATGTTGGTGCAATCAACCTCCAATGTATTAATGTCCAACAAATATATTTAAATGAGTTTGATCAAGGGAAGTCCTAGTCGGGGCTAGGTAAGGGTGATAAGTCAACTGAGTGACTAGTCTTAACTACGGTTAGGCAAGAAAATTCCTAGTTGCAGCTAGGCAAGGAAAATCTCGGTATATCGTGGAAGCTAAGTGGATTTGATAGGTCTGGAGGACCCAATATTGAATCCCTGGTGGACCAATCCAATGCTGAGTCTTGGTGAGTGAAGTCAGGTGGAGAAAACCCTAGGGGGAGGCAACCTTAGGTCCTGGTGAGTGAAGCCAGGTGGAGAAAATCCTAGAGGGAGATAACTCTAGGTTCTAGTGAGTGAAGCCAGATGGAGAAAATTCTAGGGGGAGGTAACCTTAGGTAGTGGGAAGTCTTGGAAGAGTGAACTCCAAGCAAGTTTGATCAGATGGTTTTTGGTCAACCACGCACGGTCGACTGGACCAGTGAATCTTGGTAATTCTAAGTTTAGTTTTACCATATTGTTCTGTATTACTATTATTGCTATTGGCTAATGTAGTATTGCAGGAAAAGCCTTAGTGGATCAAAGATCAGACACTGAGCAGAGAAAGTCCAAATAGGTCTGGAGGACCATGTTTGGCAGGTAGGTTGAGGTAAGCAACTGGAGAAGAGCCACAATGAGGACGTGTTCCGGAAAGGAACAAACTCTAGGTAGCTGATCCAACTAAAGAAATCGGGAAGATTTCTAAGCTGAGATCAAGACAGTCTTACTGTCTATTACTACTCATGCATCTTACTATTATTCATATATTACTGTGCTAACTTTGTTTTGCAGGAGCTTTCATTCTAGCTCTATTTTATAGGAATCGAAGTTTATTGATCGATCGAACCCCAGGATCGATCAACTAAACCAAATTGATTCAAACCAGAGATCAGTTAAAGTAGAGTTTGATAAAGTGACTGATCAGTCGATCGAACTCATGGATTAGTCGACCGAACCATGCAAACATGGCACATATTAGATCGATCAGAAGCAAAGATGAAAGGTAGCCTGATCGGTCGACTAAACACAAGAATCAGTCGGCCGAATGATCGGCATATTAAAGGTGCATTAGTGAAGAATCTCGACGAATAGGGAAGGTTCATTACGACCGAACAAGGTGATCAGTCGATCAAACCATTAATGCACGAAGATAGGATCTCAGTGGAGATGGAAGGGAGCGTGTTCAGTCGACCGATATAAGGTTAAGTCAACCAAACTAATCAGTCGACTGAACCATGCTTATAAAGGGAAGCTCGAGGTCTGAGGTAGTGCATCTATTTTCAATTCATCTCTATGCAAAGCTGTTGTTCGTGCTACTACTTTGTGTCTTATCTTCAAGCGAGCTACTCCATCTAGAAGTGTCGACCGAGAGTCATCTTCTATTCTTATCGGTATATTTATGTAAGCTTGCATTGCATTCAACTTGAAAGAAGATAGTAGTTTGTTACTATCTTCTACTTGCATTTGTATGCATTACTTCTTTTTGAAAGATTTTGGAAAGAAGAATCATAGTGGATTGCCCAACGGTGTGATCAAGGATCGCGAGTCGTGAAGTAGGAGTCGACGTAGACTCCAAACTAAGTAATCAACTTGTGTCATCTGTATTGTTTTTGTTTTGCTTTTTTCACTGCTGGTTATTCATTTTATGAATCAATACGAAAAGAAAAGTTTTTAAGGTGCGATATTCACCCCCCCCCCTCTATCTCACTTATCGATCCTTCATAATATGCATCTACTAGAGTTGACCATTTAGGAGTTCTAGGGAAATCATTAAGCGCATACCTTAGCGAATCTCGGTTGGTTACCTTTTCTCTGAGATTCATGAGTTTGATGACTAGTTCTTTAAGCTTGGCCAGCAATTGAGGAACTATTTCACCTTCCTTGAGTCGCAAATTCATAAGTTGGCTCTAAAGAAATCTCTTCTTACAAGCTTGGCTTTGGAAGTTGCTTTGTGAAGGTCTAGGAAATTTTCCCAGAGATCCTTTACAGACTCATAGACTCTGATTCAGTTTATCTCTTATAGTGGCAGTGCGCTTAGTAGATGAAACTCTACTTTTCCATTCACCACAAATTTGTCTTGTTCCTTTTTTGTCCAATGGTTTTCTTTCTTTAGCTCGCCGTTGCTATTGGTAGGTACTACAAAACCATTTTTCAAGATTAGAAATATATCGAAGTCAGTTTTAAAATATACCTACATCTTCTTCTTCTAGTGTGCGAAGTCTCCCTCGAACTTTGGCGGGTGGATGTTTTTTCCAGCCATCGTCTTTTGTACTTCAGTCGGCGGTTAGTCCTTCTGAAGCTGTTAGACTCTGATACCATTTGTAGGTCCCTTGCGGTCGGCAAGAGGGGACGAATTTCCTGAAAATAAAAACGCAGACCTTTCTCGATCTTATAGCTTAATTAACACAACCACTAGTACAAAAAAAAAGGAATAAGAAGAAAATTAATTAAAAGACCGAGGCACAGAAATTTACTTGGTTTATAATTAGAGAATTGCTAATCCAAGGCAAGTAAAGCTCACTATAACGATCTCCTTTGGTGGAGTAGCCTCTTACAACGTTAACAACTTATACAGTAGTAGAATAGACAAAGAAGCTATTTTCAAGTGTTGTTTTTAACTACATAAATCAGGGATGTATTTATAAACCTAATTCGGGTGCCTAGAAGGGCTCCAGGAGTCTTGGCATGGATAAAAGTTTATCTGCATCATAACAGATCGTAACAGCTCGGTAAGTGATAAGTTTTATGGTCTAGGCGCCTGGACAAGGTTCGGGAGCCCGCACCGGGCTAAACTAGCCCTAGATCAGGATGAGAGTCCGGGGCACCCTGGCTGGCCCTGGGGGTCAGGGCGCCCAGAATATCTCCAAGCGCCCTGACTAGAGTCAACTCCATGTTGACTTTTTTATCCAGGTCTTCTACTCCGGCTCCGCTCGCTTGGGTGATTTCGACCATTCAGAGTAGGGCTTGTTGGTGCAACCTTAGGTCAAGGTTGACCTGGTTGACCTGACTCGAGTTGACCTGACTCGAGTTGTGTTTTGATGTTTGACGATGTTTGACGAGAAGAGAGTTGTATTCTTGATGTTTGACAAGAATAAGTGTTTGGGAGATTGTAGGTGCAACCTTAGGTCAAGGTTGACCTGGTTGACCTGATTCGGGAAAAGTCCAAGCAGGGAGCTTGGCACGCGAAAAGTCCAAGTATGGAGACTTGGCACGGGGAAAAGTCCAAGCAGGTAGCTTGGCACGCGGAAAGTCCAAGTATGGAGACTTGGCACGGGGAAAGTCCAAACAGGGAGTTTGGCACGGGGAAAAGTCCTGGTGAGTGAAGCCAGGCAGTCGGAGAAGTCCTGGTGAGTGAAGCCAGGCAGTCGGGAAATCCTAGTGAGTGAAGCTAGGTGAAAGTGGAAGTCCTGGTGAGTGAAGCTAGGCATTCGGGAAAGTCCTGGTGAGTGAAGCCAGGCAGTTTGAAAGTCCTGGTGAGTGATGCCAGGCAGATTGGAAATCCTGGTGAGTGAAGCCAGGTGAAAACCCTAGTGAGTGAAGCTAGGTGAAAGTCCTGGTGAGTGAAGCCGGGCAAGGGAAAATCCAGATGGATCAAGGGTGATCGGACATCTGGTGTTAAGAAGGTCAAGCAGGTCAAGGGAGTGACCGGATACTTGACACGAAGAGAAAAGTCCAAGTGGGTCAAAGGAATTGACCGGACACTTGGTGGAGAGTCTTAGCAGGTCAAGGGAGTGACCGGATGCTAAGCATGATGTACCAACAGGTCAAGGTTGACCGGATGATGGTTTGGGAGACTTGAGACTTGGTTTGGGCAAAAACCAAGCTCTGGATCGGTCTGCAGACTGATCCAGTGATACGTTTGTGTATCTGATCGGTCTGGTGACCGATCAGATAACAAACAGAAGGTTCGGTAAGCTTACTGATCGGTCTGGGGACCGATCAGCATGGAGCCTGATCGGTCTCCGCACCGATCAGAGACGCAACCACCTCTCAGTGGGATCGATCGTGGACCGATCCGGTTGTAATGATCGGTCCACTGAGCCGATCGAGAAAGCAATGTAGTTAGGCAACTTTGCGAAGCATTCGATCGGTCTAGGGACCGATCAGCCAGGGCCTAATCGGTCCCCGGACCGATCAAGGTCTGACCTCAGTGGAGCCTGATCGGTCCACATTCGACCGTTGAGTCACAACGGGTCGCTCCGTCTTCTCCGCTAGCTTCTGTCTTCGCTGTGCAGGTTCGCAGGTTATAAAAGGAGATCAAGGCTTTGGTGCTACGATTTTACTTTTCCTTCTTCCTGTCCCTAAGTGCTGCTGTGCTTGAGCTTTGATTGAGCTCCTCCAAAGCTTTGCGTGAGCTTCCGGCTGGACCATCTGCTGTTGTAGGCACTTGGAGCTGTTGCTTCTTCCAGTCGACGAGAAGGCAAGATTGTTTTTACACTTGTATTGTCTTCTGCTTTCTTGTACTTCTTGTTGTTACAAGTATTGTGGCGAGGTTTCTCCACCCATAAGGAGTTATTTTTAGCCGGTTTTCCGGGGACTCATCCACCGACGGATTGACTGGACTCGTCCACCTTACGGACACGCCGAGGAGTAGGAGCCCTAATCTCCGAACCTCGTTACATCGGTTTGTTTGAGGTTTGTCTTCTTTTCCTTCGTTTCTACGTGTTATTTTCCGCTGCGCTAACCCTAGTGTGTAGAAACGCGACGATTTGGGGTCGGCTATTCACACCCCCCTCTCTAGCCTCCGTACGAAGGATCCTAACAAGTGGTATCAGAGCGAGGCGCGCTCTTCGTCGGATTAACACCCGTGGGGGCACAAGCTAGAGAATGGATCGACTCGGAGAAGACATCACGTTTCCACCCTTCTACGAGTGCTGCGACTTCGCGTATTGGAAGGTAAGAATGAGGTATTTTCTTATGACTAACCTTGAAAATTGGAGTTGTATTCAATTAGGTTTCAAGCCTCCGATGGACAAGAAAGGAGAAACCCTAGAGAAGAAGGAGTGGACCAAGGAGCAAATCCACCAATCAACCATCAATGATGAGGTAACGAAAATCATTGAATTTTCTTTACCTAATGATATTTTGTGTAAGATAGGAGGATACAATAATGCCAAGGAGTTGTGGAACAACTTGGCCAAACTCCATGAGGAGAGCCCCACTTCAAGCCATCAAGAGGAGCCTAGTGAGCCAAGTAGCTCACATCGTGGAGGTGAGGAATTAGAAGTTGAGGGCTACTCAACATCTAAAGAAGAAGAGGAGGTGAGTTCTTCTTCAAGATCGGAGCACGAAGAAGAAGCTTCCACCTCCGGGAGGGATGAAGAAGAGAGCATCCATCCATCCTCAAACCTAGGTAACTCAAGCATTTTAATTTCTAGCAAATTACACATAATGTGCTTTGAGTGTAGGGAATTTGGGCACTACAAGAGTAAGTGTCCAAAGAGGGTTAGAAAGACCCCACCGGCGCCAAAGGTCAAGAAAGCCGGAATCCCGATACGCAAAGGCAAAGAGCACGTGGTGTGCTTCCAATGCAAGCAACGGGGACACTATAGGAGTCAATGTCCAAGGGGGAGGCAACCTCGCAAGGACAAGAGACAAAGAACGTGTATAGGGGGAGCTAAGGCAAACCCTAAGGTAACATTTAAAGCTCATTCTTGCAATTCTAGTAGGATGCATGCGAGTAGTCTTATAGCCATTGTCAATAATGATAAGCATGTTAACACTAGAAATCGATACATGTGCTTAGGAGCCAAGCATGTTAGCCTAGATAAGAACAATTCTAGAAATGCTAACCCTAGAATTAACTTATCTAAGGCTAAGGAAAATCTAGATAGAAATCCCAAATCATCTAGACACATGCCTAGGAATACCTCAAAGAAAAATGATAAATCAAAACTTGAGGTATTAGAGAAAGAAAACCAAGTCTTGAGGTCAAGACTTGATTCTCTATAAAAGGCTCTTAAGGATTTGACTCTAGGGTCTAGGGGTCAAAAACCAATGTCCAAGGACAAGAAAGGTTTGGGTCACAAACCTAAGTCCCAAGTGGTCAAGCCCACTTATCACAATGTTCCATTCGATTATGGAACAAAATCTAGGGCTAGGAAGACCATCACCAAGGTCACAAGGGGAGCCACCCCTAGAGTTGATCTTGATGAGTCACAAATGACCAAGGCTTTAAAGCCTAAGAGGGTCATTAGGAGGGTTGCTAGGGAAGTTATCCCTAGTGAATATTTAGTGAACCCAATGAGCTCAAATAGGTATTGGGTACCTAGGAACATCTTCTCTACCCCATAGATGGGTTAGAGAGTGTCAACTCTGATTAGAAGGGTAGTTAACCCAACTTTGAGGAAATTGACACTCAAGGAGCATTTTCAAGGTTTTTGGGAACCTTTGAAAATGAAATGGAATATTTACTCCTTGGAAGAGTAAAATGTGCCATCATGGAAAATGATGATGTTAATTTCAATTGGCACAATTTGGGTAAATCTAGAGAACTCTTGAGGAAAAATGAAACATGCCAAGATTTGAGGATAAATTTGATCTTTAAGTGGCATGAATGAATATAGAGTTCAAGAAGTGTCAAAATTAGGATTTTGGCATATTAGGGCAATCAAGGGTTAAAGCTTAAGTATTAGCTAAGGCTAAGGATACTTAGATAGGTAATCTAGGTATGTCTTATTCATGCTAAATCTTGCCGTGATTGTTTGCCCTCACATGTCATGACATCATATTTAAGTTTGTCTTTTGAAATGTCATGATAATGCTTAGGTTAGTTTTATGTCATGTTTATTTAAGTTTCAAACTTTATGCCATGACATCATGACATTGACACATGCTTCTATTTATGATATTATTTCATGCCATGTCACCATCTCTTGCATTAATGATCAATTTAAATTGATTTAAGGATAGAAACACAATTTGATATTGAGATCAAATTGATGTTTAGAAAATGCATGAGAACTTAGCCTAAGATGACCTAAACCCATATCTCACATCAAAATTGACTTGGATGTGTTTGATACACTTTAGATGTGTGTGAGATATTAGGATCATGAGTTAGGATCAAGGTGCATAGTTCTTGTACCTAGATGAGCCTAATTCAAGAAATTGAGGATCATAGGGAAAGCTTATGTACAAGTCATGTACATTTAGCCCTAAAATTGTGGTCCTAAATTAAAGGGTTGAAAATCATTTCAAAATTGGTTTGAAAAACCTTGATGAAGCCATTCTAGTGATAGCATTCATCATTGAACATTGTGATACAAAGTTTACTTAACTTTGAACTATTTCAAAGTCTTTTGAACTTTGTATCAAGATTGAAAAATGGAAGTTATTTTCATAGAAAACTATTTTTCCTTGATAGTATATGGTACGAGGAATGTATCCTCAAAATTTCACAATTTTTGGAATTTTCTGGAATTTGTTGTGAGTTTCTGAATTTCGGGAGAAGGAAATCAGAACTTGAGTCTGTCCAAGGCTGGATCGGTCACTGGACCGATCCAGGGAAGGCTGGATCGGTCTGGGGACCGATCCAGAGGGGTCCTGATCCGTCCGGTGACCGATCAGGCGCGCTGAATTTGCTGAATTTCGACTGTGGTCTGAAAGTTCAGCTGTGGGAGTTGAGTTTCGGGTTTCTAAAGGTTTGAAACTCTCCAAGACATTGTTGGTGCAATGGTCAAGGGGGAGTTGACCTTTAGGGGGAGTCTTAACTAATTGTCAAGGGGGAGTTTTTACTTCTTAAGACTTTTGAGGATTAGTGATATGGGATTGTCACTAAGTTGAGTGTTGAGTTTAGTATCAAGGGGGAAATTAAGGGTTTCAATGAAAGGTATGGGACTTTCATTAAGAAGAAACTCTTGACCTTGATTCCCTTTTTTTGATGTGTGTCAAAAAGGGGGAGAAATGTCCCAAGGGGGAGAGTGTAGGTTTTGGAAGAATGTTCAAGGAAGAACATTGGAAAACCTAAGTTAGGTTATCAGGTTAACCTAACTTGATTTTGGATTTTGTCAAACATCAAAAAGGGGGAGATTGTTGGTGCAACCTTAGGTCAAGGCTGACCTGGTTGACCTGACTCGAGTTGACCTGACTCGAGTTGTGTTTTGATGTTTGACGATGTTTGACGAGAAGAGAGTTGTATTCTTGATGTTTGACAAGAATAGGTGTTTGGGAGATTGTAGGTGCAACCTTAGGTCAAGGTTGACCTGGTTGACTGATTGAAAAGGTCAGAGGGAGCTTGGCACGCGAAAAGTCCAAGTATGGAGACTTGGCACGGGAAAAGTCCAGAGGTAGCTTGGCACGGGAAAAGTCCAAGTATGGAGACTTGGCACGGGAAAGTCAAGGGAGTTTGGCACGGAAAAAGTCCGGTGAGTGAAGCCAAGTGGAGGAAGTCCCGGTGAGTGAAGCCAGGCGGGAAGTGAGTGAAGCCGGTGAAAATCCTAGTGAGTGAAGCTAGGTGAAAGTGGAAGTCCGGTGAGTGAAGCCGAGCAGTGGAAATCTGGTGAGTGAAGCGGTGAAAACCTAGTGAGTGAAGCTAGGTGAAAGTCCCGTGAGTGAAGCCGGAAGGGAAAATCCGGATGGATCAAGGGTGATCGGACATCCGGTGTTAAGAAGGTCAAGCAGGTCAAGGGAGTGACCGGATACTTGACACGAAGAGAAAAGTCCAAGTGGGTCAAAGGTTGACCGGACACTTGGTGGAGAGTCTTAGCGGTCAAGGGTGACCGGATGCTAAGCATGATGTACCAACAGGTCAAGGTTGACCGGATGATGGTTTGGGAGACTTGGGACTTGGTTTGGGCAAAAACCAAGCTCTGGATCGGTCTGCAGACCGATCCAGTGATACGTTTGTGTATCTGATCGGTCTGGTGACCGATCAGATAACAAACAGAAGGCAAAGCGCATCGGTTCTGTAAGCTTACTGATCGGTCTGGGGACCGATCAGCATGAAGACTGATCGGTCTCCAGACCAATCAGAGACGCAGCCACCTCTCTCACAGAGAGGTGGGATCGGTCTGTGGACCGATCCAGCTATGGCCTGATCGGTCCACAGACCGATCAGGAAACGAACAGAAAGTTGGGCAACTTTCTGCGAAGCATTCTGATCGGTCTAGGGACCAATCAGCCCAGGGCCTGATCGGTCCCCAGACCGATCAGAAGGGTCCTGGACCGGTCAAGGTGGAGCCTGATCGGTCCACATTCGACCGTTGAGTCACAACGGGTCGCTCCGTCTTCTCCGCTGGCTTCTGTCTTCGCTATGCAGGTTCGCAGGTTATAAAAGGAGATCAAGGCTTTGGTGCTACGATTTTACTTTTCCTTCTTCCTGTCCCTAAGTGCTGCTGTGCTTGAGCTTTGATTGAGCTCCTCCAAAGCTTCGCGTGAGCTTCCGGCTGGACCATCTGCTGTTGTAGGCGCTTGGAGCTGTTGCTTCTTCCAGTCGACGAGAAGGCAAGATTGTTTTTACACTTGTATTTGTTAGAGTGTATACTAAAAGCCTAGCTTTTGGTATAAACATTTATCTAGAAATAAGAATCACATTGGTCAAATGTCTACATTTATGATAAATGTAGTTGCTCAATTAATTTATATTGTAGATAACATGGTGTGTGGTGTCACACACAGAAGATCATGCTATCGGTTCCTTATAAATTATAAACAGTAGCTCACGACTAAGATGGAAAGGAACAAACTATTGGAAGGTCGTAGTGTAATTAGGTGTTAGTTTATCTTAACTATATAATTACACTAGTACACTTAGAGTGTATTGAGTAGGACCATATGAGGTCGTTCTTTTTATACTGACTTTATAAAGGAACAAAGACCTCAGTTATTATGGAAGTGTGTGCTCTTAATCCTAATATAATAACAAACACATATATTTGATATTTATTTCTTTAATTTATCAATGGGTGAGATTTAGTTCGATGAATCAATAAGCCCGATAAGTTGGGAAATGATATCACTTATAGTGTGTGTTGTTGATTATAGAAGAAAACTGTGTCCTAGTGATACTAGGTTGATAATGTCCTCAAGAGGAGCTCATAAGGATTGTCATGTTAAACCCTGCATGTGGACTTAGTCCGACATGATAATAAGGTTGAGTGGTACTACTCTTGGACTAAGAAATTAATTAAATGAGTTGTCAGTAACTCACTTAATTAGTGGACATTTGATATCTTAAACACAGGGAGACTAACACACTCATAATAAGGAGCCCAAAAATGTAATTTGGGATTGGTGCGGTAGTTCAATAATAATTCTCTAGTGGAATGAATTATTATTGGTGTGTTCAGGGCGAACACGGGATGCTTAATTTTATCGGAGACCAAAACCAATTCCTCCTCTCGGTCCCTATCGTAGCCTCTTATTTATAGAGTTCTATACTCACCTATACCCACCTTCTATACCCACCAATAGGGGCCGGCCAAGCTAGCTTGGGAACAAGCTAGGGCTGACCTAGGTATAATTTTGGGTGGCCGGCCCTAGCTTGAACCCAAGCTAGTGGGGGCCGCCAAATTAAATTTAAAAGGGATTTTAATTTTAGTTTTTATTATGTGGAAGAAATAATTTATTAAAGAGAATTAAAATTAAAATATCTCTCTTGTAAAAGATCTACAAAGATTAAAGAAAGAGATTAGATCTCTTTCCTTATTTGTAGATTGAGAGTTTTATTTTTTTCTTTAAAATTATCCACATGTTGATAAAATTAAAATTATAGAAATTTCCTTTTATCAACCATGAAGAGATTTTTAAAGAGAAATTTTATTTTTAAAATTTCCGGAAACAAATTAGGAAGTTTTAATTGTTGATTAAAACTTGTCCAATTTGCTCTCCAATGATGTGGCCGGCCATTGAAGTTTAATTTGGAAATTTTGTTTTATTTTTCTAAATTAAATCATGTCAAGGAAATTGAGGAAATTTTATTGTAATTAAATTTCCTAATTTGCCTAGGCCAAGGAATATAAAAGAAGGGGTGAGGGTGCCTTCATGAGAAACAACCTCTATTGTTTTCTCTCCCTCTTTTCCTTGGTGTTGTGGTCGGCCATCATCTCTTCTCTTCTTCCTCTTTGTGGTGGCCGAAACTCTCTATTGCTTGGAGGTCTTGTGGAGGCCGGATACTACTTGGAGAAGAAGAAGAAGAAGAAGGAGAGGAAGCTTGCATCTCTTAGAGCTTGGTTGGTGTTTTTCTTCTTCCTTGGTGGAGCTTTCTTGTTTTGGCCGAACCTAGCTAGGAGGAGAAGAAGGTGCTTGGTGGTTTCTCATCTCGGAAGATCATTGCTCACACAACGTCCGAGGTTAGAAGAGGAATACGGTAGAAGATCAAGAGGTTTTTCTACAAGGTATAACTAGTAATTTTTCTTTCCGCATCATGCTAGTTATTTATGGAAATAATACCAAATACAAGAGGCTTACGATTCTAGAATTTCGAATATGTTTTTCGATGTTGTGTTCTTTTGTTTTTTCTTTTCCTTGTGATTTGATTGTTCTTTTCGGTTAACCTAAAGTTATTTTAGGAAATTAAATATTAGCTTTCCATAAAAGGTTTTGTCTAGTCGGTGGTGGTTGCTCCCATATCCAAGAAGGCCGTGTGCCTCGCCACGTCAGTACTGGGAACCAATTATGGAAATTAATATTTAATGGAATTAATAACTTAAGGTGATTTGGGTCGAACGTGTTAAGTTCCGCAGGAGACCCAAGTCAAAACCTAAAAGAACGAATAGATTAAGTTTTGGATCAAACGTGTTAAGTTCCGCAGACGATCCAAAATTTAATTTAAAAGAACACATGGTAGCTAGGAAAAGGTTCAGATCTTTGTACAAAATTTTTGTACAGTGGAACCTCTAGGCTTTCCGAGTAGCAACCAACAGTATTGTCTTCTGCTTTCTTGTACTTCTTGTTGTTACAAGTATTGTGGCGAGGTTTCTCCACTCATAAGGAGTTATTTTTAGCCGGTTTTCCGGGGACTCATCCACCGACGGAATGACTGGACTCGTCCACCTTACGGACACGCCGAGGAGTAGGAGCCCTAATCTCCGAACCTCGTTACATCGGTTTGTTTGAGGTTTGTCTTCTTTTCCTTCGTTTCTACGTGTTATTTTCCGCTGCGCTAACCCTAGTGTGTAGAAACGCGACGATTTGGGGTCGGCTATTCACACCCCCCTCTCTAGCCTCCGTACGAAGGATCCTAACAGGGCTCACTCGAACCCATTTTTTGACATTCTCGAGCAACCTTTTGCTCCGTCTTCTCATCCCTTGGAACTGTCGCGCGTTTCCTTCACATCTGCCAACGTACTCTTCTACAGCACCTCGTTCCTCGGATGCACCAAGCCCGTCAGCTCTCTCCCATTCCTTCCTTCTCGCTAGTTGCGTCTTTCGCTTGACCTCTTGTGCTTATAAGTTCCTACACACTTAGACACAAGGATCAAACCACAACAAGACCTAACTTGACTTAACTAATTACATCAAAACTACCATGGGGGTACTTACACGTACGTCTCATATTTTCCTTGATGAATGATGTCAAGGTAGAGACAGAAGCTTGCGTATGATCTCCACGCTTTAGATCCCGAGTTCCCAACCACTTGAAGCATGATCGCACGACCTCGAGTCCTCAAAACAATTCTACCCTCAGCAACCTCCTCCCACCCATTGATGTTTACAGTGGCAGTGTCGAAGGCTCGATGCAAGGGCTAGGGTTTGTAAACATTAGGATTATTAGGTTATACACTTATATGTAAGTATCCTGAGATGATTTTAATATGGTCAATTAAGTTAAGTTAGATCCTATTGTGTTTGATGTCTTGTGTCTAAATATGAAGAAACTTAGGAACATAAGAAGTCAAGTGGAAGATGTAGCTGACAAGAAGGATGGCATGGGAAGAGCCGATGGGCTCGGTGCATCCGAGGGACGAGAAGCTGTAGAAGAGTACATCAGTGGATGAGAAAGACGTACGCAACGTTCAAGGGATGAGAAGCCGGAGAGGAAGCCTACTCGAGGAGAAGGCTGGAGTTAGGTTCAGGTGAGCTCAATTCCAGACAGCTGGAGCATCACCCAAGCGAGCATAGAGAAAAGTCTATTCGGATGAACAATGCTCGAGACACCTCCAATAGCTTTGAAGGCACCTCAAGCTTAGCAGTGAAGCTACCATATATGAGACCCAGGTGCCTCCAGTGTGCTTGAGGGTGCCTCGGATGAATAGTACTAAAGGCACCTTCAAGCACATTGAAGGTGCCTCTAATGCGATAGAGTCGTTAAGTGACCGTTGCTACATGAATAAATGTTATCCAATTGAGGGCGCCTCGGATGTCCTTGGAGGCGCCTCCGAGGCATGTCAACCAATGATAACATCATCTTAGGAGGCTATAAAAAACTCCCTAGAGATAGAAATTAAACAACAACTTCTGTAACTCATTCATAGTCTTTTTCTATGCTTTCAACGAGTGTAAGAGACTCTCCGCCTTCAACAAAGGAGATTTCTAGTGGAGCTCTTTCAATGTCTTGGATTAATAACAACCTAGGTTATAACCAAGTAAATACTATAGACTCATTTATTTTTATGTTGTTGTTTATTTTAATTAATTATGCTTAACTAACAAGTCCAAAGATCGAGAAAGGATTTATTTTTTTAGGCAATTCATCCCCCTCTTGCTGACCTACATGAGCCAACAAGTGGTATCAGAGCCCAACTACCTCAGAAAGACTAACCGTCGACTAAAATAACAAGACGATGTTGAAGTAAGCATCTACATGCCTAAGTTTGAGGGGGAGTTCGTACTCTGAAAATGCCGAATGGAGGTATTTTTTTAAAATTGATTTTGAAATATTTTTAATAATAAAATATGATTTTGTAACACCTAAAGATCGACAAGAGGCTAAAAATAAGAATACCTATGGACCAAAAATGAACAAGTTGATTTCATAGCGAACTGATGAGCAGAATTCCACCTCCTAAGCATGCTATCACCGCAGGAAGTCAATAGAGTCGGCACCTACAACTTGACAAAAGAACTCTGGGAGAAGTTTCTAGAGTTTCACGAAGGAACCTTGAAAGTGAAACTCACAAGACGGGATCTGCTCCGGAACCAACTCATCAGCCTCTAGCTAAAATAAGGAGAGTCCATCTCTCAACTGTACGCCAAACAGATGAAGCTCATCACTAGACTCACGAATCTTAGAGAAATGGTAATACACCAAGATTCATAAAGGTATGCATTGAATGCTTTTTCGAGGACACCGGAATAGTCCTCAATAATCGACTCCTACTATATTTCTAAGAATCTAGAGGAAAGTTCATTAGAAAGTTTATTTTCTACTTTAGAACTTCATGAATCTAGATGTGCAGAACTAAGGAAGGACCCAAATTGGAATATTGCCCTAAGGGCAAAAAAGGATGAACCAAACTCTAAAGCATTTATCGACGAAGATGAAGCAACCTTAATGCTAAGAAACTTTGGTAAATATCTCAAATCTAACAAATTCAACAAGTTGTTGGCTAGGAAACAAGTGTAGAGTAAAAGGAAGGTACGGTGCTACAATTATCAAGAAGAATGGTACATCAAGGACAACTGCCCTAAACTAAAGAAGATGGAGAAAGAAAAAGATAAAGGGTCAAAATAAACAAAGCACAAGAACTTAAAAGCTACATGGGATAAATTGTCATCCTTCAAATCTAAGATCGAGGCCTATGTCGGACTGGCACTAATGACGGACCATCAGAAGGACAAAGAAAATACCTCAGAAATGAGCATCAATGAAGGGAGAGAATCTTCGAAAGAAAGTAGCGACGACGGGGGAGCATCGGATAACAAAGTCATCATCACAAGTAAGGTACATTCTCGATCTCCTGAAGAGTTATTTGAGTTTATTAAAATGCTTGCTAAAAATATGGTTAAATTAGAAAAAGAAAATGTAAAGTTAAAATTAACCTTATCAAATGAATGGAGACTAGAAGATTTTAATAACTTAAAATTAAAAGTACAACTAGAAAAATTGAAGAATGACAATGCATGTGAAAATTTGAATATTCTTTAAAATTTAAAATTTAAGAATTTTGAAGGGCTTAATTGATATTTTAGATTTTACAAGGGGTCAAATTAAAAAAACCCTAGAAATTATATACCATAAAATTTTTTGATTAATTCAGTAGATGTTAAAATCATGCTTAGCTAAATAAATTAATTTCTATACATGCTAGAAAATTAATTTGCTTGATGTATTCTTTTTGGTAAAATTAATTATTTTGTCAACTTTCTAATTATATTTTCTACTCAAAATTTTATTTGTGTAAATTTGAAATATTATGCACATAAAGAAATTTTTTGAACTTTTTTGACAATTAAGTTATTTTCTATGAATTTTTCAATGAAACTCATATTTTTAAAATTAAAAAAATTTTGCAGACTTATTTTTTTAAAAATTATTTTTTGAGATAAAAATGATGTTCTCAATCATAATAAATATTTTCAATATTTTTTGAATATTATATAAATTATTACAAATTATTTTACCAAAAATAAAGTTTCTATTATTAAAAATTATTGCACATTATTTTTGATAACTCTAATTTTTTTTAGATAAACATTAAATTTTATATATTCAAAAAAATTACCATGACTTTTCTAAATTAAATTCTTTTTTTTTAAGTATTTAATTGTTACAATAAATATTTCTACTCAAAAATATTTTCCTTGTCAAAATTAATATTTTTTGTCATGAAATTTTTTTTACTGATCTAACTGCATCTATTTGACTTTGATAAAAAATTTTAAGATTTTTAAATATCTAAAATAGTTTTTAAAATCATTTTTATCGAAATAGAGAATTAATTACTAAAATTGAGAAGTTTTTTTAAAATTATTTTTGAAAAATATGAGTCTACTATTAATTCTATTCGCAAACCCCTAGAATAATTTTTAAAATTTTTATAAAAGTTAAAAGTTTACTATTAAAAGTTAATTCTTCGGTAGATAAAAGTTAATCTATTGAAGGCACCTTGGACCTAGTTGAAGGCGCCTTTGAGCACGGATAGATTTTTTCAGGGGCTATAAAAAGACTTTTAGAGCTACAAAATTAACAACTAAACAACAACTTCTGTATTAATTTTTCTAGTCATTTCTAAGTTGTCAACGTGTGTAAAAGGTTTCTTTGCCTTCAACGAATGAGTTTTTAAGTGAGCTTTTCAACATCTTGAATTAACAAGCACCTAAATTATATCCAAGTAAAACTTTTGTCTTTTACCTATTCTTTTAAGTTGTTTTTATTAATGTTAATTGTCTATATTTGCTTAATCTAATTGTGCATCCTTGCTAAGCAAAAGTAAGAAATTTTTTATTCTAAATCTAATCGCAAGCTATTCACCTCCCTCTAGCCGGCTGCACCGGGACCAAAAATTTTGACTCTTGTCCAACTATAGTACCAGGGTGGGGTAAGATGATAATACATTAGAAAAACTTAGCCTACAGAGTCAAGTGGGGTAAGGAGTACACTTCTTGGTCTACTTAACTTAGTGAAACTAACCAAAGCTACATCGCCACATCCTATAGACCAATTAGACCAGAGTTTCTCAGAAAGTCAATTAAATGCTCAATTTCTTAAAAAGATTTTGTCTAGAAGTGGTCGTTGATCTGATATCCAAAAAGGTCCATATACCTCACCACAACCTGGAAGTTAATTTTTGAAATGTGCATTTAATTAACTATGTAACGACCACCCTTCTTACTACTACTACTCTCTAAGGATGACCGTTACTTAACTACTAACTCTACTTAACCGGTATGATTAAAAATCACATGGAAACCGTACCGAAAAAAATTCCGGCAGAATCTCCCTTGTACCGGTGACCATATTCAACAATACATGCAATATATACTCAGCCACAAGCGGTTGGAACACATATCAATCAACCATGCAGTATAATAAATCCAAAATAAAGAAAACAATACCACAACTCATCACACCATATCACAATTCATCTACTATGTCCTAATCACATCAAAATATCATGTACTATCTCAACTACTTCTAACATAACAAAAGACAATAGAAACTAAAAGAAAAATTCTTTCTTAGTCCCAAGGCTTCCATAGTCCTGGCATCACACATCCTTCGAACACCTCCTTGTCGCCTTCCTTTCTATATCTTTTCCTTTCCTGTATCTGCAGTAAGAGGAAGTGCAATCTATAAGCAAAATTTGCTTAGTAAGCGCTATCCAACTCACAAAAACACGAATATGCATGTATACAGAAAGAACTAGAAACTATATGCTCTAAAAGAAAGTAAAGCATAAACATAACTGCTCATGCCAAACTAATAGCAAATAAAACTAAGGAATCATGCTATACAAGGAATCATGCTAAATGACTAAGCAGGAAACAAATAAAACTAATACTGCATGCTAAAATTCAAATGAATTAAACTTTCTGACTCTAAGCATAAATGAAGCTTGTTTCATTTGTTTCAAAACTTATACTTTATTACTTTAAAATAATAATCAACTTCTCTTGGGCCCGGCATTGTACCAATTTGAGCGCATCCTTAATATGAGTCGAGGTAGCTAATCCCGAAACTACTAAGGTACTTCTAGGCGATCTTGTGCCTAGGGGCGATCTAGGAGCCCACCCAATAGACATTATGTCCGGTACATGTCATTAAAAAGTAAAATACTTATTTTCTTTTTAACTATAACTTCCTTATACTTGTTATTCTTTAATTCTCTTATAACAAAATGCCTTGGCATTTATTCAAACACTTAGTGTGCTTTTAATCCTAAACTTCTGGAATTTAGAACCAATTTAAGACCTTGGTCTTCTTCTTTCTTTTCTTTATCTTTCTTATACTTTTTAATACTTCTAAAAGTATTTAATAGGATTCTTATTTTTCCACTAGAATACATGGTTGTTCATGCTTGTTAAAATAACAAATGAAAACTAAAGGAAACTGCTCATGTGTATCTAGTAGTAAAGGACTAAAAATATGAATTAATACTGCTCATGTTATTCTAATAGCAAATGAGAAATACTGCTCGTGCTCTACTAATAGCATAAATGAAAGCTGCATTTGCTAAAGAACTAAACCAAATCTGCACTTAATATTCTGCAGAGGAAACTGCTTATGTCCAGCTAATAACACAATGAAATCTACACTTTAAATTCTGCAAACAATACTTATACAAATCTGCTTACTAAAATCTGCATACTATACTCATAAAAAAATCTGCATGCTATACTTATAAAAATCTACTTATTAAAATCTGCACAGCTCTTCCTAATAAAAATCTACACTCTAAAGACTTAATCAAACTTCACTATAATCTTTTAAAACTGCACTATGAGGATGTAACGACCCGATTTTCCCTATTTCGAGTTCCAAATGTCCATAAAAATATTTGGAAATGCTTTTAAAATATTCTAGAGATTTTTAGAAATTTTTAGAGTATTTTTACGCAATTTTTGGAGGTCGTTTAGTATGTTTACAAAAAGAAAGAAATTTTGACAAAAAACCGTTGAAGGCGAGGTTCGAACCTACGACCTCGGGTCGGACTGACCCAACCGAACCTGGCCTGACCAGTTGAGCTACGCTCGTTCTGTTAACTAGGTATGGAGAGAAAAATATTTAAAGTAAAGTTATATGGAAACCCTAGAGATAATAAGAGGGAAAAACTTAAGTGATTTTTTCGGAAAAGGATCTTTTCCTCCCGAAATTCTTTCTCTCCTCACCTCTCTCGTGCGACAGCGGCGGCTCGGGCGGAAAACACATCGAGGCGACGGCGCTAGGGTTCCTCTCCGGTGCCGGCGAAAGGACTCTTCCGGCCAATCTCCAAGCTTCATCGTGCGTGGTCATCCCGACGGAAGGAGCTCGGAAGCACAAAGGAGAAGCTTCGGCCGAAACCCTAGAATCTCTTCCTCTCTTCGGTTGTAAGTCCAAGAACCGGCTGTAAGTACTACTCACCTGTGGTAGGAGTAGCTTCCGGGTCTGTGTTTTCTTAGTGATTTCTGAAATAGGCAGTATTGTGGATGTTAGGAGTTTAGTCTTCTCTCCTTGTCTCGGCACATGCTGGATTAGGGTTGTTAGGGCTTAGTTCTATCTCTATAGCATCCAATATGTGCTGTTTTGGTGCTTGCCAGGGACTTAATTCTCTTTGTTGTTCTCGGAACAAGCTAAACCGGATTGTGGTTGTTAGTAGGCTAAGTGGTAGTTCTGAAGATTTCTTGTGGCTTGTATTGCTGTTGTAAACCGCATAAGGAATTCGGTTGCCCTTTTTGGAAATCCTGGGATCTGTTTAGGAGTTCCGAAAACTTATTTACTGCCTTAGGGTTGCTGTGGTAGTCTGCTTAGAGGATCTGGCCCTATGCATGTGTAGATTTGTCTATTTTGGTTGCTCTAAATTGTTAACTACATGTTAGAATGCTTTTAGAAGAAATTCTGAATTTTTCTGACAATAACACGAGTAAGATCAGTATTTGCATGGCATGAACAGACCTTAAGCTTAGGTTTGGATTTCCTTGATGATTTTACCTTAAGCTTAATTGATTGTATCTTCCGTGCCATTTATGAGTCATTGTTCTTTCCAGTCTATAAGCATGAGAAATTAGAAGCCCTTAAAGTAGCACTCCATGCTCTGTTTCTACAGCATGATAGAAAGTGTAGAGTTACATATACTGCTTTTATTACAGCATACTTAGAAAGCCCAAAGTTAGCTTCCTTTTGCTTTATTTATAGCATGATTAGAATCATTCCATACTTGATTTTACAGCATGTTTAGAAGCACTAAAATAGCATCCTTTGCCATGTTTTCACCGTATGCTTCAAAGGCTTTAAATTGCTTTCTTTAGTTTAGCTTATAGCATGATCAGTAAGCTTTAAGTTACTTGTTTTATTCTGTTATATAGCATGGTTAGTTGATTATACACCCATACTTGTTAAGTATATTTAAAGGACTCCCACAATCTTTAATAAAAGATAATAAGGAAGATAAAAGAATAAGAAAGACAACAAGTAAGTCAAGTAAGAGGCTAGTACCCGACATCCAAGAGCTTGTCGTTAAACAAATCCAGGTGACCATTTCCGAGGTCTTGGCCCTGGTAGACCGAGGTCTGCTCTTTTAGGATTGGTGGCTCGCAACCCCAACCTATTAGGGAACGCGCATGAGTTGGTACTAGGCCTGGGCCCAAAGAAAAGAAAACCGAAAGAAAGAAAGAAAGAAAGAAAGAAAGAAAGAAGAAGAAAGTAAAAGATAGAAATTAAAAGATTAATTTCTATTACAAGGATATAAGAAAATATAATAAGTTTTATGCTTAGAATAAATAAAAAGTTAGTTTCTTTAATTCTAAGCTTACAATGTTCATTTCTTATTATCCTGTTAGATAGTGAGCATATTTAGTATTCAGTTTCATTTTCTGTATACCATGAGCACATGCAGATTTGCTTTAGCATTTCAGTTTCAGTATTATTGCATTACATTTATGCATTTCGAGTTTTGTGAGATAGATTAGTACTTACTAAGCGTTTTCGCTTATAGATCTTTTCTTTTTTTCCTCCTACCGCAGATAAAGGAAAAGCTAAGATATGAAGGGAGGCGACAGGGTGGTGGTGATGATGGATGTGTGTGGTGACTGAACTATGGAGAGGTCCAGAGGGGACTAGCAAGACTTATTTATTTAGAGTTTATGTCTAGTTTATTTTCCATATTTCTGTTATGAAATTATGAGTTTATGATTGAGTTTGATGTGCATTGTAGCTTGTTATGCTTCATTCTGGGAGCTTGAGTTTAGTTCATGTTGCTAGATTAGTTTTTGATTATGATATGATTTATTACTGCGTGGTTGTGAATAAATTGTGATCCAGCCGCATGTGGCTGTGTATATATCTTGTGTATTATAGATTTGGTCACCGGTACAGGGGAGACTCTGTCGAAATTTTTCGGTAGGAATTTCTCTGAACCGTGATAAATCTAAGTGTCGCTAATAATAGCATAAGTGACACTAGTAAGTAGAGTAGGAGTTAGGTAACGGTCGCCCTTAGAGAGTAGTAGTAAGAAGGGTGGTTGTTACAGAGGAGATCTAAACTACATTAAAACTTCCAAATTAATTTCAATTATCTCAGTTTCCCCACTCATCTAATATCAACCACTGCTTTCTAAACTTTCTGTTTCATCATCAACATGATCTATTTATGATTAAAAGGATATTTACTCCAATTTTCCTTTTTTTTTTTAGTCATTTCCTACTTCAACCAATATGAAGAAGTGATCTAACTGTAATTGTAAACTATGAATATTCAATCCAAATAACTTAAGTGCATATTGAAAGAACATTTACTTAAGCATCATAAGTTCAGATTTTATTAAATCCATTCAATAATCTAGGTGATCCTCTAAAATAATCTTGCTCCTCTCTACTTGGTCTATCACTGCACAAGCTAAAGTCATTCAACATCTCTCACTTTACACTAAAGAGATGACACCACCTACTTCATCTAAAGATAAACCAAAATCACTGCCAGATCAACCTCCAATTAGCCTAATAAACCAATACTTAATCCAAGCCATTCTATGTTCATTGCCTAATAGCAAAATAAAGGGAAACTAAAAACTTAAAGAAAAATCTAACTATATACTTGGAATAAAAGAGTCTGAAATGTTTTCATGAAATCTGAAACTAACATGCTAAACTTAAAACTATAACTGCAGGTTAAAGGATCACTAACAAAGAATCTAATAGCATGTTAAACAATTGATAACAAAAGGGTCTAACTGGTTAGAACTTGAAACTCTATAAAACTTATACTTCTTATACTTTAAAATATTTATCTTTTTCTTCTTCATACCTTGGTCTTTACTTTACTTATAACTTCTCATGAATCCCTAAAAGGATTAAGTAGAATACTATATGTACATATAGATTCTAGAGTTGCATAAAACAAGTTCAATTCGTTAAGACTTGCTGTGAACATAAGGAATTGCATCTAACTATACATACTGTCCAATAACAAGGAAATCTAAGATTTGCATACATTAAAATAGACCATTCAAGCTCATTGATTTGCAAAGGAAATAAAACTGCAAAGCTAAAAGAGAAGGCTGGTTGTCCATGCTTAATAACCTTTGCAAAAGAACTAAACTAAATGCTGACCTAAAGCTATTCATACTCATTAATTTACCAAAGAACCCCCATCTGTCACGCTAACTATAAGGTTGTTCTTGCTTATGGAATTAATCTTCATGCTTCTACAAACACTTACAATGTACAAGCAATGCACAAATGCTACAACACTAGAACTGAATGCAAGGAATTAATCTTGCTGAATTGAACCTCAAGGAGTCAACTTGCTGAATTGAAACTTAAAGAATCAAACTTGAATAACTTTAAATCAGTAATTAAACCCAACTATATGCCAAATCCATTAAAACCCCTTCTTATCTTCCTTTAAAAACTCACGGCATCAAACCCTTAAAACTTGCTTACCTAATTCTATCTGAGTCTAACTACAATAGAGATAAACACACAACAAAATAATGGTACTAGTCTGTGTGGTGCCATTTTATTTGCTTTCCCTCTAAGCGGTTCTAGCAGTCCTTTAGTGCTTCATAAACCATCAAGAATATCATGACCTCAATCCACATCCATAACGACTTAGATCAACAATCTAACAATTCAAACATAAAGCTCCCAAAGACTGGATTTGGATTTGATCAAATCCCAGTTCAAATTGACTGAATTATACCTAAAGGTCAATACATAGGAACACACAGTACAAAAGTAAATAATTCCATAGTCTTAATCCTGTAAGAAAATTCCTAAATCAACACCAATCAGCAAGTCAACTTAGCATGGAAGTTGAAACAACCTATTCTGTTCAGGGATACAAAACTGAGCCACGGCATAATACTTATGCTAGCACTGAAACACCCAAATTCACTGCATTGCAGTATCACAAAGCATGAAACTAAGTAGCATAGAATCCAATCAAAAGCACAAAAACACAGCAATGCGAGACATGATGCAAAACAACCTCGACTTGAAATCTGAAATTCTGAATTCGTTTGTTCAAAACTTTCGGGAACAAGGAAAGGAATAAAAGGTAAACCTCTGAGCTATCCTATTGCAGGTGAGTAGCAACTTACATCGGATTCTTGGTCTTACAGCCGAAAGAGAGCCTTCTAGGGTTCGGAGAAGTGAAGATCTCGGCCTTCCTTCTGTGCCCGCGTGTTCTCTTCGACGAGAGGAGCTCGGATCCGTGAAGATCTCACGGAAAGACCCCTTGACCGGCGCCGGAGATGAAGCCCTAAACTCGCCTATGTTTTCCGCCCAAGAGGAGTCGCCGACGCGAGAGAGGAGAAGAGGAAACGGGATTTAGGGTTCGGGGAAAAGAAATTTGATCCTTTTTAAAACTAGGGTTTCGATTATAACTATAGCTTATATATTTGTCGCTGCATGTCTGATTAACATCGACCGCTGGCGTAGTTGGTCCGTTGGGTTTTGTTCGAAGCCACAGGTCTGGGCTTCGATTCTTAGTCGCGCCCCTTTTTCTCCAATTTATTTTACTGTTCCTAACTACTAGTTAAATATATATCGCTCCATATATGATTAACAAAACATTCGTAGACCAGATGGTTGGGCTGAGTTTGTTAAGACTCGGGTTCGGGTCCGTGATCTTGGTTCAAAACTCGGCTTCAACACTTTTCTTTCTTTTTTTTTTTAAACTTCTTTCTCTTGGTAAAAATATCAAACGAACTCCAAAAATTACGTAAAAATACTCTAAAAATTCCTAAAATTCTCTAGAATTTTTCTATAGCATTTTAAAATATTTTTGAATTATTTTTGGAGCTTAAAATGAGAAAATTTGGGTCGTTACAAACTAACGGTTAAATCTGAATCTAACACAAAGTCAAACAATTTTCTAAAATAAATTAAATTAAAATTAAAATTAAAATCAAACTAACATTCAAATTAAATTGAAATTAATTTAAAATCAAACTAGTATTCAAATTAAATTAAAATCAAACTAACATTCAAATTAAATTAAATTAAATTAAAATCAAACTAACATTCAAATTAAATTAAATTTAAATTTAAATAAATTAAAATTAACGACTTAAATTAAAATTGATTACTTAAGTAATTAAATAAAATTTGAACTATCCAGTTGAAATTGAATTAGCAACTCTAATCAAACCTAACTTAAGCTTAATCATGATTCAAACTTAATAACGACTCCTACTTTTTGTAGGAATCCAAGTGGATATTGGATAATAGTTATTTCAGTTATATGACTGGGGATCACACTAAATCACTCAATTAAAATACAAGAGGTTAGGAACTATTACTTTTGGAAACAACGACAAACTCAAGGTAATTGGATAGGTAATGATTTTGTTATTAAAAAAGTATTATTTGTTGATGATTTTAAATTTAACTTATTTAGCATTAGCCAATTGTGTAATTCTGGATATAAAATTAAGTTCTTATCCTCTAAATGCTAGATTAAGTACATAGACAACTCTAACATAAGACTTAAAGGGTTTAGAAGGGACAATATCTATGCAATCAACCTAACCAGCTCCTCACTTAAGTATCACTTGACACAAAAAGAGGAAACGTGGCTATGGCATAGAAGACTGCCCCACACTCACTTTAGAAACCTCACCAAACTAAATGACTTAATTAAAGGACTACCAAAACTATCCAACTTAGACTCAATAATTTGTAATGCTTATCAACAAGAAAAACAGACTAAATCAACCCACAAACCAACTAATCAAATTCAAACTAATTCAATACTTAAATTATTATGCTTAGATTTATTTGACTCACATGGAATTAAATCCATTAATGGAAGCCTATATTGTTTGGTAATAATTGATGATCATTCAAAATTTACCTAGGTAAAATTCTTAAGAAATAAAAATGAAACATTTGAAGATTTTAGTAATTTTGTAAACAAATTGAAAATGAAAAGATCTAAAAATCAAAATAATTAGAAGTGATAACGGGGTGAATTTAAAAATTATAGTTTTAACAAATTCTACCTACAAAATGGTTATCACCATGAATTTTTATGTCCTAAAACACCTCAACAAAATGGAATAGTTGAAAGAAAAAATAGAACCCTACAAAAAGCTACTAGGACAATGCTTAATGAATACCAACTATCAATATATTTTTGGGCAGAAACTATCAGTATCGCCTGCTATGTGCAAAATAGAACAACGATATATAAGAAACATACACTACAACAAAATTGTTAAAAGACAACATCATAAAGACAACAGTTTTAGAATGAACTGTTGTTAATTTGGTAAAAGACAATGGTTTTTGACAAAATCATTGTCTTTGAGCGCCCGAAAAAAATAAAAGACAACGGTTTTGTAAAAATCGATATCGTTGAATAACTTTTTGTAAAATCAACAACACCTTTTACAACTATTTTCTAAAACGGTTGTCTTTAAGCGCATTTTTAGGGGTCAAAGACAACAGTTTTAATAAACCAATTGACTTTGTTAGATCTAGCACCGATCTAGGGGGATCAAGTGAAAACCTAAATCAAATAGACAAAGATGAAAATGAACAAAATCAACCACAAGAAAATGAACAAATTAGATATAAACTGAGTTTAGAATAATAAGAGTAAGCTTAGATCACCCAATTAAATAAATAATAGATGACTCAGGCCTAAGGGTTCAAACTAGATCATTATTTAGAAATTTAAGTCAAATATTCTTAATTTCTAAGATTAAATCCAAAATGGTAGAAGAATCCCTACTAGACCCAAACTAGATTATAATCATGCAAGAAGAACTGGCCTAATTTGAAAGAAATGATGTTTGAGATTTAGTACCATTGTCGAAACATAAAAAGGTCATAGAAACAAAATGAGTATTTAGAAATAAACTAAATAAAAAAGTGGAAATTGTTAGAGATAAAGCTAGATTAGTAGCTAAAGGATTTAGTCAAGTAGAAGAACTTGACTATGATGAAACATATGCCCTAGTATCCAAACTTGAGTCTATTAGAATGCTATTAAGTTATACAGCCCATAAAGAATTTAAACTTTATCAAATGGATGTTAAATCTGCTTTTTTAAATGGGCTAATCATAGAAGAAGTGTATGTAGGTCAACCACCTAAGTTTGAGAGTTTTAAACATCCTGACAATGTGTTTAAACTAAAGAAAGGATTCTATGGTCTTAAACAAGCATCTAGGGTCTTGTATGAAAGGTTAACCTCCTATCTAATATCTAAGGATTCAACCAAGGTCAAATCGATCCAACTCTTTTTATAAAAACACTTAATCAAGATAATTTTTATAGGTCAAGTATATGTAGATGACATAATTTTTTGTTCAACAAATTCAGAATTTATCAACTTAATGGAACATGAATTTGAAATAAACTTAGTAGGAAAACCAATATATTTCTGAGATTTACAAATTAAACAAACAAATGACGAAGATTATGTTTACCAACAAAAATAGATAAAAGAATTACTTAAAAAAATTAGAATAGAAAATAATAAAGAAATAAAAACACCAATGACAACTAATACAACTTTAGATAGTGATCCAAATGGAAAACTAGTAGATCTAAAATATTATAAGAGTGTCATAGGCAACCTCTTATAATTAAATGTAAGTCAACCTGAAATTTTATTTGTAGTTAGTATGTGTGCTAGATATCAAACCTGTGCTAAGGAATCTCACCTAACTAATGTAAAAAAAATCTTTGGATACTTGAAAGGAACATCAAATTTAGGAATTTGGTACCCTAGAACATCTAGTTTTGAATTTATAGGTTACTCTGACTCAGATTATGTAAGCTGTAAACTAGATCAAAAAAGTACAAATGGTGAATGTCAACTGCTTAGACCATCACTTGTCAACTGGCTTAGTAGAAAATAATATTATGTTGCTTTATCTACTACTGAAACAGAGTATATAGCAATGGATGAGTGTGTGACACAATTATTATGGATGATGCACACATTAAAATACTTTAACTTAGAACATAAAAATGTAAAAAATTTTATTGATAATATAAGCTGAATTAACTTAACTAAAAATCTAGTGCATCATTCAAGAACCAAACATATTAAAATATACATCACTTTATTAGAGACTACGTTGTCAAAGGAGATATTGAATTCAACTATGTTGAGTCCAAATCAAATCTAGCTAACATCTTCACTAAACCACTACTATAATCTGAGTTTAGTAATCTAAGGAGACAATTAGGAATGTACACAATAGATAAGGACTTATTCTATTAAAAATTCATGTCTTTCAACACTTATCTTTTACAAAACTTATTAACTTATGCTTTCAAAATCTTCTAAACTTAGCCTAGATTTTCCCCTAGAAAGCATGCACCTATAGTTTAGGTTGCCAACATCTCACAAGCACATTTGATTTACCTTGCTTGTGTATTCAAAAATATAGAATGGTGTGAGATGCATAGGGCATGACCTGGACTTCATATACTTATATCAGTGTATCACTATAAGTCTAGGTAAACAAATACCAAAACACATTGATCAATTAAAGTAATCTCTTAGTAAATAACTAACTAGATACAAGTACTTAGCTTAGCTAAGTAAGTGAACGCGACTATCTTCTGATAGCTAATCAGTAACTAAAAGCTAGACATGTGCTAAGGATATTATTCTTAGATGATTATTTTTAAACTAGATTTTTTATTTTAAATTAAAATTAATTTAAACCTTAAGTTAAATCTTAATTAAAATTTTAAACTTAAGTTAAATATTAATAAAATTTAAAATTTAAATTCAACTTAATTAAACTTTTAAACTTAAGTTAATTCTTACTTAAAATTTTAAACTTAAGTTAAACCTTAATAAAATTTAAATTTAACTTAATTAAACTTTTAAACTTAAGTTAAATCTCAATTAAATTTTAAACTTAAGTTAAATCTTAATTAAATTTTTAAACTTAAATTCAACTTAATCAAACTTTTAAACTTAAGTTAAACATCAATTAAACTTAAGATAAATCTTAATAAAATTTAAAACTTAAATTCAACTTAATTAAACTTTTAAACTTAAGTTAAACCTTAATAAAATTTAAAACTTAAGTTAACCTTAATTTAAATTTCAAACTTAAATTAAACATTAATTAAAACTTAAAACTTGATTTAAAAATTAATTAAAATTTAAAACCTAAATTAAATATTAATTAAAATTTAAACTTGATTTAAAAATTAATTAAAATTTAAAACCTAAATTAAACATTAATTAAAACTTAAAACATAATTTACTTAAGTTAAACATTAACTAATCTTTAAACTTAATTCAACTTAATTAAAATTTAACTTAAAACTTAAGTTAAAATTAATTGAACTTAATTTAACCTTCATTAAAATTAAAAAAACAAAAAACAAAAACAAACAAACAAAAAAACTATGTTGTTCGTCCAAACTTGTGCGCCTGTCAAGGTGCCCCACCCTGCCTCAGCAAACCAACCCATGGTTTTGCTAGGGCGCCCTAGTATTGGGGTCTGGTGCCTCGCCTCCTGGTCCAAGCACTTAGACACCGTCCAGGCACTCGAACATGCCTATATAAGGCACCTAAGGGATATGTCTAGGAAGGTGCACACGGATGTGTAAGTACCCCATGGTGATTTTGATGTAATCAACCAAATCAAGTTAGGTCCTGTGTGTATTTGATGCCTTGTGTTTTAGTGTGTAGGAACTTAGGAGCACAAAAAATCGAGCGAAAGATGCAGCTAATGAGAATGATGGCACGGGAGAGTGTCGACGGGCTCAGTGCGTCCGAGGGACGAGGTATGCGGAAGAGTATGCTGGGGGAAGAGAAGGAAGTGCGTGACATTTTTGAAAGATGAGAAGCCAAAGTGGAAGATTATTCGAGGAAAAGGCTGGAAGATGGGTTCGGGTGAGCCCAATTTCAGATGGCCGAAATCAACCAAGCGAATAGAGCTGGAACGGAGGAGAAACAGAACAGTCAACTTAGTGTTGAATTCTGGGCACCTTGACCAAGTCCAGGTGCTCAGACTATTCTGGTGCCTGGACCCCCTAGGCACCTCCAGGGGCGCCTCCTCGACGCGATGCTGAGCGAGGGCACATTAGCCGCTTCCAGCTGCCCAGATCAATCCATGCGCCCGGACTACGATAAGTTTATCCTTTGTGAACTGTTGTCGGTGCCAAGCTTCCAAACCCCATCCATGCGCCCAGAGTTGCCATGTCAGCAAATGATCAGATTCAACCAACATGCTATAAATAAAACTCTAGTCTCAGTAGTTCAGAATAATACTTGTAAACAAGTTCAGTACTTCAGTTTCTAATTCTGTTATTTACTTTTCTAAGCTTTCAACATTATAAGAGGCTACTCTACCTTAGGGAGAAGGATATTTTAGTGAGCTACATTTACCTTGGATTAGCAATCTTCTGATTGCAAACCAAGTAAATATCTTTGCCCATTTCTTTACTTTATGCATTTAACTTTCTATTTCTTGATAAGTGTTTGCCTAACTTAGTCCAAAGATTGAAAAAGAGTATTCTTTTAATTTCAAATAATTCACCCTCCTCTTGCCGGCTACCCGGGGACCTATAATTGGTATTAGAGTGAGAACACTTCAAAAGGAGTAAGCACTGATCGAAGCAAAGAAATCAATGGCCGAACTAAGCCTCAACCTGCTAAAGTTCGAGGGGAAGTTCGCACACTAGAAACACCGAATGGAGGTATTTCTACGAACAGACTTTGAAATTCTTTTAATAATAAAGTATAGTTTTGTAGTTCCTAAGGATCAACAAGGAGAAGAGAAAGAAGAAAATCAATGAATGATGAAGAAACAAAGTGATTTCAAAGCCAACAACAAAGCAGAATACCACTTGTTAAGTATATTACCGCCTTAAGAAGTCAACCGCATCTGAAGCTACTCCTCAATTAAAAAACTCTGGGAAAAATTCTTGAAGATCCATGAAGGCACATCCGAAGTAAAGCTTGCACAACAAGACATTCTTTGGAATCAACTAACAAACATCTATCTAGAAAAAGATGAGAAGGTAGTCTAATTGCACACAAAGATCAAGGAGCTAGTCACCGAACTAGTCAACCTTGGCCAAGTGGTAACCAACTGAGACTTGGTCCGCTTGTAACGACCCGCCTTCTACTAGCTGAGCTGTAAGGCCGATCGCTACAGTTATGCTGAGCTAACTGTGCGGAAAACTGATCTAATTTAAATTTTAGTTGCTACCTGATAACTATTCTTGGTTCTACATGTACTGAAGGATGCACTCTAGGAATACCAGGTGTATCCTACATCCCCTATGAACTAGAAGCTGATCTGTTAAGTTTCTTGTCGAAACTGAACTTCCCAATCGATCCAGACTGAACTGGGTCGATTGCTCTCTGTTGGATCGATCCACGGATCGATCCGGACTGCTACTGTGCTCGGGTGATAATCTGGATCGATCGGCTGATCGATCCAGACTCACTGATCGATCCAGTGATCGATCCAGCGTGCTTCTGTGCACGGGACTTTATTTGGATCGATCCGCTGATCGATCCACATAAGTCAATCGATCCAATGATCGATCAAAACCCTTTCTGTTCACGAGGGATAGCTTGCATCGATCGACCGATCGATCCAGAAGCCTTCTGTTCGCGACAGAATATGACTGGATCGATCGGCTGATCGATCCAGAAGCCTTCTGTTCGTGGAATCAGCCCTCAATCGATCCATGGATCGATTGAGGATCCCAGATCGATCCATGGATCGATCGGAGTTTCTGATTTCGCACTGAAACTCTGATTTCGGCACTAGTTCGTGCCAAAATCTCACACAACCATTACACAACTGCTAATAACTATTCTATCATGCATTGGGCAACATTCAAGACATAATATAATGCATGTTCACTAGTTCATACCATTAACCATACTAGAATGCGAAGCATAAGGGAAAGGAGAATAAGACTTTAATAACTAGACTTGCTACAAGTTCTAATGCGTAGTAAAATAAAACTAGATCCCTAGGATCTTTATTCCAGGTTCCTTCCACACACATCTTGATCTGCATTGCCCTCCAGCCTCCACTAATCCACTTTTCTTTTACCTGTATCTGCAGTATAAGAAAAGTAGCATCTGTAAGCTAAAAAGCTTAGTAAGAAACCATCTACCTCACAAAAACATGCATACGATGCAGATATGATTTTTAAAACATGCTATTCGAAATATACTGACTAGGCTAAACATGGCATGGCATATAAGCATACAATCATGGCATATCTACAGCTAAACATAAAGTCATCATGCATATTCACAAGAAAAAAGTAAGCTGATACTAAGAACTGAGCTACGCTAATACTGATCTTCTGCTAGAACTGTACTGAATTCACGAACTAATTTCTGAAAGGTTGAAAATCATATACATATAGTAAGTGAAAATACTAAACATGCTACTGAGGGGTCCGGCAACTGTACGTGCTATGCGCGCATCTCTAACTAGACCCGGGGTTGCAAATCCCGAATTTAGTAGAGCTACTAGGTTATTTAAACCTAGGGACCGACTATGGGAGCCCAGCCCAATGGATATCTAATCCAGTACAGTGCCAACTGAAAAGTAAAATACTGAGTATAGCTAAACTGTTCTAAATTGCTGTTTCTAGGTTATCTGAACCTAGAGCTAGGTTGTCTGAACCTAGAGGCGACTGTGGGAGCCCACCCATTGGACCGTAGTCCCATGTAAGCTACAATAAAACTAATTTGCTATTTTAAATGCTTCTAGTGCATTTAATAAATTAATTAAGCTGTCTGTTACTGAGTTAGACTTTTAATCAAGCACCTAGGATGCCCTAACTCTTCTCCCTATTAGGGAGGCCACCTCTAGGCACCCGATAACGTCTAACCTCCTATCTGAAGAGGGAAAACGTGTCCGGCCCATCTAGAGGTGTTCAACTAAACCCCTAATCTGCGAAGAGAGTTAAATACACCCTAGATATCGATAAAAATCTGCATACACCCTAACTAAAACATAAAAACTCAAACGGAAGCTATTATACTGCAGGTGAGGGGATTCTTACCTCCTATTCGTAATTTCTTACGATTCTATTCGCTAGAACTCCGGTGGAGATGATCTTCTCGACGATCCGCTCGCGTCTACGTGTTCTTCTCGCGAAGGGGGACGTCCTCGTATCGAGATCCTAGGAATGGAGCCCTTGTGTTGCTTGGGTGTTGGCGCAGAATGGAAGGAGAGGGAAGAGGGTTGGCGTCGGCGTGAGGGTTTTTGGAGAGGGAGAGTTGCCGAACCAAAACTTAAACCAAACCAACTTAAGTTCTTAATTTATATTAAGTGGGTAACTAGGCCCAACTTAAATATAAATATAAATGTTTCCCTTCTCTTTCAGCACGGCCCTGCTGGGTTCAACTGGTTACTAGCATTATCCCTAAGCCATAGGTCTCGGGTTCGATTCCTACTTTGGTCGTTTTCGTTTTCTAATTATTTTTACTACTTCCGCTACTCGGAAAATTCCGGAAAAATATCTAAAAATTCCAGAAAAATCATAGAATAATTTTAATGCAAGTTTGAGAATTTTCGGGCGTTACAATCCCCCATACCTTATAAAAAGTTCGTCCTTGAACTTAAAACAATTCTGGGTACTTCTGTCTCCCAAGTTGCCTCCTCTGCTGTGTGACTGTGCCAAATGACTTTGACTAATGGTACTTCCTTGTTCCGTAATTTCTTAACCGCTCGGTCTATTATCCGAATAGGTCGACTATCGTAGCTGAGGTCTTCGCGGATCTGTACCGATCAATCACCTGGGTGGCATCCGGGGTATGCTTCTTCAATAGAGACATGAAATACATTGTGGACGGTGACATTTCCTGTAGCTCTAGCTCATATGCTACCTTGCCCACTCTTCTCCGATAAGGTATGGTCCCACATATCCGGGACTAAGCTTGCCCTTCTTCCCAAAACGCATCACTCCTTCATGGAGCTACTCGAGGAACACGTGTCCCCATGAAACTCTAAGGGTCTCAGGCTGTATCGATAGCTTTTCCAAGGCTCTGGAGTGTCTCTATCCTCTGGCGGATCTGCTGGATGGTGTGGTATCTGCTACTAGATCTGTCTGAAGCTCTAGTTCTTTCTGTTCACCACTCTCATACCAGCAGATTGGAGATCTACACCTCCGCCCATAGAGAGCCTCGTAAGGTGTCATGCCGATAGTGGCCTGATAGCTGTTGTTGTATGCAAACTCTGCTAGACTCAGATATTTGCACCAACTTCCTTTGAAATCTAGGGCACACGCTCGGAGCATATCTTCAAGTACCTGATTTACTCGCTCCGTCTGACCATCTGTCTGACGATGGAAGGCTGTGCTGAACTTTAACTTCGTGCCCAATGCTGACTGTACACACTCCCAGAAGTATGATGTAAATCTGCTGTCTCTGTCTGAAATAATGGTACGTGGGACTCCATGAAGTCTGACGATCTCCTGGAGATACAACTGAGCTAGCTTCTCCATGGAGTAGGATATCTTGATAGCTAAGAAGTGGGCTGATTTAGTCAACCTGTCGACTATTACCCAGATGGCGTCAAAACCATTCGTGGTTCTGGGCAGTCCCACTATGAAATCCATAGAGATATCCTCCCACTTCCATTCTGGAATCTGTATAGGCTGCAGAACTCCTCCTGGTCCCTGATGTTCTGCCTTGACCCTCTGACAGGTGAGGCAAATGCTAACATATCTGGCGATGTCTCGATTCATCCCGGGCCACCAAAAACGTTTCTTCAGGTCTTGATACATTTTGGTGGAATCTGGATGCATCACATAGGGAGTCCTGTGAGCCTCATCTAAAATCTGTCTCCGTAGCTCCTCTTGATCTGGAACACAGAGTTTGTCACCAAAGTACAACACCCCGCTATCGGATACTCTGAATTCTCTACTTTCTGATTCTATTAGCCCTTGCTTGATTTTCTGTATTTCAGGGTCCTGATCCTGAGCTGACTGAATATCACCAAGCAAGGTAGACTCTAAGGTCATAGTGGAGAGCTGTCCAACGATGAGTTCGAGACCGAAATCTACGATCTCCTTCTGTAGGGGCGGTGATATGGCTGTAAGGGATAATAAGGTAGCACTGGATTTTCTGCTAAGTGCATCTGCTACCTTATTGGCTTTCCCTGGATGGTAGAGGATGTCTATATCGTAGTCTTTGACCAGCTCAAGTCATCTGCGCTATCGCATGTTCAGATCCTTCTGAGTGAAGAAGTACTTCAGACTCTGATGATCTGTATACACTCTGCACTGAGCTCCATACAAATAATGTCTCCAAATTTTTAGAGCGAACACCACTGCTGCAAGCTCAAGGTCATGAGTAGGGTAATTCTTCTCATATTCTTTGAGTTGTCTGGAGGCATAGGCGATCACCTTTCCGTCTTGCATCAGCACTGCTCCTAATCCCAATTTAGAGGCATCACTGTAAATGTCGAAGCTATCTGTATTTCCTGGTAAGGCTAAGATAGGAGCACTGGTCAACCTCCTTTTGAGTTCGCTGAAGCTGTTCTCACAGTCCTCTGTCCACTGAAATTTTCTGTTCTTTCTGGTAAGAGCTGTCAGTGGGGAGGCTATCCTGGAGAAGTCCTCTACAAACTTTCTGTAATAACCTGCTAATCCCAGAAAGCTTCTAATTTCACTGGCATTCTTCGGTCTTTTCCAGTTACTTACTGCTTCTATTTTGCTGGGGTCTACCATGACACCATCCTTTGAGATGATGTGTCACGCCCCCAGAAGAGTCCCTGTCCGAGAAAATTTCGGCAGCATCTCCCCTGTACGGCGGACAATCAAAATTTTCTACAAGCACTAAATACTCAGCCACAGGCGGCTGGAATAATAACAGTAAATAAAATCAATCACCACGCAGTTTATATATGTATTCAGCCTCTGGCTGTCACAACCACGCAGTTAATAAAATAAACAACATAGTAATACTCTGACTCGAAATCAACCCTACTCAACTACACTCGTAAAGCCCAAATCCGATTTTTTTCTTACCTCTTCTGCCGTCCAGGCAGGCATGTAGTAGAGTAAATCCAAATCATACGAAAAGTCCATATGTAAGTCCAAAACAAAACTAAAAATAAAGTCTGATAGCGAAAAGCTAAAATGAAACAACTCAAAAACCAGCAGCGGAGTAGCACTACGTGCAGTGGGGACTAGCGACTGGAACTCCCTCCTGACAGCATCAACCTGAAAATAACAACAATGGAGGCGGGGTGAGTCCAACACTCAGCAGGTACAGTTGATATGCAAAGTAAAGAAATAACACCTAGCACTAATCATGCGTACAGTCTCCTGATGAATAAAGGTAAATACCAAACTGAAGTAAGCAGGAGAGAAACTGTACTAACCAGGACCCGTAAAAGGACAAACAGTCCGAAAGGTATAGAAGACCTGTATGCATGTCAATCAAGGTATCCAAGCAATGTGCAGCATATAAGTGCAACAAACACAAACACAAACAATAAATGCATCATGCATATGATGCCAATGTCATGGTCACCCCTGACGCCAGTCAGCCGACTCACAACAACAGTGGGACCGAGTGGGTAGGGCTGTGACAACCGTGCACTCAGCAACACTACTCCTGATGAGTGATCGAGTGGACGGGATGCTGTCGGAGTACATACGTACTCCTACCCCAAATCATAAATGGGGGAGCGCCATGCTCTCATCTCCCGGTATACTGTGACGGGAGGAATCTCTAACGTGCTACACACTGCGCCACACTACCCATGAGCGGATCAACGGAGCACGGAAGAGTCAAACCGACGTGCTACCACGTCCCGCTACCCATGAGCCACAACGAGCACCGAGCGGTGATGAAACCGCAAAGTGCTCGACAATAAAGGAGCAATCAATCACTCAGCATGCAATCATGCGAATGGTGCATGTCACTAAACATGGTAATATACTAAACCAATCTCTGGACATATCATAATGTGCACCAAAGCGAATGAATCATATCAAGGTATCTGATCATATAAGGTATCAAACCTAGGTCCTGACATGGTAAAATATGGTTATATCACTACCCATGAGCATGTGGAATCAGGTACATATCCATACAAGATGTAAACAAACAATCAATCAACAGGCAGCATGTATTGGGCAGTGATTAACCGAAACAAGTAAGAAACACAATTAATGCATCTTGTTAATTTAATTACTAAGCATATCAAAGACAATAAGTCAAAAGTACCCGCCTCCGATAAAATAGAAAGGTCCAAGCTGACTCCGAGATACTCGTCTCGCGTCAAAGTCCTGAATCAATTCGCACAGTTTAGCTAATTTAATTTTTAAACAAATAGCTAAACTAATTTCTAATCCACTGATCATTTAGGGTTAGTTTCATTAATCCTGATTACACTATTATATAACTTATAAACTTAAGTTATTAATTATTGCTAACACAACTAGCAATAATCTACCATGAAAATCAAAACTCTAAACCTTACCTCAATTCACGGCCGTGATTAATCCATAATCAAGGAATGTGTTTTCTGCTGGAACAAGGTGAGTGGCTGGAAATCCACTTGCAAAACAATCAAGAAGGAAACTCACTAATCAACAAAATAACTCAATTCAAAACATAACCTACTGACCTTACCTCTTCCTTGATGCCCTCAACCAAAGCAAGATTGCCACGACAAGTTCCAACAGCCCCAAATCAAACCTACTGGCCAGACGTAACAACCTACTGCCCTGATCAAGTTGCTGTCCACCAACCGGATCAAGAAGAAATGATCAAGAAATCACAAGACACTCTATTAACAATTAAAGTCCAGTAATAATTTGTTCCCATTACCTCTTCTTCGATGATGACAGCGAGAATCAGAAGTTGGTGAAGCCGCTGTCCACCAAACCCTATACACTAAATTAGCCATCCCACACCCAAGTGCTGCTCACGGCAGGATAAGAATCAAAGCACAGAATTGAAAACAAAAACAAACCCTAAGCCCTCACCTTCAGTCCCACTGGCCGGGTTACAACTACCCCCTGTCACCTTCTTAAGCTCTTGATTTCCGGCGACCTAGGCATAGTGTACAGAGGCGGCGTCGCATAGGGCAGAAACAAGGCCGCAATCACTCTAGATCAAAGACACAAGGAAGGGAAACTTCGGCCGGCGCACAGGGAAGTCGGAGAGGTGGCTCGTCACCGGCGGCAGAGGGGGTCAGCATCGCGGGCAGAAGGCCGGCGCTAGAGTAAAAGGTGCGGCGGTGCTACGGTGGTCAGTGGCGCTCGGCACCTAGGGCACGGCGACGGCGATGCTAGGCAGAGGCGACAGCGCTGCTCAAGTCCAGTGAGTGCAGCGGCTTCGGCAGGGCTCAGTGACGACCGACTGTCGGCTATGGTGGCGGCGTGAGGTGGCTAGGGCAGAGGACACAGGGGGAAGAAACCGCCGGCGCCGGCGGTTAGGGCTCTTTTTTTCTCGGCGTCGGGTTCGGGAGTGAGGCTCGGGAGAGAAGGAACACGGGGGGGAAGAAAATAAATGAAAAAGAAAAAGGAATTAGGAATTTTTATAAAAGAAACAATTCCTCGCTTAAATGGGTCGTCCAAATAGGCTTTTCCAGGCCCCATTTTTATCCCGTTAACTCGTCCGTACGAGCTCCGAAATATTCCCGAAAAATGTCCAAAAATTCCGGAAAATTCATTTATTAATAATCGTCATTTTTTCCGGTATTTTACATGATGTGACCCAGGAAGGACACCTGATCAATCCAGAATTCACATTTCGTGAACTTGGCATATAGCTGATTCTGCTGAAGTGTCTGTAGTACTGTCTTCAGGTGCTCTGCATGTTCTTCCTGAGTTCCTGAGTAGATAAGGATGTCATCGATGAACACAATAACAAACTTATCTAAGTACTCTCTAAATAATCTGTTCATGAGATCCATGAATGTAGCTGGAGCATTTGTCACGCCAAAAGGCATGACTACGAACTCGTAATGTCCGTATCTGGTCCTGAATGCTGTCTTCGGTATATCACCCTCCTTGACTCTGACTTGGTGATATCCTGATCTGAGGTCAATCTTAAAGAACACTGCTGCTCCCCTTAACTGGTCGAACAGGTCATCTATCCTGGGAAAAGGATACCTGTTCTTGATCGTGACCTGATTCAGTGCTCTGTAGTCTATGCATAGCCGCATGCTTCCATCCTTCTTCTTCACGAACAGTACAGGCGCTCCCCATGGTGAGTGACTAGGGCGTATGAAGCCCTTGTCAAGTAGCTCCTGTAGTTCCTTCAGTTCTGCTGGAGCCATGCGATAAGGCGCTTTGGAAATAGGATTGGTGCCGGGGAAGAGCTCTATCTCAAATTCAATCTCACTGTCTGGTGCTAGCTTCAGGGAAGACTGCTGGTAGTCACATACAACTCGGACTCCTGCTAGTTGGTCCCTGTCCTGGCTGGTATTGACTACATGTGCTAGGTACCCGTACATCCGAATCCATCAACTTCAGTGCCTTCATAGCGGAGAGAAATTTCTGGCTTTTCTCTTTGGTTCTCCGATGTACTCGAATTGTGCTTCTACTTCGGGTTGGAACACGACTTCATTTACGACACTCTATGGAAGCACCGTATCGATCAGGAAATCCATTCCAAGGATGACGTCGTAGTCGATCATTTCTAGCGGGATCATATCACAAAGAGTTCCTGCGCTATAATGATACCGCCGAGCGGCGTGGATGCCATGATCTCTCCGTAAGGTAATGTCGTCAAAAACTGACCACTAAGTACCTCCGAGGGTATTTCTAATTTTTCGGAGAACATCCGCTATAAATGAATGGGTTGCCCCGATGTCAAATAGAAAAGAGCACTATCGAAAAATGCTAATCGACCTGTGACAGCCGAGGCATTGGCTACGTCCTCTCTGGTGAGTAGATCCTCGCATTTGCCATAGCCGGAGGGCTTCTAATCGCCTGGCCTGATAAGTGGACCTTCTAGAGCGGCTGCATCTGATATAACTGCTGCATACTGAATCTGCTGTGGTGAGGAAGACCGGTCTTGTTCGGGCACTGCTTGGCCATGTGCCCTTCTTGTCCACATTCAGCATCCTCGTGTGCCCTTGCGACAAACCCCTGGGTGGAATTTCCCACAAGTAGCACACTTTGGATAACTGGGTCGCTTGCTAAATGGTCCTCCTTTTGGGTCACTTCAGATTTGCGCTTCTGTTGGAGTTCCCTTTCCAGTTAGAGCTGTGGCCTTGCTATTTTTGAGTGTGAGAGTTTCCTTGGCCTTTGGACTCGAGGAGACTTGCTTCTGCTGCTTTATGTTGTTCGGTAATGCTCGTGGTCAAGGCACTGCTCACTAACTCCTTCGTGGTTTGTGGCCTATGTATGCCACCATCCACGTTCACTGCTATCTCGGCCAGCATCTTGAGCATCAACCGAATTCGTTCCTTTTCTGTGCGGCATAGACGAGCCAACCTGTTGAATTTCTTCACGGCTTCCTCAATTGAAAGGTTGCCTTGCTGAAACTCGGTGAACTCGTCGAGTGGCGGTTTGTAACCCGCACGTGAAAGAACTCCTCAAGAATTCTTTCTCAAGTCGCTAACATCTGGTTCACTGGGTGCTTCGTTCGATTCTTTCCCACCACATGCGTCCGTGTCCGGTAGGAGGCACACTTCACCTTCTCGTGTTCGGGCCAATCCAATCTCTCCAGTGTTTTGAACCAGGCTTGTGCATCCCATGGTTCACTAGTGCCTGAGAAGTTCTCTGGCTTGACTCGCTGCCACTGGATCAGATAGACTTCCTTTCTTGGCTCAGCTGCTGGGATTGCTGGTGCTGGTGCTGGTGCTGTAGGCTGAGCTGGTGGAACCTCTAAGATTACCGGAGTCGTCAAATTCGGTTCCGGGGTGACTGTGGGGGTACTCTGCTGATTAGCCTTTAAGGTGGCTATTTCCTGTTGCTGTTCAGCTAGCTGCTGCTGTAAGGTCTGGAGGAGGCACTGAACTGCCTGCCTCTTGCTGGGGCTCAGTAGCTAGTGCCCTTCTAGCTGGGCGTCCTCGTGCCATTTCTAAAGACATAGAGAACATAACATAACTAATGTAATCACAGTTATATAACTACTGATATCATGTTTAAACTATTACATACTAACAAACAGTAGGCATATAAACATGAACTGTAACTAGAAAGCAAGAACAATAAAGAGAGTAGAGGTATTCTTACTTGGAAGCTGCAGGTTCAATGCTGATGTGTGTGTAGGAAGTATGGAACACTGCTCTGATACCACTCTGTAACGACCCGCCTTCTACTAGCTGAGCTGTAAGGCCGATCGCTACAGTTATGCTGAGCTAACTGTGCGGAAAACTGATCTAATTTAAATTTTAGTTGCTGAAGGATGCACTCTAAGAATACCAGGTGTATCCTACATCCCCTATAAACTAGAAGCTGATCTGTTAAGTTTCTTGTCGAAACTGAACTTCCCAATCGATCCAGACTGAACTGGGTCGATTGCTCTCTGTTGGATCGATCCACGGATCGATCCGGACTGCTACTGTGCTCGGGTGATAATCTGGATCGATCGGCTGATCGATCCAGACTCACTGATCGATCCAGTGATCGATCCAGCGTGCTTCTATGCACGGGACTTTATTTGGATCGATCCGCTGATCGATCCACATAAGTCAATCGATCCAATGATCGATCAAAACCCTTTCTGTTCGCGAGGGATAGCTTGCATCGATCGACCGATCGATCCAGAAGCCTTCTGTTCGCGACAGAATATGACTGGATCGATCGGCTGATCGATCCAGAAGCCTTCTGTTCGTGGAATCAGCCCTCAATCGATCCATGGATCGATTGAGGATCCCAGATCGATCCATGGATCGATCGGAGTTTCTGATTTCGCACTGAAACTCTGATTTCGGCACTAGTTCGTGCCAAAATCTCACACAACCATTACACAACTGCTAATAACTATTCTATCATGCATTGGGCAACATTCAAGACATAATATAATGCATGTTCACTAGTTCATACCATTAACCATACTAGAATGCGAAGCATAAGGGAAAGGAGAATAAGACTTTAATAACTAGACTTGCTACAAGTTCTAATGCGTAGTAAAATAAAACTAGATCCCTAGGATCTTTATTCCAGGTTCCTTCCACACACATCTTGATCTGCATTGCCCTCCAGCCTCCACTAATCCACTTTTCTTTTACCTGTATCTGCAGTATAAGAAAAGTAGCATCTGTAAGCTAAAAAGCTTAGTAAGAAACCATCTACCTCACAAAAACATGCATACGATGTAGATATGATTTTTAAAACATGCTATTCGAAATATACTGACTAGGCTAAACATGGCATGGCATATAAGCGTACAATCATGGCATATCTACAGCTAAACATAAAGTCATCATGCATATTCACAAGAAAAAAGTAAGCTGATACTAAGAACTGAGCTACGCTAATACTGATCTTCTGCTAGAACTGTACTGAATTCACAAACTAATTTCTGAAAGGTTGAAAACCATATACATATAGTAAGTGAAAATACTAAACATGCTGCTGAGGGGCCCGGCAACTGTACGTGCTATGCGCGCATCTCTAACTAGACCCGGGATTGCAAATCCCGAATTTAGTAGAGCTACTAGGTTATTTAAACCTAGGGACCGACTATGGGAGCCCAGCCCAATGGATATCTAATCCAGTACAGTGCCAACTGAAAAGTAAAATACTGAGTATAGCTAAACTGTTCTAAATTGCTGTTTCTAGGTTATCTGAACCTAGAGCTAGGTTGTCTGAACCTAGAGGCGACTGTGGGAGCCCACCCATTGGACCGTAGTCCCATGTAAGCTAGAATAAAACTAATTTGCTGTTTTAAATGCTTCTAGTGCATTTAATAAATTAATTAAGCTGTCTGTTACTGAGTTAGACTTTTAATCAAGCACCTAGGATGCCCTAACTCTTCTCCCTATTAGGGAAGCCATCTCTAGGCACCCGACAACGTCTAACCTCCTATCTGAAGAGGGAAAACGTGTCCGGCCCATCTAGAGGTGTTCAACTAAACCCCTAATCTGCGAAGAGAGTTAAATACACCCTCGATATCGATAAAAATCTGCATACACCCTAACTAAAACATAAAAACTCAAACGGAAGCTATTATACTGCAGGTGAGGGGATTCTTACCTCCTATTCGTAATTTCTTACGATTCTATTCGCTAGAACTCCGGTGGAGATGATCTTCTCGACGATCCGCTCGCGTCTACGTGTTCTTCTCGCGAAGGGGGACGTCCTCGTATCGAAGATCTCGCCGGAAGGAGTTCCCTTGGCCCTTGGGGCTTGGTGTGCCGTGCGTGAGGAAGAGGAGAAGAAGGGAGAGGCGGCGGTGATGTTGGGTCTCGGCGTGAGGGTTTTGGAGAGGGAGGGTTGCCGAACCAAAACTTAAACCAAACCAACTTAAGTTCTTAATTTATATTAAGTGGGTAACTAGGCCCAATTTAAATATAAATATAAATGTTTCCCTTCTCTTTCAGCACGGCCCTGCTGGGTTCAACTGGTTACTAGCATTATCCCTAAGCCATAGGTCTCGGGTTCGATTCCCGCTTAGGTCGTTTTCGTTTTCTAATTATTTTTACTACTTCCGCTACTCGGAAAATTCCGGAAAAATATCTAAAAATTCCAGAAAAATTATAGAATAATTTTAATGCAAGTTTGAGAATTTTCGGGCGTTACACCGCTACATGCTCAATGTCTTTCCTAGAATCCCAGAATGGATTTTGATAATAAACGCCTACTACATCTCTAAGGACTTGGAGGTAAGTACCTTAGAAGAACTTTTTTCAACTTTAGAATTGCATGAATTCAAATGTGTAGGGATAAGTAAAGAGTCAACCCAGAACATGGCACTAAGAGCCACCAAGAAGGACTAACCCGAGTTAGACTTAGATATTAATACATACCAAAAAGCTTATATGGTAAGAAAATTTAAAAAAAAAATCTAACAAATTTAAAGAATTGCAGAGTAAAAAAAATCCAAGAAACAAGAGAAAGGTTCGATGCTACCATTGCCAAAAAAAGGACACATAAAGGAAGACTGTCCAGAGCTCAAGAAGGAGAAAGACAAAGGGCCAAGGCGAAACAAGTACAAGAATCTAAAGGTTGCTTGGGATGAAAGTTCGTCATCTGACTCCGAAATAGAAACATATGTTGGACTAACGCTGATAGCTAGTCACGAAGAACCAAGCAACACAAAAGCTAGCATCGATGAAGGGGGAGTAACATCAGATGAATGCAGCGATGTAGGAGAAAATCTAGCTTCAGATTCGAGGTGGTAAGTGAGGTATGTCTCTTACCATCTGATCAATTATATTTTGGTATTAAATCGATGTCTAAATCAATGTGTAAATTAAAAACCAAAAATAAAAAATTGAAAAAGGATAATTTAAAAATAAAAATAATCTTAGCAAAATCATATTTAATAGAAGATTTTGATAAAATAAAAATTAAAAATGTTAAATTGAAAGAACAAATAAAAAACTTAAAAAAAATTGTATATTCAAATTGTATTACTTCAAATGTTAGAAATTATCAAGGACTAAATTGGTATTAAAGATTTTATAAAGGTCAAATTAAAAAAGTAACAAAAAAAAGTCTATGCCTAGAAAGTACTTAATTAATCCAGTAAGAAGGAACCTATATTGGATTCCAAAATCTAGTAGCTCTGGGTGCCCAGACAAGAGTCAACTTCTAGTTGATTTTTGTATGGGCTTCCTCTCCTATTCCACTCACTTAGGTGATTTCGGCCATCAAAATTGAGCTCACTCGAACCCATCTTTCTACCTTCTCGAGCAATCTTTCACTCCATCTTCTCGTCCCTTAAAAACACCACGTGCTTCCTTCTCGTCCGCCAACATACTCTTCTACAACACCTCATCTCTCAAACGTACCGAGCCCATCGACTCTTTCCTGTGCCATCCTTCTCACTAGTTGCATCTCTCGCTCGACTTCTTGTGCTCCTAAGTTTCTACACACTTAGACACAAGGATAAAAATACAAAAGGACCTAACTTGACTTGGTTGATCATATTAAAACTACCACAGGATACTTACAACAACAAGTAATGTAGCCCTCGAAGTTGGGTTTGACATCAAGAAAGTCAGCTGATATGGTGGTCAAAATCAAGAAGGGGTCAATTCTCGGGTCATATCGATATCATGTTGAAATAAGACCAGTGTTGTTGTCGAGTGCTCTAGCCGATCGGACCAAAAGGCCGATTTGACAAGCTAGGCACCTCGCTCGGCTGGACCGAACTCTATATTTAAGTATAGCCATCGAGTGCAAGATAAACCCTTGACATAAGTCCGATCAGACATATTGTTCGAGCAGATTGAGAATCCCCAACATAAACCCGGTCATCTCAAAGGCCGGTTGGACCTTAGAGGCTCAGCTCCCCACCTCACCACATGTAAGACTCTCAGCTTACATCCATCCAGCTCCAGCGCCAGTTGGACATACAGTCCCCAGTTCCCCATATAAGTAGGGCTCTTAGTCAACAACCGGTCGGCCCAAAACCGATCAGACTCTCTCTAGGAGATATCATTGTCAGATAATAATAACAATCTATCAAGGAATATGTCATTACTCTGGCATATGCATGCAATGGAGCCTTCCTCCACTTATAGGAAGGATGTCGTACATACTCCACCACCCAATATACTTTAACACCAATCATTTTCTATCGCCTCATTAATGAAGAGGTCATGAGAGGTGGTATAAAAAGAGGGTCTTCTCCATTGGCTAAGGACGCATAGGAATGTCGCATACGTATTCATACACTTGTACATTTACACTGTTGTTCTATTGTTCATCATTTTCTCCATTTTGCTCGATTGTTGTTTTGACTTGAGCGTTGGAATGCTTGCGACAGATACCCCTTCCCTAGTTTTCGCTCTAACATTCTCATTGGCTCTGTATGTGGTGTGCACAGGTCCACAACTTTTAGCTCCATAATTACTTAGCGTCATCTTCTTCCATCTCAAAGTCCTCTCTAAGTCAACATACAAGCCACCTCGAGGCCATCCCTAGCTAGCGTGTCATCTCCCCTACTTTCAAACAGGATCAGAGAAGAAGGTTTTCATAATACATTTGTGAGAGTGAGGAGTGAACTCTTAAATTAATCACCTCAACGAGATAGATACCAAGTAACGAAGGTATTTATATTACTTCAAGTTTTCCACTATAAATCCAATTCAAAAAAGCGATCAAAATTATTTCTCCTCCTCTTCTCTAGTTCTCTTTATGTCCTAACACAGACCTAAAGACATGAAAGCCACGAGCGATTATATATGTTGACATGAAAGCATAAGACCCAAAAGACATTACATTATATTATAATTTTTTATTTTTATTTTCTCTTTGAAGATGTAACATGTTATTATAATAATGATGTTGTAATTGCCTAAGTAGTGAATGAGCTACCTACGACTTGATGGTGGTTAAGCCTTTGGCTATGGAAACGACTAACAGTTTGGTAGTTGGTTGGTCATGGAGTCATTGGCTTTCCATGACAACCGTGCAATTGACATCTAATCAACTTGGAGGCCTTTTCCAATAAGGTGGTTGAAAGATATTTATCATAGGGTTTTGTATATAAGCCCTAGCTAGGTGAGCTTTTGCACATTTAAAACACATGAAATTATCTCTTAATTTTCAATGCTCAAGTAATAAGTGCTCAAAAGAATCTAAAGGCTTTGAAAGAGATTTGAATGTTTCCTATTCCCTAGTATATGAAATTTCGTGTCAAGTCAAGTTTGCTCAACCTTGAAGAAACTTCATCGATCGAGTCTAATGTTTCATCCTTAGCTTGAATGTTTTTTTTCTTGTTATAGAAGCTTATCTCGTTGCTTGTCATGAAAGTAGTTAGTATGAATTAACAGAAGTGATGCATAAAAACAATTGAAACACTGATCACATAGTTAATTAATATATGGTGCAATAGTTAGACTATGTAATGGAAAATTAAGGGATTTAAAGTTTAAATATTAGCGGCAGCTGGATATATATATATATATATATATATATATATATATATATATATATATATATATATATATATATATAATTTTGGTGTACTAATAAAATTTTGAAACAATGTAAAATCATACTTTCGACAATATTAATTTAAAATGGCCCATAAGACATGTTATACTAACCATTTAAAAACTTCATATAAAAAAACATTATCCTTATAGATCTATTTCTATCCTAATAAAATTATTATAATGCCGCATTTCTAATTAAAACCAAATGAGTCCCATTTAAAATGACATGTCCAAAATACTCTTATATTGTTAAATTATTCAGCGTGTAAAAACTAGGTGCTAGCTTCTATAATAATGATTTTATATTATTTTAATTTTACTTATTTTGATAATCTAATTAAAATAATATTTTAATGAGCACAATAAATAATTAGGATGCCATAACATTTTTTATATTTTAAATAAATATTATTTAATAACGATAATAATTTTATATTATTTTAATTTTACTTTTTTAAATAATAATTTAATTAAAATAATATTTATCAAATCTAGATTAATAGCCGGACACGCTTTTATGCACGACCCCAAGTGATTTGTGCCATTGATAATTACATGAGCTAAGAGGAGGGAGACGGCTAACCGATATGTCATGGAGGAGTAGCACCAACAGCACTGTTGCATGCATGCTCCCTTTCCCTTTCTCTTTCTCTTTCCCTTGATGTATAGGAACAAGCACGACCTAACTAAACTTAACCTCCTTGGATACTCATGAGCACACAGTGGATCGCAACCTCTCAGAGGAATTTGTTTAAAGAGGTGCGTCATAAGCTCATCGATCGATCAATTATATTGCTAGTGAATTTTTTAGGAAGTTACTTTGTCGGTGCCGGGTGTTATTGGGAGTATAAATTGTATTTTAACGTAGCATTAGGACTTAGGATCTAAGTTTTAAATTATATTCATGTCAAAAGGAAACTTATGACTATGGATTCAGAAAAATGATCTTATCCACCTTTAATCGATTGATTTTCATATTTAAAGTTGGTGTCATTTTGTATTAGATTACTTTTGGTGAAAGTGGGTCGACCAAAGTTTGAGATCGAGTCAACCAACATTTGTGGATCTTGACTTTTGAATTTTCAAAATTCGTCGACCAAAACTAACTAGGATAGGAGAAGATGCGAGGTGCATAATTCTAGGTGAACGCAAGGTGCATACTCATTGAAGTGGCGATAAGGAAGAGTTCATTTGTCATGGATCAATTGGTATGGTGTTAATCAAAATTAAGATGGTCAATACTAGGACTTACAGAAAGAGTCTCGGCTAAAGGTCAATATCTAGTTATCCCGGTCGGCAAAGGAGTGGCCGAGCGGATCACCCGGCCGGTCGGACGAATAGGCAAACCCGTAGTCGATTGTTCCAGTTGGCAGAAAAACGAGCCGCTCGAACCGCCCGTCCGGCACAAGGAATGATATTACATAAAAGAAAACGAGAAAATAAAAAAGAATACTCCGTGTATCATTAAATATGAAGAATCCAAGATAAAGAAGAACACTTCATCTATCATTAATGCACGGAAGTCAAGATAAAGAAGTCTTCCTCTGGTAATTAATATCATTAAATAAAGGCAGATGAATGATCACCAAAAAAGGTATAAAAGGGTACTCTAGGTATGAGGAAAGATAAGATTTATCTATTTCTTGATTACTCATTCTTTCTTCTTGATTCTAACTTGAGCGTCGGAGGACCAACCAGGAACCCCTTCCCTGGTTTGATTTTATTTTGCAGGATTGAGGTCTTCATCCCGTCAGTAGTCACCCCATCCCCTGCTTACCCAGATGTCCACTGGGGTAAGTTTGTATATTCTTAATTTATCTCCGATCAACTCTTATAATTTCCTAGTTTCTCGCACTATTGGGTAGAGAGTCTGGTCATGTGTCAAAGGCTTATTTTTTTGGAGCAGGAAGTTAAGCAGCTGAATGCATTGAGCGACCAATCATCTACTTCTCAAGCACAGCTAGAGCAGATGAATGTTGAGATGGCTCAACTAAGAGTCGATCTGGCTAAGAATGTCGAGCAGCTGGAGGTGGAGAAGGGAAAAAATGCCGAATATGCCACCCAATTAGCTCGGCTTAATAAACAAGTCAGCACCTTTGAATCCAAAATCCATTCGGTCAACACTAGGAAACTCTGGGCTATTGAAGATCTGGAGATCAAAAATAAAGAGTTTCGAGTGTTGGCCCAAAACTTGAAGGAAGCTGAGGCTACCCTGAAGGCAGAGCAGGATGGACGGCCAAGACGTTGACGTCGGTCGGCTGCCAGACTTTTGAATCTTTGGTGGCTGCAGCATAAAAGTAACTAGCGACGCGCAAATAGTTCCCTATGGCAGACCGAATAGGGATGGCGTCCGATAAAATAATGTTGGGGGAACGGTCACCATGACGAGAGCTAGCGTCGAGGTTTCAACCCGCTCGGCGAAAGGAAGCGCGGGTTAGTTCTGGTGGGGGTCCTCACCATGGAGGAAGCGGGATCGCGATGTAGTCTCCGCCTGGCTCCTCTTGCGGCTCATCAATGGTTCCCCAGAAGAAGCCGAGTCTGACGCCCCCTCAACCGGAACCACCATCAGCCATGCGGAGGGAGGATTTGATGCACCAACTGCTCCACCGCTGGGCATCCCGCTGGCCATCCCTTCACTCACTAGGGTTGGCGGTCTCTCGCTCTCTCTAAGCGGGTCTTCTTGTGAGCCGATCGGCTACAAACCGCGGCTCTCCAACTCAAACACGGCCGCAGCATTGATCCCTGCGTCCGTGAGTTTGGCTTTGCCGGCCAGAAGTTCCCTTAGCATTATATGAACTGTAAAAATGGAGAAACAATCAGTTATATTCAATGAGAAGGATGACAAAGAGAATACCTAAGTTGGTCGGGAGCTTCGTACGGATCAGGCTCAAACCGAACACGTAGAGGACTCCCTCATGTAACAATTTATGGATATGGTATTTTTGCCCAGCCAATTGTGAAGTTGTGTTGAGGTAGTCCGATCGGCTCTTATACTTCTTGAGTTCCGATGGATTCGCCATTTCCAGGTGCCAGTCGGTCGAGAAATCGGGACGCTCGGGAAGACGGACAAAAAAATAGTAGTCCCTCCAATGTTTATTGGAGGACGGCATCTTGTCAAAGAAGACTAGGCCAACTCGGGCTTGGAAGAGAAAAGTCTCCGGCTCGGACATTTTGGGGTAATAAAGATAGTGGAAGAACCGAGGAGTAAGTGGAATATCGTACAGGCAAAACAGAACGACGACCCCACACAGCAGTCGAAAGGAGTTCAGCACTAGTTGGTGGAGAGAAATACGAAAATATTTACAAACAGCAGAAAAGAAATGGTGAATCAGGAACCGCAGACCCGTGGTAAATTGGTCCCTAAAAAATGTTATGAAACCAAGCGGCAGTTCGTTCGGACGATCAAAGATAGAGGGAAGACTAATTTGATAGTTAGGCGGAATTTCATATGCACCCCTCAAACTCTCTGCATCGCCTGCATCGACCCTAGACTCAATAGAGGTGTACCGGAGTCCAGGGACGGCGATGGGAGGTTGAGATGAGCTGGCCATCGAGAAAACAAAAGAACAAGATCGAAGATGAACGATAAACGAACACTAAACTGAATCGATCGAAGAACCTTACAAGGAAGATCACACAGAATTGATCAAAGAAGCTTACAGGGAGACCACCGGCGAAGAGGTGGAATGCCACAACGGCAAAGCTCGAAGACGAAGGCACGAAGTGGAGAAGATGACGGCACACGCGAAGCTGATAAACCTCACGGCCAGTCGCTCTCAACCGTCCGATCCAAGGTTTCAAAAACCTAGAAGAATATCTGACCATGGAATTTGAAAAGGTGTTAGTCACGTCATCAGAGGATATCCGCCTGTCTTGTCAGGCATGCAACAATAGAAAGAGGGACACGTGGCATGCGGTTATCGGACAGCATTTAATAAACTTAATTAAAAGGGATAGTCGTGTGCTCGGTCATAATTGTCAAGGATTTGCACGGGCTTCGAGAAATATGGATGACGTCGGCGATGACCACGCTCGCTCAAAGAAGTATAAGAGTTGCTCATAGAAATATGGATGACGTCGGGTCGAGGTTTCAACCAGCTCGGTGGAAGGAAGTGCGGGCTAGTTCTGGTGGGTCCTCACCATGGAGGAAGCGGATCGTGATGTAGTCTTCGCCCGGCGCCTCTTGCGGCTCATCAGTGGTTCCCCAGAAGAGGCCGAGTCTGATGCCCCTTCAACCGGAACCACCGGCAGTCGTGTGGAGGGAGGATTCGATGCACCAACCGCTCCACCGTTGGGCGTCTAGCTGGCTATCCCTTCATTCACTAGGGTTGGTGCTTCCTCGCTCTCTCCAAGCGGGTCTTCTTGTGAGTCGATCGGCTACAAACCGCGGCTCTCCAACTTAGTCACAACCACAGCATTGATCTCTGCGTCCGTGAGTTTGGCTTGGCTGGCCAGAAGTGCCCTTAACATTATGTGAGCTACAAAAATGGAGAAACAATCAGTTAGATTCAATGAGAAGGATGACAAAGAGCATACCTAAGTTGGTCGGGAGCTTCGTGCGGATCAGGCTCAAGCCGAACACGTAGAGGACTTCCTCATTCAACAATTTGTGGATATAGTATTTTTGCCCGGCCAATTATGAAGCTACGTGGAAGTAGTCCGATCGTCCCTTATACTTCTTGAGTTCCGATGGATTCACCATTTCTTGTGATAATTAAATATCATTAAATAAGAGCAGATGAACGATCACAAAGAAAGGTATAAAAGGGTACTCCAAGTATGAGGAAAGATAAGGTTTATCTCTCTTTCTGATTCTAACTTGAGCGTTAGAAGGCTAATGACAAAGACCCTTTCCCTGATTTGATTTTATTTTATAGGATTAAGGTCTTCATCCTGTCAGTAGTCATCTCATCCTCAATTTTTCAACTTCTCTCATTCGGACAGGGTCAAGATTATGCCTCACATAAAGTACATCCACTTACATTGTTTTGTATGTGCGTATGTACGATGGTATCGCTTCGCGCATTGCACAAAATATATGATCTCACATTTTCCGCCCTCAAAGCTAACTCCTCGACATCACTTCCTTTCAAAAGCAAGTTGCAACACTAAAATCACACACAAGTTATCTTCTTTTTACGTCCTTTATGTCCTCAAGGTCCTTAGTTAGAAATCAAAAAGTACAATAGATATTTCTTCAGGATCTCTGGACTATTTTATATTGAATTTCTAAAGCTGCAGGCCTACGCACTCTCAGTAGCAGGCCTCAGCCAGCCACTGCCAACTGGAGCTGGCATCACTAATTGGGTGGAAGGCAGCCTATAGCAGCACTTTTGGCTCCCTATCAATTATAATCACTTCCAAAAAAAAATTGTGTTTAGTTCTTCGGCCATGCACACCACTTAAATCTTCATTATGCACGCTTAGAAAATCTAATCCTCTGAATACTTATTAGAATCTTTGATGCTGGCACTGCAGACCAAAAAGTTGCAGAAACAAGGAATTTTATCTGCAAATAACTGAATTATCTATTCAAATGCATATCATAATTTGACTTGCTGGAAATAAAAGTTATCAGCCAAGATGATCTTTTCTGTTACAGTGGAAATTTCATAGCAAGTACTCTAGTCTTTGAGAAAGCCATACTTTGGAATGCACATGAACTTCTCAATCATGGTGTCGAATCAGAGCAGTGGAAATGACAAGGACACTGGCTGGTTTCAGCTCTCTTTCAGCCTTTTAATCATCTTTTTTCTTTTTTCTTACCATGTCAGTCATTGTTTATATATAAGCAGCCATTGAACAAGTGGATTTTGCTCCTGCAGAATCAATAATTTCTTTCTGCAATCTGGCTGCAATATTAATTTATTCTGTAATCATGGATCTTTGTTAAGGAAAAAAAACAAACGGGTCAAAAAGTTCAATGAGTGCCTGGCCCAAATGCAAAGTTCAAAGTCAAACTCAGCCAAGCAGCTAGCTGCTTGGGCCTTTCTAAATCTATCACTATTGTAAGAAAAATAGAAAGCAGAAGAGGCAGGTAAAATTTGAAAAACAAGAAAATAAAAGTTTTTGTTGTTTGTTAGAAAGGACCATCTTAATTAGTGTTAGCAATATGATTGTCAGAATCATGAATATATGTTGAATAAGTCAAGTGTTGCATTAGTACTGATTATGCTTCAGATGTTATGCTTTTCTCTCTCTCAACTCTGTCTAACTAAACTATTTCTAATAGGATTAATGACAATAGTAATTACTGAAGATATAAACATCACTATAATGAGATTTTTGGAGTTATGAAAGCAAGTTATTCAAGTAATTGCTGAACCTGATTCTATATCACATCAAACTGGAATAGTGCAGCTTGAGACTCCCTTCCACAGTAGAGAGCTGCAGAAAAAGTTCATGGAGATTATTTAAGTTCCCAAAATTGATGTTACTGAACATGTTGTGTGCATATGCTTAATTGCTGATCATATAAGATTATATATATGATAAATATGACCATCCTTTTCAAGTTGTTGATACAGAATCACAAGATGGCCTTATGAAAAGAGGGGTTTGGACAGAAGAAGTTATGACAGAGGACAGAAATATAAGAACAAGATATATGAGAGAGTTGTGAGGAATATGTGGCCTTTTTGTTTAAAAGGTAAGTGGAATGCCCGTGCACAACCATCATTTCAACATTAACTTCCTTGAGCAGCTACTAAACTTAAGAAGCCCACCATATTCTTGCAGAGATTCCATCTTCTAGAAAAGAAAAAGGAAAAAATAAATCATTTTTAAGATCGTCAAAGAATTACCATCTTTGCTGCATATAAACTATAAACTTAAGAAAAGACACCATATGCTTGGTGAATAAAACTTTAGTTACATCGAAATAACCTATCCAAGAAATTCGGTTAGATTTATTCGAAAGTTTATATTTTTTAAAAAAAATATTGATTAAAACATTTTGATAACTAGACCAAGATTCTATCTTGATCAACTCATTCAACCTAACCCTACGGGTATTATTCCGGTTTAAAAATCTTATCATGATGATGCGGCGATAGAAATCCATCCCGATGTAAAGAGTGATGATGTCGACGTCTTCTCCTACATTTCTTTCCGTAGCACCGCGATTTCATACGGAAAATAGCAAACATCAAAGGGTTTATTAGGAGTTGCCCCAACAAAATCATTCTTATGCCTAAGTTAATATGGAGATTTATAGTAGAGGAAAGAAAGTATAAAATGAGAAGCATAGTTAGAAGTTATACATCTTCTTAGACAACTAATTGAAAAATATCGGGAGAAAAATAAGATATACATATGGTATTCATTGACTTAGAAAAAACTTATGATAGAATCCCAAGAGAAATTATATATAGAATTCTAAAAAAAAAAAAGATGTTAGTATAACATATATTGAACTAATTAAGTATATGTACGAGTATGTAACAACCAAAGTAAAGACTTCAAGCAGAGTAACTGAAGCATTTCCAATAAAGATAGAGTTGTTGGTGCAGGGAGCACTAGACGATCGAACCTGAGTTTTGATAATGACAAATGGTTCTAAGTTAAGTGTTATTGTTATTCTAACAAGTTAAACTGAGTGTGTAGGAAATTCCTACGTGATCTTAGGCAAATGGAAAGTCCTAGCTGCGGTTAGACAACTAAGTCCTAGTTCGGGGGACTGGACAAAGTCTTGGCAGGTCGAGGACGTTAGGTGAAATCCTAGGATCATGGATTCTAAGTGGAAGTCCTGGGGTCACGAACACCAGGCAAAAGACTATATGGGTTGGGGATCGAACGTCCAACGGAAAAGCCCTTAAGTCTCGAATGCTGAGCAAAAGTCCAGACGGTCTGGAGGACCAGTCTGGCAAAAGATAAACTCTCTTGAGACGAGTAGGTAAGGATGCGTTCCTCGTTGAGGGAATAGTAGGCGTCGGTTTGACCTAAAGTTTTCAAAAAATTCAAAAGTCAGAACTGGACAATCCAGAGACTGTCAAAATACCTTATCTGCTTATTATTCTAACTCTGTTTTACAAGAAACTAACATCTTGCAGGTTAAGGTTTTTGCCTGGTTCGATCAATTGAATGTCGGGATTGTTAGAGTGTATATTAAAAGCCTAGCTTTTGTAAACATTTATTTGTTGAAATAAAAGAATCACATTGGTCAATACCTGCATTTATTTGTTAAATGTAATTGTTCAATTAATTTATATAGTAGACAACATGGAGTATGGTGTCACACTCAGAAGATCATGTTGTCGGTTCTCTATAAATTATAAACAGTTGCTCGCGACTAAGATAGAAATGAACAAACTATCAGTATAGTCATAGTGTAATTAAGTATTAGTTTATCTTGACTAATAAATTACACTGATATACTTTAAGTGTATTGAGTAGGATCATTTAGGTATGTTCTTTTTGTACTGACTTAGTATAAGAACTAAACCTTAGTTATTATGGAAGTGTGTGCTCTTAATCCTAATATAAAAACAAGCACATATATTTAATATTTATTTCTTTGATTTATCAAAGGGTGAGGTTTAGCTCGATAAATCAATATGCCCGATAAGTTGGGAAATGATATTATTTATAGTGTGTGTTGTTGATTATAGAAGGAATTTGTGTCCTAGTTATCTAGGTTGAGAATGTCCCCAAGAGGAGCTCATAAGGATTGCCATGTTAAACCCTACAGGTGGACCTAGTCCAACATGACAATAAAGTTGAGTGGTACTACTCTTGGAGCTAGATATTAATTAAGTAAGTTGTCAGTAACTTACTTAATTAGTGGACATTCATAATCTTAAACACAGGGAGACTAACACACTCATGATAAGAAGGAGCCCATAATGTAATTTGGGATTGGTGCGGTAGTGCGGTAATAACTCTCTAGTGGAATGAGTTGTTATCGATGATCTTGAGTTGTGTGTTCGGGGCGAGCACGGGATACTCAAGCTCATCAGAAGGCCAAAACCAATTTATCCTCCAGGTCCCTGTCGTAGCCTCATTATAGCCTCAAGTTCATCCAAATGTAAGGCTCTTCTTGGTGTCCAAGAAGGGGGTCGGACCATTGCTTGGTGACCAAGCAATGGCCGGTCACATCCTCTTATAGGGGCCGGCCCTATAGCTTGGTGACCAAGCTTGTAGGGGTCGGCCATAATAATTCAAAAAGGGAGGGTTGTTTTGTATTTTTAAAATCTTCTCTTTGTAGAAAACTATAAGTTTTAAAAGAGATATTTTAATTTTTAAAACTTTCCTTATTTGAATTAGGTCACATGTTTAAATAGAGAGTTTAAAAGATTTTAAAACTTTCCTTTTTTAACCATCCTCATGGTTTAAGAAAAAAGGAAAAGAAGTTTTAAAATTTAAATTTTCTATCACCATGTTAAAAAAGGAAATTTTATAAGAGAGTTTTTAAATTTAAAACATGGTTTTAATTTTTAGAAACTTTCCTTTTTTAACTCCTACTTTAGGAAAGAGAGCTTGTAAATTTTATAAGAGGATTTCTTCTTGTAAAATTTTTAAAAAATTATTTTTCCTTTCCTTTTAATTGTGGCCGGCCACCTTGCTTGGTGCCCAAGCAAGGGTCGGCCAATAGGATTAAACCAAATTCAATCCTAAACCAAATAGGATTGATCTCAACCATTGATTGATGATTGATTCAATCAAGAGGAAAGAAAAGGAAAAGGAAAAAGGAAAAACTCTTGGATGATTTTATTTTTTGTAAAAGGTTTTTTCTTATTTGCCTTGGGCAAGTAATATAAAAGAAGGGGTGAGGGGGTTTCATGAGACACAACTCTTATTCTTTTGCTTGGGTGATCTCTTGGTGGCCGACCCTCTCCCTTCTTCCTCTCCCTTTGCTCTCTTCTCCTTGGTGGTGGTGGTGGCCGGATTTTAGAAGAAGAAGGAGGAAGCTTTTGGGTGGTGTTCATCTTGAAGGATCGTCGCCCACACGACGTCCAAGGTGAGGCTGGGAATACGGCAGAAGATCTCGAGGTCATTAGCATACAAAGAGAAGGTATAATTAGTAATTGTTTTCCGCATCATGCTAGTTTTTCTCTTTGTAAGAATTCTAAATACAAGAGGCAATTAGATCTAGTTTTTCGAAATAGTTTTTCGAGTTTGTGTTTTCTTCTTTTTCAAACTTGTGATTCGATTGTTCTTTTTGGTTAACCTAAAGTTATTTAAGGAAATAAATATTAGCTTTCCTTAAAAGGCTTTGCCTAGGCGGTGGTGGTTGCTCCCATATCTAAGAAGGTCATGTGCCTCGTCATGCAGTCCTGGAAGCCAATTTTGGAAATTAATATTTATGGAATTAATAATTTAGGTAGATTTGAATCAATAGTGTTAAGTTCTGCTTGCGATTCAAATCTAAACCATTAAGAACAGATAAGTTAAATTTGGAATCAATGATGTTAAGTTCCGTCTGTGATTCCTTATTTAACTTCTAAAGAACACAATAGGTTATTTAAGGAAAGGTTCGACACTTGTACAAAGATTTTTGTACAGTGGAACCGGTACGTTTTCCTAGGTTTAACCAACAGGGATCAGTCGACTACACCTCAGAGATCAGATCGGCTCATGATGAAGGTTCGACTAAGGGATTAGTCGACCGAACCTCGGGTTCAGTCGACTCAATAGGTGGATGAACATCAATGGACCAAGGCCGAGTTGATTAGACCAGATAAGTCGGAGAGCGTCGAAGGTCCTGTCGATCGAATGATAGGATCGGTAGGTCAAACAAAGACTTATATTCGAAGCGACAGTATCTAGATGAAAAGTTGGGCGGATTCAGAAAGATCAGTCGACCGATCAGGGAGAATGTAGAATCGTTGAACTAAAGGGGGTGAATAGCGCTCGTGGCTTTCACACTTTTAGGAAAATGTTCGATCAGAATAACACGCAGTGAAAAACAGAAAGTAAAAAAACAAGCAATCGCTAACACACTAAGATTTACTTGGTTTGGAACCTATGGCGACTCCTACTCCAAGGCCCGCACGGGAGAGTCCTTTTAATAGGCAATCACTAATAAAATGGAAGATTACAAGTATAATTTCAACTTAATTCTAAGCAACTTGAAATGTAAATAATATACCAATGACTTGGAGAATTAAATCTTTAGTGCAATTGTCATCGGAGTAGCTTTCGGGCATCATAGAGGCTTTATCGGAGCAGCGCATAGAAGCGAAAGATGCTTAGAATGATTTCTTTCGAAGTTGCTGGTTGAACCCTTTTTATAGCCGAGGTTAACCTGATCCAGTTCCACTGATCTCAGGATCACTATTTGACTCGACGTTGATCGATTGACTGATATAGCTGTTCGATCAACCGAACCTTCTAAATCTGCCTAGCTTCCTATCCAAATGTTATCATTTCAAATAAAATCTTCATTTGTTCAACCAATCCAGTCATTCGATCGACTGAACCTCCGATAATCCTCAGTTTATCTAGTATAATCAACCTGGCCCAATCAAGTTGCTACTTATCCACTGTTCGGTCGATTGAACCCAAGGTTCAGTCGACCGATTCCTTGGTCAAAATTTCACCATGAGTTGATATGATCTCTGGGTTTGGTCAACTGATCCCGACGTTCGATCGACTGAATAAAGAAAAAAAACCTTTACCTACAAAAATATTAGTTTCCTATAAAATAGAGTTAGAATAATAGGTTGATAAGGTATTTTGACAGTCTCTAGACTATCCGATTCTGACTTTCAGATTTCTTGAAAATCCTAGGTCGAACCGACGCTTACTGTTCCCTTAATGGGGAACGTGTCCTCACCTACTTCTCTCAGGAGAGTTTATCTTTTGTCAGGCTAGTCCTCCAGACTGTCTGGACTTTTGCTCAGCGCCCGAGACGTCAAGACTTTATACTAAACATCCGATCTTGACCCGTCCAATCTTCCTCATGGTGTCCTCGACCCCCAAGATTTTCACTTAGTGTCCTCGACTCTAGGATTTCACCCAACATCCTCGACCCGCCAAGACTTTGCCCAATCACCCGAACTAGAACTTCGTTACCTAATCGCAGCTAGGATTTTCCACCTGTTTAGCTTCAACTAGGGCTTTCCTTTGCCTAAGATCACTTAGGACTTTCCTACACACTCAGTTTAACTTGTTAGACAAACAACACAGCTTAACTTTGAACCTTTGCCAATATCAAAACACAAGTTTGGTTAGTTGGTGCTTCCAGCACCAACAGTCTCTCCCTTTTTGATTTATGGTAATATAGTTCAAAGTTAAATAAAATTATTTAAAATAAGAAGGTATGTAGAACAAGTAATTTTTTAAGTAACATAAATTTTTAAGTAAAAGTTTTCAAGGCAAAAATCAAATGTTGCTCACTCCCCTTGAAATGTTACTTTTTTCTCAACATAAAGGTTTTTTCTTTACTGTTAATATTTTTCTCCCCCTTTGACATATATTAAAAACTATTAACTAGAGAGAAAAGTTTGTAGAAAAACTTTAAATTTGAAAGGTTAACTTTTTAATCTTTTTCCCTTCCCCTTGAAAGTAGCACTTTACTTTTTTTTGAAATATGTGTTTAGCTAAAAAAAATCTTAACTAAATACTTAGTTTTGAAAAGGGTTTCTTACTTAACTTTAGAAGGATTTTCCTTGGGAAAAAATACTTAGTTATACATAGCTTTAAATCGAATTTCTTTGAATTGAAAAATACTTAGCTAACTACCTACTTTTAAAACGAATTTTTTACTTAGCTTTTTTAAAAAAAAAATCCTTGTAAAAATACTTAGCTAAATCTACAACTTTAAAATAATTTTCAAAAAAACTTAGCTAAATACTTACTTTTGAAAAGGATTTCTTACTTAGCTTTTAACAAAGAATTTCCTTGTAAAAATAATTAGCTAAATTTATAGCTTTAAAAGATTTTTTAAAAAACTTAGCTAAATACTTACTTTTGAAAAGGATTTCTTACTTAGCTTTTAACAAAGAATTTCCTTGCAAAAATAATTAGCTAAATTTATAGCTTTAAAAGATTTTTTAAAAAACTTAGCTAAATACTTACTTTTGAAAAGGATTTCTTACTTAGCTTTTAACAAAGAATTTCCTTGTAAAGTGCGTAGCTAAAAAGAATCTCTTTAGCTTGTCCTAAAAAAAAAACTTAAGTTTTGGCAAAACTTAGCCTTTAAAGATTTGACTTTAAATTTTAAAAAATACTTAGCTTTTGCAAATAAAAAATATTTTAACCTCCTTTTCTCTTTCCCTTGATTAATGCCTTAAAAAAATTATTTAAGTTTGAGGGGCCCTAGAGTCTAAGCATGAAAATAAGATTGAAAATCTATTTAAAAAAATCATCTATTTTCCTGATTTTCCATCTCACCTCTTCTAAGTTATCAAACATGTTAAGCTTATGAGTTTATGTGAAATGGAGTTATTTTTTTAAGTTGATTTTAGGTTTGAGAATATTATCTTTAAATTATGAAAAATACTAAATTTTTGAAAATATTTAAGTTTGATTTTTTAAAATATTTAAGTTTGACTTTCAAAAATATTTAAGTTTAAATTTAAAATTTTTAAAAAAATATTGAATTTCAAAATATTTAAATATAATTTTAAAATATTTAAGTTGAATTTTAAGAAATATTTAAATTTTAATTTTTTAAAAAAATTAAGTTTAAATTTTGAATTTTGAAAAATATTGAATTTTAAAATATTTAAGATTGAATTTGAATTATAAAAGAATATTTAAGTTTGAATTTTAAAATAATATTTAAGTTTAAATTTTGAAAATATTAAATTTTGAAAAATATTTAAGTTTAATTTTTTAAAAATATTTCAGTTTGACTTTCAAAAATTTTTAAGTTTGATTTTTGAAAATATTTGAGTTTGACTTTCAAAAATATCTGAATTTGATTAGGTTTAAGTTTTAATTAACTAATTTTAAATCTAAATTCATTTCATCATTTTTCTATATTATCAATTAGGTAACCTTATTTATTTTGTAAGATGGTTAATTTTATCGTCAATTTAGATAAAAATCTAATAATTGACTTACATTTGAGTTATGCTAAGGTTTAACGGTCAGTCAATTAAATATACATTTCAATAATTAGCCAAGCTGTGATGAGGCACTAAGCCTTCTTGAGTATTGAAGCATCAACCACTTCTAGACAAAGCCTTTTAAAGAAATTGAATATTTAATTTTCTTTTTGGAAATCCTATATCTAACTAGGCAAGTGTTAATCAAGCTTAAATCCTTATCTACCTTAATCTAAACATGAATAAGAAAAGCAGTAAATCAAACATCAAACAAGTTTATTTAATAATAGAAAGTATTTTATTGGCTCCCCCTGGATCATAACCTCGATAAGGTCTATCAAGGTAATGGATTTGATCCTTAGGGATTCAATATTGTTAAGTCCAATTTGATTAGTCAAGTTAGACTGGGAACCCATGCTTGGACTAGGTTTCTATTTGATCATTTTACTAAAGATAAGTATGATCTGAATCTTTGTGTAGCCTTATATTCGAGTCCAAATCGGTTGTATACGACCCTTTATTTTCCAAGAATCAAATCAAGGTTATTGGAACCCAAAGTGAATTTTTCCATTGAGCCTTTAAGTTCTTTGACTTGAGTTTTTAAAGTGGAATTCTCTTTCTCGAGTTATTGAACTTGAGTTGAGGTTCCATCTTGAACTTGTTCAGTCAAAGAGTTCAGTTAGTCTCCTCCTTAAGGACTATTATCCCCTTTTGGAGTGAATTGACCTAGAGATTGGATTTAGCCAACTTTCTTAATAAGTATGAAATTAAATTTTGTAATTCATCTACTTGAGTACCAGCAACCAGAGAATTTATAGTATTATTTGGCTTTTCAGAAATGGATACGAATCCGTGACTTCTTTCGAACTCAATTTCTAATTCAGCTCTGGTTTCAGACTCGAGCTCAATTTCAGCAACGTAAGCTTGTACCGGTAGAGCAAGGATGCTTGCTTGAGCTTGTTCTTCTTCTTCTTCAGAATCTTCTGATGACTCAGACCACGTTGCTTTTAGGGCCTTCCTTGTCCTTCGCTTCTTTAGTAATTTTTAAACTTGGCTAACTAATTCGAAGGTGATCTCCTTGTTGTCTTCTAATTCCAATCCAAATTCAGGTTTGGGTCAGAATTTGAGCTTTGATTTCTTAGTATCTACGACCAAAGTAATACCTTTATCGACCGGCATGCATTAGTCTATTCGTGTAACTCAAAATCAAAAAATAATTCATCTAATCCAATAATTGAAAGATTCTTGAAAACCTTGTAAGTATCTACCATCGATGCCCATAAGGTATTCCTCGGAAAAGCATTTAACGTGTACCTTATTATATCATGATTCTCTACCTTCTGGCCGATTGCATGTAGTCTGTTTAACAGATCTTAGATCTGGGCATGTAGTTGACTTGATGATTCTCTATTCTACATTTTGATGTTATGTAATTTATTTAACAGCAAATTTTTCTTACATACCTTAGCATCGGAGGTTCCTTCATGAAGTTTAATCAACTTTTACTAGAGATTCTTTGTGTTGCTGAATGGTACAACTCAATTCAGCTCATCTTTGGTTAGTCTGCATTATAGGGTTCGAGTCATCTTGGCATCACCTCGATCTTTTCATCAAGTATGTGCCCCAGTTTTTGCATGACACAAGTGCTTCGATGTCGTCAACTGGTAGGGAGAAGCCCATTTGGATGATGTTCCACATTTCTACCTTCGTCTTCAGATAGTACTCCATTTGGCCCTTCCAGTAGCTGAAATCCTCGTCGGAGAAAAGGAGCGAGCGTGTGGTACTATAGTCTTCTTGATGGGCCATTTAGTTAAGATCTTGCAAAGACAAAAATAATAAAACTTGTTCCAAGACTTAGTCTTGGATTAGTAGTGCGGTAGGAGAATAAAGTGAAAAATTAGCTCGAGTAGTGTTGCACTAATTTCAAGAAAAAAATTGAATTGATAAATTTGTCAGGAGAGGTTGTTATACCAATTCGGACTTATGGTGAAAATTTAAAAATGAAAAAAAAGGCATAAGAATTTATTTTTACCAAAAAAGGGATGAAAAAGCAATGGAAAGAATGCTCGAACAATAGTTGTACTGATGCAGAGCGGCCCTACTCTAATACCAATTGTAGGATTGTTGCGTTAGAGGGAGTGAATAGCGCTCGTGTCTTTCATACATTTCGAAAAACATTCGATCAGAATAACATGCAGTGGAAAATAGAAAGTAAAAATAGACAATCGTTAACACACCAAGATTTACTTAGTTCAGAGCCTGTGGCGACTCCTACTCCAAGGCTCACACGTGAGAGTGCTTTTGATGGACAATCACTAATCAAACAAAATATTACAAGTATAATTTCAACTTAATTCTAAGCAATTTGAAATGTAAATAATATACCAATGACTTGGAGAATCAAATCTTTAGTGCAGTTGTTGTCAGAGCAGCTTTCGAGCGTCATAGAGGTTTATCGAAGCAATGCACAAAAATGAAAGATGCTTAGAATGATTCGAAGTTGTTGGTCGAACCATTTTTATAGCCAAGGTGAACATGATCCAGTTCCACTATTTTCAGGATCACTGTTTGACTCGATGTTGATCGATCGACCGATCTAGCCGTTCTATCGACCGAACCTTCTGAATCTACCCAACTTCCCGTCCATATGCTATCATTTCAGATAAAGTCTTCATTTGGTCAACTGATCTAGTCGTTCAGTCGCCCGAACCTTCAATGATCCTTGGTTATCTGGTTCGATCAACCCGGCCCAATCAAATCGCTGCTTATCCACTGTTCGATCGATTGAACCCGAGGTTTGGTCGACCAATCCCTTCGTCAAAACTTCACCATAAGCTGATCTGATCTCTGACATTCGGTCGATCGAACAAAGCAAAAAACCTTTACCAGCAAAAATATTCGTTTCCTACAAAATAGAGTTAGAATAATAGGCAAATAAGGTATTTTGACAGTCTCTGGATTGTTCGATTCTGGCTTTTAAATTTCTCGAAAACCCTAGGTCGAACCGATACTTACTGTTCTCTCAATGGGGAACACGTCCTCACCTACTGCTCTCAGGAAAGTTTACCTTTCCTTAGACCGGTTCTCTAGACCATTTAGACTTTTGCTTAGCATCCGAGATGTCAGGACTTCGTGCCGAATGTCTGATCCCAATCCGTCTAGTCTTCCACTTGGTGTTTGCGACCCCCTTCACCTAGCATCCTCGACTCTAGGATTTCTCCCAACGTCCTTAACCCACCAAGACTTTACACAGTCCACTGAGGTTCATTGCCTAACCACAGCTAGGATTTTCCACCTATCTAGCCTCAACTAGAATTTTTCTTTCCATAAGATCACTTAGGACTTTCCTGCCCACTTAGTTCAACTTGTTAAACAAACAACACTGCTTAACGTTGAACCTTTGCCAATATCAAAACACAAGTTTGATTAGATGGTGCTTCCAGTACCAACAGAGAATCGGTCGACCGATCAACGTTCTGTCAAACAGTGATCCCAAGATTAGTGGATCTAGATCAAGTTCAACTTAGCTATATAACGAGTGTTCGACCAGCTACTTGAACAACGAATCATTAAGAACATCTTCCGCTCTTGCACGCTGCTCCACAAACAAGTCTACGAAGCCATAACGCAACTCCGATGACTGAAAGCACGCCTCTCCAAATTCTAAAGTCATCGGTATAAGTGTTCATAGTACTTTAATTATTTTTTCATTCATCTCTATACTTGAATTTATGGATTGATAGTGAATTACCCAAAGTAAATATTCAACGAGTGTGGACCTTGGAGTAGGAGTCGTCACAGGCTTCGAACCAAGTAAAAACCAACTTATGTTATTGTTTTGTTTATTTCTTTATTTTCGCTACATATTCTTGAAACGGTTTACGAAAAGAGTGAAAGTCACGAGTGTTATTCACCCCCCTCTAGCACAATAATCCTACAATTGGTATTAGAACATGGCCGCTTCGAATCAGTGAAATCATCATTCAAATAATTTTTTGTGGTATTATTTTTAAATTTTTCGGAGTTGATCAGAATCAGTACAATTGCCCCTTCCAATCATTTTTCTCACAATCGAGTTTTTTTGTTTTTCGAAGTTGGTATAACACCACTCGAGTTCTTTTAGTTTTTCATAAGTTCTCTACTTCACACTATTAATCCAAGACCAAGTCTTAGGACAAGTCTACTTATTTTGTTGTGTGCTAGATTTAATTTTCAAATAGCATACCAAGAAGGCTATAGCACCGCACGCCCACCACTCTCCTCCAGCGAAGATTTCAGCTACTGGAAGAAGCGAATGGAGTACCACCTCAAAACACAAGTCGAGAAGTGGATCATCATCCAAATCGGCTTCGTACTTCCACTCGATGGCACTGGAAAACCAGTATCATGCAAAAATTGAGATCAAAGCATAATGAAGAAGATCGAAGATGATGCAAAGGCAACCCAGGCCCTTCAATATGGCTTAACCAAAGAAGAGTTGAATCGGGTTGGTCCCTTCAACAGCGCTAAGGAATTATGAGAAAAGTTAATCAAGCTATACGATGGCACCTCTGGCACTAAGGTAAACAAACAGGACTTAGTTTTAAATAAGTTATATAATATTAAAATGTAGGATTGTGAGTCGGCAAGTCAACTCGATGCTTGGATCCAAGGCCTACTTAACGGACTACATATGATTGGCCAAAAGGTAGAGAATTGTGATATAATAAGGTATGTGTTAAATGCTTTTATGAGGATTACCTTATAGGCATCGATGGTAGATGCTTACAAATTATCTAAGGACCTTTCTTTAATTAGACTAGATGAGCTATTTTCAGGATTTGAACTTTACGAATAGACTAATGCACTTTCGATCTATGCGTTGGTTGTAGGTATAAGCAAAACAAAGGAGTCTAGGAACAAGCGTCAGACTAAACCTGAGTTCAAAGATGAATCAAACTCAGAAGACAACGACGAAATCACCACCAAGCTCATCAACCTAGTACAAAAACTATACAAGAAAAAGAAGGGTTTCGTAAAATGCAAGATCAAGAAGGTAATCAAGTTAAAGACGATGCAACCAAGTCCAACCATAAAGGCCAAGTCTGAAGTCACCTGCTATGGCTGTAACAAGAAGGGACGTATCAAGGCAAATTGTCCAAACCTGAAGGCAGCAAAGAAGCAATAGAAAAAGAAGGCTATGCATGCAACGTGGGATGAATCTTCATTGGAAGGCTTCGACGAAGATCTCGAATAGACAAACTTCCTCTCACTTCCGGCCTGAGAACAAGTCGAAGAGCTCGAAACTGAGAGCCAATCGAAAGCCAATTTTGAGCGAAGTCACGGATCCGTATCTGGTTCAGAAGGTTCCCAATCCACTGTAAGTATTTCTTTAATTAGATAACATAATTTGATTTCATACTTGTCTAGAAAATTAACAAAATCCAACCTCCAAGTCAAGTCACTTCAAGATAAGGTCAAAGTCCTCAAGGAAAAGACTAACCCAAATTCATTAACTGAGAAGACACAAAACTCCAACTCAAGTCCAACTTGAGGAAGAAAATTCCAAAATGAAAACTCAAGTTAAAGAACTTAAGGAAACGTTGGAACAGTTCACTTTGGATTCCAAGAACCTTGACCTAATTCTTGGGAAACAAAGGGTCATATACAACTGATCCAGACATAGGTAATAAGGACAAACATAAATTTAAATCTTACCTATCTCTTGTTAATCAAACAAATAGAAAAATAGTCCAAGCATGGGTCCCTAAGTCTAACTTGATTAATTAAGTTGGACTTGATCAATATTGTGTTAGGATGTATACTAAAAGCCTAGCTTTTGGTATAAACATTTATCAAGAAATAAGAATCACATTGGTCAAATGTCTACATTTACGATAAATGTAGTTGCTCAATTAATTAATATTGTAGATAACATGGTGTGTGGTGTCACACACAGAAGATCATGTTATCGGTTCCTTATAAATTATAAACAGTAGCTCACGACCAAGATGGAAAGGAACAAACCATTGGAAGGTCGTAGTGTAATTAGGTATTAGTTTATCTTAACTATATAATTACACTAGTACACTTAGAGTGTATTGAGTAGGACCATTTGAGGTCGTTCCTTTTATACTGACTTTATGAAGGAACAAAGACCTCAGTTATTATGGAAGTGTGTGCTCTTAATCCTAATATAATAACAAGCACATATATTTGATATTTATTTCTTTAATTTATCAATGGGTAAGATTCAGTTCGATAAATCAATAAGCCCGATAAGTTGGGAAATGATATCACTTATAGTGTGTCTTGTTGATTATAGAAGGAAACTGTGTCCTAGTGATCTAGGTTGAGAATGTCCCCAAGAGGAGCTCATAAGGATTGTCATGTTAAACCATGCAGGTGGACTTAGTCCGACATGACGATGAAGTTGAATGGTACTACTCTTGGAGCTAGATATTAATTAAGTGAGTTGTCAGTAACTTACTTAATTAGTGGACATTTGTTATCTTAAACACAGGGAGGCTAACACACTTATAATAAGAAAGAGCCCAAAATGTAATTTGGGATTAGTGCGGTAGTTCAATAATAGTTCTCTAGTGGAATGAATTATTATTGATAAAATTAAGTTGTGTGTTCGGGGCGAACACGGGATGCTTAATTTTATCGGGAGACCAAAACCAATTCCTCCTCTCGGTCCCTATCGTAGCCTCTTAATTATAGAGTACTATACCCACCTATACCCACCTTCTTACCCATCCCATAGGGGCCGGCCAAGCTAGATTGGAGACCAAGCTAGGGACGGCCAAAGTTTGGTTCATGGGTGCTTCAAGGTGGTCGGCCCTAGCTTGGGTTCAAGCTTGGTGTGGCCGGCCCAAATTAAAATAAAAGGATTTTTATTTTTAAATTTTTCTTATGTGGATAACATGATTTAAAAGTGAGTTTAAAATTTTAAATCTTTCCTTTTATAAGATTCTACAAAAGATTAAGAGAAGAGCTAAATCTCTTTCCTTATTTGTAGATTAAAAGGTTGATTTTAATTTTGGTAAAAACTTTCCTTTTAACCATATTCATGATTTAAAAGTTTAAAAATTAATAATTCTCTTTTATTAGTTTCTACAAAAGATTAAGAAAAGATTTGATATCTTTCCTTATTTGTAGATTGAAAGGAGATTTTAATTTTTAGAGATAACTTTCCGGAAATTATCCACATGTTTAAAGAAAGATTTAATTTATAAAATTTCCTTTTAACCAATCATGAAGGGATAAAAATTATTGGAGAAATTTTTTATAAAATTTCCGGAAACAAATAAGGAAGTTTTAATTTGTGTTTAAAATTTTTATTTGCTTGGAGTTTTGGTTTGGCCGGCCATTATAATAATGAGAAGAAAAATTATTTTTAATTAAATAAATTTTTCCTTTTCATGGCAAAAGAATTAAGAAAGTTTTTATTAAAATTTCCTTATTTGCCAAAACCAAGGATTATAAAAGAGGAGGTGGAGGAGCCTTCATTGGTGAACAACCTCTATTCTTTTCCTCCCTCTCTTCCTTGGTTTTGGTGGCCGGCCCTATTTATCTCCTCTCCTCTTGTTGGCCGAAACCTATCTTCTTGGTGGAGCTCTTGTTTGTGGCCGGATCCAGGAAGGAGAAGAAGAAGAGAAAGCAAGCCTCGTCTCTAGCATCCCTTGGAGCATTGGTGGTGGCCGAAATTCTTCATCCTTGAAGAAATTTTATTGTGGACGAAATCTAGAAGAAAGAAGGAAGGTGGAAAGGTGGTTCTCATCTCGGAAGATCGTTGCCCACACAACGTCCGAGGTTAGAAGAGGAATACGATAGAAGATCAAGAGGTCTTTGTCTTCAAAAGAAAGGTATAACTAGTAATGTTTTTCCGCATCATGCTAGTTTTATTTCTTTGTAAAAATACCAAATACAAGAGGCATGCGATTCTAGTATTTCGAATTTATTTTCGATGTTGTGTTCTTTTGTTTTTCTTTTTCCTTGTGATTTGATTGTTCTTTTCGGTTGACCTAAAGTTATTTAAGGAAATTAAATATTAACTTTCCTTAAAAGGCTTTGTCTAGTCGGTGGTGGTTGCTCCCATATCCAAGAAGGTCATGTGCCTCGCCACGTCAGTACTGGAAGCCAATTTTGGAAATTAATATTTAATAGAATTAATAACCTAGGTGATTTGGATCGAAAGTGTTAAGTTCCGCAGGAGATCCAAGTCTAAACCTAAAAGAACAAATAAATTAAACTTTGGATCAAACGTGTTAAGTTCCGCAGGCGATCCAAGTTTAATTTAAAAGAACACATGGTAGTTAGGAAAAGGTTCAAACCTTTGTACAAAATTTTTGTATAGTGGAACCATTAGGCTTTCCGAGTAGCAACCAACAATTGGTATCAGAGTTAGGGTTTTGCCTCTGTGTATTTGGTATTAGTTTAATTATGCACATGTCATACATAATTTAGGCAGGTTAATAGTAGGATGTGCTAACTTTGTGGATGCATGATCCAACTATTATGGCTTATAGTTATTATGTGTGTGATTGGACCCTTGGACATGTCAAGGGCATTTTATTGTGTGTGCATGATTGTATTATAAAATACAATAGGAGTTGTATTTAGTTTTATTAGGATTTTATTTTTTGATCTAGTTACATGTACATTCCTTTTATGGAATATAGGATCGATGGATGTAAATTTTATTTTATGTTCGATCAAGTTTACATGTACATTCCTTCGAGGAATATAGGATCGAAAAATGTAAAATTCTATTTATGTTGCGGATCGAATCTTGCAAGGCGTGGAACCTTTTGAGGATCAGAGGCGTAGTGGAACAAGGAGCAAGATGGATGCGACAACTAGACCCGGTGGCGGTGGCCAAAGATGGCAGCAGCTAGGGTTGGCGACACACGGAGGACAGCAATAGATAAAAGCCATAATAGTTGAAAATTAGTTTTTCTATTTATTGCTTTTTATGCTGTGTTGTGTGTGCTTGTTAGTATGCATGCTAAGTAGGCTAGCATAGTCAAAATTCCTCACTTTAAATAACTAAGTGGGAGAGGGATTTATTTTAAATAAATTCCACGGTCTCCATTACTGGTTTATAAGTGATGCAACAAGCTTGCGCATTAGCTCTGAGTGTCTTCCTCCATATCGGATGAGCTTGTTTGCGAATCACTAGCTTAAACTTCCATTTTGGATGACTATAGGAAGTTAATTAAGAGCGTGTGATCTTCCCCATCGGAAGGGACACAATCTTATTAACGGACTTAGTGTCAAGTAATGGTATACACTTAGGCACGTCTAATAGTATCCTCCCCATCGGAGTCACTGCTATTATTTGTGTGACCGAAGAAAACCAACTATTGATTTGTCAAATAAATAAGTTGACAAGATAATAAAATTAAAAACCCCTCTTACAAATGTTTGATTTTGTATACGTCCACACTATCGTGGCATACAAAATTCACGGTGTTTGAGGTAATTTTATTTGTCATAAAGATTTATTGACAAGATAATTAATGGGTAAACCCCTCCTCTTACAAATGTTTAATTTTGTATACGTCCACACTATCGTGGCATGCAAAATTCACGGTGTTTGAGGTGTTGGTGAAATTAAATAATATTGTTTGAGGAATCAATATTATTTTAAATTCAAAAGTTTTGACCAAATATTTGATCAAAGAAAGATTAACTATTAATTTTATTCGTCATAAAGTAAAGTTGACGAGATAATAAAATTAATGGATAAAATCTCTTCTTTGATTTTGTATACGTCCACACTATCGTGGCATACAAAATTCATGGGGATTTTAAGGAATTGATCTTGACCAAATATTTTTGTGATTCTTAGGATTTAAAATGTTTGTCAATTCCCTAGTTGTTATACTATAGAAAAGACTTAGTAGTCCCGATTGTAAAAATTGAAAATAGGATTTGGACATTAAGGTAGTCTGTCTTTTTAGAACTAAAGAACAATATAGGTGTATTTAATTCATTAGTTGAAACATGTTTAGTGGTGTTATCTACCAGAACCTGAAGTGTAGATACAGATGCCATTAATCATGTCCGCAATTCATTGCAGGGTTCTAGGAAACCCGACAACTAAATGAAAATAAAACACTGTCCACATGGACACTGCTGTAAAAGTGGCAGCTGTTGCAGTGGGAGATGTTTGTCCTTTAATAGGAATAAAATGTGGATTATTAGAAATTGTCTTTACGTACTAAGTTTAGAAAGAACCTGATTTCAGTTTCTAAACTATTATAGAATAGATATTGTGTCTATTTTGATAACAAAGCTGTTATCAAGAAAAATAAAGAAGTTATCTATTCTGGTATGTTGGTTGACAATTTATAATCCAATAACTCCCACGATGCAATAAATGGAAATTATAACACATCTTCTAACTTTAAGAGAAAGCAACCTTTGGAAATGAACCAAATATATCTTTGACATCTAAGGCTAGGTTATATTAACTTGAGTAGGATTCATTGGTAGCTGATGAACTTTTGGGTTCATTGGTAGTGGAAATCTTTCCAACCTGCGAGTCTTACTTGGAAGGAAAAATAACCAAGAAGCTTTTAAGTCTAAGGGGTATGGAGCCAAAGATATGTTGTAATTGTTTCATTCTGATTTGTGTGATCCTATGACTATCCAAACAAGAGGTAGTATCGAATATTTCATCTATTTTATAGACAACTATTCAAGATACAAATACATTTACTTAATGTGCCGCAAGACTAAGTGCTTTGATTAGTTCAAAGAGTACAAGGCTGATGCGGAGAAACATCAAAGTAAAAGTATCAAGACACTACGGTGAGATCGTAGTAGCAAATACCTCTTGGGAGAATTTAGGAGTCACTTATCAAAAGTAGGGATTCAATCCCAACTAACTGCACCTGGTACACCCCTACAGAATGGTGTAGAAAAAGGAAGGTATAGGACTCTTATGGAAATAAGTAGATTGATAATGAGTTATTTGGAAAATTACCAAATTCATTTTAAGGATATACTCTGGAAACGGAAGTGAACATAGTACCTTCCAAAGTCAGAACTCTCTACTCATATAGAATTGCTAAATAGGCATAAGCCTATTTTGAAGCATATTCGGATTCGGGTAGTCCAGCATATATGCTGAAGAGAGACAATGATAAGTTGGACAGGAATTCACTTGTTTGTAAGTTATCCTAGAGAAATGAAAGTAGGTTTATAGTCTTAAAAATCAGAAGGTCACTGTTAGCATCAATGATCGATTTTTAGAAAAGGACTATGTAATAAACCACAAGCCCATAAGTAAATTTGTTCTTAAAGAAATTATAAAGGACTTGTCTAATTCAGTACCAACTGTACAAGATGAAATATCACAAGAAACTGCAACACGTATCACAATTGATACACAATTATAGACAGTACATCATCATAGTGGGAGGGTTGTCAAACAACCAAAAGGATTCATGTTTTGGGAGAGTTTTTGGACTTGATCCCAAATGAACATGAGTCTGATCCCGGAAATATGATGAAACACTCCAAAATAAAGATGCAGCATCTTGGTAAAGAGCAGTGAATACAGAATTAGAATATATGTATTCTAATCAAATCTGGAAGCTTGTAAAACCACCAGATGGTGTAAAAGCCATTGGGTGAAAATATGTCTACAATAGGAAAAGATGGATAGACAGGAAGGTGGAAACTTTCAAAGCAAGGTTTGATGAAAAAGGAAACTTTTTCACTGGTAGTCATGCTTAAGTCTATTCGGATTCTTTTTTCTTTTTAGCAAGTGGATGTCAAGACAGCTTTCCTTAATGGAAGTCTTGAAGAAAGCATCCATATAAAGCAACCAGAAGGGTTCATTACAAAGGGCAAAGAGCATCTTGTGTGCAAGCTCAATCAGTCTATGGACTGAGGCAAAGCTTCAAGGTTTTGGAACATCCGGTTTATCAAAGTAATCCAGACCTGTGGATGTAACGACCCAACTCCTGGGTACTAATCTGTGAGCCGGATCGCTACATTAACTACTGAAACTATACTGTGCGGAAAGTTGGGCTAATTAAAAATTTTACTAAACTATTGTAGTTGCCTCTGTTAACTCTGTGAGAGTGAGATTTCATGTCCCACTACCTTCTAGATATTCATAGCTAGGCTGAGGAGGCAAAATTGGAGCTTTAGATCGGTCCGTGGAACGATCCATTGACCCCCACGCGAACACTGGCTGGATCGGTCTGGGGACCGATCCAGTAGAGGCTGGATCGGTCGGCAGACCGATCCAGGTATGCCTGGATCGGTCTGCTGACCGATCCAGGAACCTGCAGAATCCTGGGTTCGCTACTTGGCTGGATCGGTCGGCTGACCGATCCAGGCACTCGCAGTTCTCCTGGAGGCTACTGTATCGAGCTGGATCGGTCGGCTGACCGATCCAGGCACCTGGAAATCTCTTCGAGGCTACTGTATCTCGCGGGATCGGTCGGCTAACCGATCCAGTGGCACAGCTCAGACTCTGATCGGTCTGGAGACCGATCAGTGTCTGATTTCACTCGAGAATTCTGATTTCAGCACTTTGGCATGCTAAAATTCCATATAACACCTAACTGATGCATCATAAACTATTCTAACAACATGTAATAACATTCTAGCATGAACGTACTAATGTTCTAAGCATGTTAAGCTAAACAAGACATAGTTACTCAGCTAGAACAATTAGCAGCAAGTCTAAAAGTAAAACTAGACATATTAAGTGCTAAAACTGAAACAAAAGTGTTTAGATCCCAAGGATCTTTATTCCAGACCCCTTGCACACACACATCATCGTAGCATCGCCCTCCAGCCTCCACTAGTCTACTTTCCTTTTACCTGTATCTGCAGTATAAGGAAAATAGTATCTGTAAGCTTAAAGCTTAGTAAGAAACCATCTACCTCACTAAATCATGCATACGATGCGAATATGATTTTAATCATGTTATTTGAAAAACATACTGAATATGCAAACATGGCATGGCATGGTATCATATAAAACATGGCATAACATAAGCTGAACATAGAGCTAACATGGAAAACTAAACTGAAGCATAATGCTGAGCTAAGCTGAACTAAAACAAGCTGCAATCAACTCAACTGATATAACTGTTTTGAGTTTTGAAAACTAGTACATAGTAAGTGAAAATACTAAACATGCTGCTGTAGGGCCCTGGCAACTGTACTTGCTGTGCGCGCATCCCTACTAGACCCGGGGTTGCAAGTTCCGAATTTAGCAGGGTTTACTAGGTTATCTGAACCTAGGGATGACTGTGGGAGTCCAACCCAATGGATATCTAATCCAGTACAGTGCCGCTGCTGAAAGTAAAATACTGATATGCTAGTTAGCTGAATCTAGGTTATCTGAACCTAGAACTAGGTTGTCTGAACCTAGAGGCGACTGTGGGAGCCCACCCATTTGGACATCTAGTCCCATATAAGCTAGAATAAACTGATTTACTGATCTAAATGCTTCTAATGCATTTATCTACGCTGTTTAAAATGCCTAAGTTGCATTTTAGCTGGTCTAGTCATTTTATCGAACACTTGGTGTGCCTAAACCCTCCTTTCCCTTAGGGAAATCACCTCTAGGCACCCAACAGCGTCTATGACCTCCAACTGAAGGAGAATAAACGTGTTCGGCCCATCTAATGGTGCTAACTAAATCCCTAAATCTGAGAGGAGGGTTAAAACACCCTACATGTCAACAAAATCTTCATATTACTAATCTAATGCATAGAAAATCCAAACGGAGCTATTATACTGCAGGTGAGAGGTTTCTTACCTCCTATTCGTAATTTCTTACGATTCTATTCGCTAGAACTCCGGTGGAGATGACCTTCTTGACGAACCGCTCACGTCCTTGCGTTCCTCTCGCGGAGAAGAACCTTCTCCGTGTTGGAGTCGTCGCCGGAAGGTGCTCCCTTGAGCCCTTGGGGCTTGGTGTGCCGAGAGAGAAAGGGGAGGAAGAAGGTGTCGGCGTTGAGGGTTTGGAGAGGGAAAAGTCGCGTGAGGTGAGGAGGTGCCGAACCAGTTACTAAACCCAAACCCTCCTTAAGTTTATATTTATATTAAGTGGTTTAAGGAACCCAACACTAATATAAATATATTTGGTTCTCCTTCCTTTCAGCACAGCCCTGCTGGGTCAACTGGTTATTGGCCTTGTCCACTAAACCATAGGTCTCGGGTTCGATTCCCCGCCTAGGCCGTTTTACGCTTATATTTATTTTTGCTACTTCCGCTACTCGAAAAATTCCGGAAAAATATCTAAAAATTCCAGAAAAATCGTAGATAAATTCTAATGCAAGTTTGAGAATTTTCGGGCATTACAATCCCCCATACCTTATAAAAAGTTCATCCTCGAACTTAGAACAATTCTGGGTACTTCTGTCTCATGCTGACTTCTGTCTCCCAAGTCGCCTCTGCTGCTGTGTGATTTTGCCAACTGACTTTGACTAATGGTACTTCCTTGTTCCGTAATTTCTTTACTGCTCGGTCTATTATCTGAATAGGCCGACTGTCATAGCTGAGATCATCACGGACCTGTACCAACTGGGGCTCAATCACCTGGGTGGCGTCTGGGATATGCTTCTTCAGCATGGAGACATGAAATACGTTGTGGACAGCTGACATCTCCTGAGGTAGCTCTAGCTCATATGCTACCTTGCCCACTCTTTTCGTGATAAGGATGGTCCCACATATCTGGGAGCTAGCTTGCCCTTCTTCCCAAAACGCATGACTCCCTTCATGGGAGCTACTCTGAGGAAAAAGCCCGAAAACTCTAGGGTTCTGCGTGGTGTATCGGCATAGCTCTTGACGGCTGTCTTTGTCTCTATCCTCTGGCGAATCAGCTGGCTGTGGTGGTATCTGCTACTAGATCCGTCTGAAGCTCTAGTTCTTTCCCATACCAGCAGATTGGTGATCTGCACCTCCGCCCATAGAGTGCCTCATAGGGTGCCATGCCGATAGTGGCACGATAAGCTATTGTTGTATGCAAATTCCGCTAGACTCGATATTTGCACCAACTTCCTTGAAATTTAGGGCACAAGCTCGGAGCATATCTTGATGCACGATTTACTCGCTCCGTCGACCATCATGCGAGGATGGAAGGCATCTTGAATTTTAACCGGGTGCCCATAGTGATTGTACACACTTCCGAAGTGTGATGTAAACTGTCTCTGTCCGATATAATGGTTCGTGGGACTCCATGCAATCGACAATCTCCCGGAGATACAACTGAGCTAGCTTCTCCATAGAGTAGGATATCTTGATAGCTAAAAAGTGGGCTGATTTAGTCAACTGTCGACTATTACCCGGATGGCGTCAAAACCATTCGTGGTTCGGTAATCCCACTATGAAGTCCATGGAGATATCTTCCCACTTCCATTCTGAATCTGAAGAACTCCCGGTCGCTGGTGTTCTACCTTGACCCTCTGACAGGTGAGGCAGATGCTAACATATCTGGCGATGTCTCGCTTCATCCCGGGCCACCAAAAACGTTTCTTCAGGTCTTGATACATTTTGATAGAGCCTGGATGCATCGCATAGGGAGTCCTGTGAGCCTCATCTAAAATCTGTCTCCGTAGCTCCTCCTGATCTGGAACACAGAGTCTGTCGCCACAATACAACACCCCGCTATCGGACACTCTGAATTCTCTACTTTCTGATTCTGCTAGCCCTTGCTTGATTTTCTGTATTTCAGGGTCCTGATCCTGAGCTGACTGAATATCACCAAGCAAGGTAGACTCTAAGGTCATAGTAGAGAGCTGTCCCACGATGAGTTCGAGACCGAACTCCACGATCTCCTTCTGTAGGGGCGGTGACATGGCTGTAAGAGATAATAAGGTAGCACTGGATTTCCTGCTAAGTGCATCTGCTACCTTATTGGCTTTCCCTGGGTGGTAGAGGATGTCTATGTCGTAATCTTTGACCAACTCAAGCCATCTGCGCTGTCGCATATTCAGATCCTTCTGAGTGAAGAAGTACTTCAAACTCTGATGATCTGTATACACTCTGCACAGAGCTCCATATAAGTAGTGTCTCCAAATTTTGAGAGAGAAGACGACTGCTGCAAGCTCAAGGTCATGAGTAGGGTAGTTCTTCTCATAATCCTTGAGTTGTCTGGAGGCATAGGCGATCACCTTGCCATTTTGCATCAGTACGGCTCCTAGTCCCAACTTAGAGGCATCACTATAAATGTCAAAGCTGCTGGTGTCGTCTGGTAGAGCCAAAACGGGAGCACTGGTTAGTCTCCTTTTTAGCTCGCTGAAGCTGTTCTCACAGTCCCCTGTCCACTGAAACTTCCTATTCTTTCTGGTAAGAGCTGTCAGTGGGGAGGCTATCCTGGAGAAGTCCTCTACAAACTTTCTGTAATATCCTGCTAATCCCAGAAAGCTCCTGATTTCGCTGGCGTTCTTAGGTCTCTTCCAGTTACTTACTGCTTCTATCTTGCTGGGATCTACCATAATACCATCCTTTGAGATGATGTGACCCAGGAAGGACACCTGATCTAGCCAAAATTCACATTTCGTGAATTTGGCGTACAACTGGTTCTGCTGAAGGATCTGCAAAACTGTCTTCAGATGCTCTGCATGGTCCTCCTGAGTACTTGAATAGATAAGGATGTCATCTATGAACACGATGACAAACTTGTCCAAGTATTCCCTGAATACTCTGTTCATGAGGTCCATGAATGTAGCTGGAGCATTGGTCACGCCAAAGGGCATGACTACGAACTCGTAGTGTCCGTATCTGGTCCTGAATGCTGTCTTAGGTACATCCCCTTCCTTGACTTTCACCTGATGATAACCCGATCTGAGATCTATCTTAGAGAACACTGCTGCTCCCTTCAGCTGGTCGAACAGGTCATCGATTCTGGGAAGAGGATACCTATTCTTGATCGTGACTTGATTCAGGGATCTGTAGTCTATACACAGTCGCATGCTTCCATCCTTCTTCTTCACGAATAATACAGGCGCTCCCCATGGTGAGTGACTCGGGCGTATGAAACCCTTGTCGAGCAGCTCCTGTAATTGCTCCTGAAGTTCCTTCAGTTCTGCTGGAGCCATGCGATAAGGCGCTTTGGAAATGGGATTAGTACCGGGGAAGAGCTCTATCTCAAATTCAATCTCCCTGTCTGGTGCTAAGCCTGGTAATTCCTCAGGGAAGACTGCTGGGTAGTCACATACGACTCGGACCTCTGCTAGCTGTTGGTGTCACGCCCCAGGTAGTCCCTGTCCGAAGAAATTTCGACAGCATCTCCCCTGTACGGCGGACAATATGAAACTCAGTATACATATGTCTCTATACCTCGGCCACACACGACCGGAATAATACAATACAATTAAGAAACAAACCACGCAGTTTATATCCACATTCCACACAGATATAATATATGATCAATCCACGCAGTTTAATAAGGAAAGACGATATAGAACCCCGAAGATATATGTAAACAGCCTACTCCACTACAACGAAGAAACAAATCCACGAAGTAATGAAAATACAACCGCAGCGGAAAACAAAAGTAGCAAACCCGAATGTTCAATGTAAAGTCCACAATACAAACCCACAATACAAGTATATAAGGTGCAAAAGCAAAATATAATCCGACAAAGAAAATCCTCACGATAATGGGGCTAGCGACTGGAATCTCCCCGACGGCCTCAACCTGAAAAATAGTAACAACGGGGTGAGTTCAAGAACTCCGCAGGTAAACCAATAGACATGTACAGCAATATATATCCACCAGTAATAACCTAAGGTACAGTCTCCTAAACCATAGAATCAATAGTACAGTTCTCTAACCATACAACCTACGGTATAGTACACTAAACCATAGAGCCTACAGTATAGTTTTCTAACAGTACAACCTACGGCACAGTCTCCTAACAGTATAACAGATATGCATAGCTGAAATAAACTGTAATAACCAGCATTAGGCATAAAGTACAGTCTATAGCAAGAATAATAAGTAAATGCATAACTGAAATAAACTGTACTCACCTGCGAGGCTTGGGCAACTGACTGTGGACATACACAGAAAAAGATAGTCAGAGCAAATAAGCATGTATCCTGTATGCATGTCAACCATATGCAGTCACCCAAGTGCATCATCCAATATGCAACAATCACAATAAATGCAATATGTGCATATGATGCAATATGACATGGTCACCCCTGTCAACCAGTCAGTCATCTCACACACAATGGTGAGACCGAGTGGGTAGGGCTGTGACACCGTGCACTCTGCCATCACTGCCCCTGAAGAGTGACCGAGTGGACGGGATGCTGTCGGAGTACACCTATCCTCCTACCTCAAACATAGTGAGGGAGCGCAATGCTCTCAACTCCCGGTACGCGATGACGGGGAGGGATCCCTGTCTGCTACCACGCTGCAGTCACACTACCCATGAGCGGACCAGCGGAGCACTACAGAGCTACTGCCATACACACCCTACTGTGCTGTGCCACTACCCATGCAGTGAAACACGTTGTGTGCAGGCCTATGTAGCCGGCCGACGAGCTCAACAATAATGGAGTCGTCAATCGCCCAGCATGCAATCATGCGGGATGGTGCATGATGCTACAGTATGCCATACCTGAACATAGCCTCCTCCATATATGTGTGTGCCCAAAAGGTAAACGCATATATATAACCATGATATAAACAGCATAAATCCAAAGACATCACATATAACAATGATGTAAGTATCATGAATCCAAGAGCATGTATCACACATGTAAAGCAACTAATCCAGTAGAGTAGAGCACTATAGATATGCATCTCTATGAACACAGATTAGCATAGCAAGAAAGAAAAGCATGCTAGACTAAGGTATAGATGTTAATCGTAGCAACATGTATCAAGTATCAAGTAACTAAACCAGGGAATATGCTAACTACCAATCGCTAATAATCGCCTACAGGTATAGAATAAACTATAACCAGAGAAGAGAAAGATCTACCAATTACTAGTAAACATATATAAACTGCACATATCACAAGACAATATCAACAAGATAAGTCAAAGGGTACCCGCCTCAAATAGATGGTATAATCCAAATCCGAAGTCGAGACGCCCGTCTCGAATCAGAGTCCTGTGTCAAACAACATATATATTTTATTTAGCTAAATTCAAATGAAATAGGTAAATAAAATTCCTAAAAACTAAATTAGGGCAAAACCCTAATCACCACAATCACAACTTACCAATTTAAATCTAATGGTCGATTAGGGTTAGTTACCTAATCCCTAATCACCAATTAGATTAGAAATCCAACGGTTGATTAGGGTTAATTACCCTAACCCTAACTATTTCATTGGATTTATTCTACACAATTACATCTACGCAATTTAACAACTAATTACAACATGTATCAAAATCCCTCCACATAAATAACTAAGTAAAACCCTAATTCCAATCTAGAACAAGATCATCTAGAATTCAAATCACACCATGATCTACAACTAAGATCGAAAATCCTTACACCATACCTCAAGCTCACAGCCCCTGTTGATGTTGGATCAAGAACACCACAGCACCCAATTCTAAATCCACAGAAACAGGACAGCTCACAGCCTACTGATCCTCTCTGCTGGGTTTACTTCACAATCCAGAACTTCACCTCACTGGTAGATTCATTTGGATCAAATAGTAGATCAAACCATGGAAATCAAAGATCACACACCCTAATCTTACCTTAATCGTGACCTTAATCAGCAGCAAGGAAGATAAGGTCCAAGATCTCTATCGCTCACCTCCAGAACACAACCTCCCTGCTGGATTTCTCCCCTACCATTCGGATCAAGATAACATCAAGAAGTGGATATTCCAAATTCAAGTAACAACCTAATTAATAATCTAACCTTACCTTAAGCGTACTAATCTGTTGCCAAGGATGTGGTGGCCGGAATCAATCAAAGAGAAGACTGATCAATCACAAGATTGGAGATCACAGATCACACAATAAACCTTCAAGCCTCTGCTCGACAACTCTATTGATCCCATCATCTTCAACCGAAACCTAAACCAACCACAAGAAGATGACCAATCCGATCAGGGAAAGAATCCAGCACAAAAAGAGTCAATTCCAAAAGAAGAACCCTAATCTAGCTAAACCCTTGAATCAACAAGTGTCCAGTGATGAATCAAGAGGCAAATCGGGAAGAGGGGTTTTCGGTTAAGGCTAGCTTACCCACCCCGGTGATCGAGTGGCACAAATCCGGACTAGGGCACCTCTCCAAGCTTCGCAGATAGATCTACACCGGCGATCGTCGGCGTCGACTCATCCACGCTCGGCGTCGGTTCATCCCCGTGAGAGTCTTCAGAAAGATTAGAGCGAGGAGGAGGAGGCTTCGGCTGGATCTGGGCTTACTAGGCGTCGATGCCGGCCGAAGGAGATCACCGGAGCTCTCGGCTTGCTTCGGCGTCGCCCGTCCGCGAGAGAACAGAGAGAGGAAGAGGAAGAGGGGAGATCGGGGAAGGCAAGTAGGGATCGGCAGTTTTGGGGGAAAAGAAATAAGGAAAAAGGAATTATATAAATAACCATTTCCTCATTTAAACGGGTATCCCAACTCGGCTTTATCCGTACCCGAAACTAATCCCCGCAAAACCCGTCGTACGAGCTCCGGAAAATTCCCAGAAAATTTCTAAAAATTCCGGAAAAATTTTATAAGGCTATTTCTGCAATAACCCTATTTATTTAAATTTTCCGAGATCTCACAGTTGGTCCTTGCCCTGACTAGTACTGACTACATGTGCTAGGTACCCCGTACATCCCGAATCCATCAACTTCTGGGCCTTCATTGCTGAGAGAAATCTTCTGGCTTTTCTCTTCGGTTCGCCGATGTATTCAAACTGTGCTTCTGCTTCGGGTTGGAATACGACTTTCTGTTTACGGCACTCTATGGAAGCACCGTATCTGATCAGAAAGTCCATTCCCAGGATGACGTCGTAGTCAGTCATTTCTAGCAGGATCAGATCACAGAAGAGTTCCCTGTCTGCTATAATGACTGGCACTGCTCTGAGCCAGTGCGTGGATGCCATAACTTCTCCCGAAGGTAGTGTCGTCAAAAACTGACCACTGAGTACTTCTGATGGTATTTCTGATCTTTCGGAGAACACCCTGGCTATATAGGAATGGGTTGCCCCAGTATCAAATAGAACAGTAGCACTATACTGAAAAATGCTAATCTGACCTGTGACGACTGTCGAGGCATTGGCTACGTCCTCTCTGGTGAGTGAGTAGATCCTCGCATTCGCCATAGCTGGAGGGGCTTCTAATCTGCCCTGGCTGATAAGGGGACCTTCTAGAGCAGACTGCATCTGATATAACTGCGCTGGCTGGCCTGCATGCTGAATCTGCTGTTGTTCGGACACTGTTTGGCCATGTGCCCTTCTTGTCCACATTCAAGTATCCTCGCGTGCCCTTGCAAACCCTGGGTGGAATTTCCCACAAGTAGCACACTTTGGATAACTGGGTCGCTTGCTAGATGGTCCTCCTTTTGAGTCACTCCCGATTTGCGCTTGCTGTTGGAGTTCCCCTTCCAGTTAGAGCTTGCTGTTTTTGAGGGTGAGAGCTTCCTTGGCCTTTGGACTCGAGGAGACCCGTCACGCTTTATCTTTGTCTACGATAATGTTACGTGGTCAAGGGCGCACTAACTCCTCGTGGTTTGTGGCTTATACGCCACCGACCACGTTCATCGCTATCTCGGCCTCGGCATCTTGAGCATCAACCGGATTCTCCTTCTCTGTGCTGACTAGCTCTGGGCATAAACGAGCCAACCTGTTGAATTTCTTCACGGCTTCCTCCACTGAAAGGTTGCCCTGGCGAAATTCGATGAACTCGTCGTAACGGCGGTCTGTGACCCGCATGTGAAAGAACTCCTCGAAGAATTCTTTCTCGAAATCCGCCCATGACATCTGATTCACTGGGCGCTTCGCTCTGACTCTCTCCCACCACATACTAGCGTCCCCTGTCAGGCAGAAGGAAGCACATTTCACCTTCTCCTGCTCCGGCCAGTCCAGAAGCTCCATTATCCTCTCCAGTGTTTTGAACCATGCTTGAGCATCCCATGGTTCGCTAGTGCCTGAGAAATTCTCGGGCTTAACTCTCTGCCACTGGATTAGGTAAGCTTCTTTCCTTAGCTCAGCTGCTGGGACTACTGGTGCTGGTATTGGTGCTGTTGGCTGAACTGGTGGAACCTCTATAAATGCTGGGGTTGCTAAGTTCGGTTCCGGGGTGACGGTAGGAGTATGCTGCTGGTTAGCCTTTAAGGTGGCTATTTCCTGTTGCTGTTCAGCTAGCTGCTGCTGTAACTGAGCCACCAACGCTGTAAGATCTGGAGGGGGCACTGAACTGCCTGCCTCCTGCTGGGGCTCAGTAGCTGGTGCCCGCTTAGCTGGGCGTCCTCGTGTCATTTCTAAAGACATAGAGGATGTACATAGCTAATCTAATCACGTTTAACTAGCTACTATAAACATGTTAGAGGCTATCACATATAAGCATGCTATAATTATTCCTAAACATGAAAGCAAGAAACATAAATAGAGTAAAGGTATTCTTACTTGGAAGCTGCAGGTACAATGCTGATGTGTGTGTAGGAAGTAAGGAACACTGCTCTGATACCACTCTGTAACGACCCAACTCCTGGGTACTAATCTGTGAGCCGGATCGCTACATTAACTACTGAAACTATACTGTGCGGAAAGCTGGGCTAATTAAAAATTTTACTAAACTATTGTAGTTGCCTCTGTTAACTCTGTGAGAGTGAGATTTCATGTCCCACTACCTTCTAGATATTCATAGCTAGGCTGAGGAGGCAAAATTGGAGCTTTAGATCGGTCCGTGGAACGATCCATTGACCCCCACGCGAACACTGGCTGGATGGGTCTGGGGACCGATCCAGTAGAGGCTGGATCGGTCGGCAGACCAATCCAGGTATGCCTGGATCGGTCTGCTGACCGATCCAGGAACCTGCAGAATCCTGGGTTCGCTACTGTCCCGTGCTGGATCGATCGGCAGACCGATCCAGGCATGGCTGGATCGGTCGGCTGACCGATCCAGGCACTCGCAGTTCTCCTGGAGGCTACTGTATCGAGCTGGATCGGTCGGCTGACCGATCCAGGCACCTGAAAATCTCTTCGAGGCTACTGTATCTCACGGGATCGGTCGGCTGACCGATCCAGTGGCACAGCTCAGACTCTGATCGGTCTGGAGACCGATCAGTGTCTGATTTCACTCGAGAATTCTGATTTCAGCACTTTGGCGTGCTAAAATTCCATATAACACCTAACTGATGCATCATAAACTATTCTAACAACATGTAATAACATTCTAGCATGAACGTACTAATGTTCTAAGCATGTTAAGCTAAAGAAGACATAGTTACTCAGCTAGAACAATTAGCAGCAAGTCTAAAAGTAAAACTAGACATATTAAGTGCTAAAACTGAAACAAAAGTGTTTAGATCCCAAGGATCTTTATTCCAGACCCCTTGCACACACACATCATCGTAGCATCGCCCTCCAGCCTCCACTAGTCCACTTTCCTTTTACCTGTATCTGCAGTATAAGGAAAATAGTATCTGTAAGCTTAAAGCTTGGTAAGAAACCATCTACCTCACTAAATCATGCATACGATGCGAATATGATTTTAATCATGTTATTTGAAAAACATACTGAATATACAAACATGGCATGGCATGGTATCATATAAAACATGGCATAACATAAGCTGAACATAGAGCTAACATGGAAAACTAAACTGAAGCATAATGCTGAGCTAAGCTGAACTAAAACAAGCTGCAATCAACTCAACTGATATAACTGTTTTGAGTTTTGAAAACTAGTACATAGTAAGTGAAAATACTAAACATGCTGCTGTAGGGCCCTGGCAACTGTACTTACTGTGCGCGCATCCCTACTAGACCCGGGGTTGCAAGTTCCGAATTTAGCAGGGTTTACTAGGTTATCTGAACCTAGGGACGACTGTGGGAGTCCAACCCAATGGATATCTAATCCAGTACAGTGCCGCTGCTGAAAGTAAAATACTGATATGCTAGTTAGCTGAATCTAGATTATCTGAACCTAGAACTAGGTTGTCTGAACCTAGAGGCGACTGTGGGAGCCCACCCATTTAGACATCTAGTCCCATATAAGCTAGAATAAACTGATTTACTGATCTAAATGCTTCTAATGCATTTATCTACGCTGTTTAAAATGCCTAAGTTGCATTTTAGCTGGTCTAGTCATTTTATCGAACACTTGGTGTGCCTAAACCCTCCTTTCCCTTAGGGAAATCACCTCTAGGTACCCAACAGCGTCTATGACCTCCAACTGAAGGAGAATAAACGTGTTCGGCCCATCTAAAGGTGCTAACTAAATCCCTAAATCTGAGAGGAGGGTTAAAACACCCTACATGTCAACAAAATCTGCATATTACTAATCTAATGCATAGAAAATCCAAACGGAGCTATTATACTGCAGGTGAGGGGTTTCTTACCTCCTATTCGTAATTTCTTACGATTCTATTCGCTAGAACTCCGGTGGAGATGACCTTCTTGACGAACCGCTCACGTCCTTGCGTTCCTCTCGCGGAGAAGAACCTTCTCCGTGTTGGAGTCGTCGCCGGAAGGTGCTCCCTTGAGCCCTTGGGGCTTGGTGTGCCGAGAGAGAAAGGGGAGGAAGAAGGTGTCGGCGTTGAGGGTTTGGAGAGGGAAAAGTCGCGTGAGGTGAGGAGGTGCCGAACCAGTTACTAAACCCAAACCCTACTTAAGTTTATATTTATATTAAGTGGTTTAAGGAACCCAACACTAATATAAATATATTTGGTTCTCCTTCCTTTCAGCACAGCCCTGCTGGGTCAACTGGTTATTGGCCTTGTCCACTAAACCATAGGTCTCGGGTTCGATTCCCCGCCTAGGCCGTTTTACGCTTATATTTATTTTTGCTACTTCCGCTACTCGAAAAATTCCGGAAAAATATCTAAAAATTCCAGAAAAATCGTAGATAAATTCTAATGCAAGTTTGAGAATTTTCGGGCGTTACAGTGGATTTATTTAGTAACTGGATAAGTCTTTTGTATACAAAAAGTGTGATGGAAACGTGGTGGTATTTCTTGTACTATACGTAGATAACATTTTTGGTAGTTGGAAACAATATCAAAATGTTGTCAGAAGTAAGGGTATGGTTGTCCAAACAATTCGATATGAAGGACTTGGGAGAATGAATATATTCTTGGGATCAAAGTAATAAGGGATCGCAAGAAAAGAATATTTTACTTATCCAAAGCTTCATATATCGAAAAAAATCCTTGCTCGTTTTAAGCATGCAAAACTCCAAGAAAGGTTTCTTACCTTTTTAGCATGGAGTAACTTTATCTAAAGAAATGTCTCTGTAGACATCAAAGGAGATAGAGGAAATGAAGGCAGTTCTTTATGCTTCGGCTGTCGGAAGCCTAATGTATGCTATGCACGATATGAGGAATCTGTTTTGCCAAGGGCATAGTTAGCAGATATCAAAGTAACCCTGGACAAGGACATTGGACTGCAATAAAGCATATATTGAAGTACCTTAGAGGCACTAGAGATTATATGCTAGCTTACAAGGCAGTTAATTTGGTCCCTGTGGGTTGCACAGATTTTGACTTCCAATCGGATAGGGACAATAGTAAGTCAACCTCAGGGTTTTGTGTTTACTTTAGGAGGTAAAGTCATAACTATGGAAGAGTGATAAGCATAGGTATTTTTCTGGACTCCACCATAGAAGCTTAGTATATGGCAAGCCTCTGAGGTAGCCATAAAAGCTGAATGACTCAATAACCTTAAGATAGACTTAGATATGATTTCTAGTTTATCCAAAGATTATTACAATTTATTGTAATAATATTGGTGCAGTAGCAAACTCGAAGAAATCATAAGTCTATAAGGCAAGTAAACACAATAGAGCGCAAGTACCACCCAATACGAGAAATCATATAAACGAGGAGAAGTTGTTGCTTCCTAGATAGCATCAGGTGATGACCTATAGATCCTTTCACTAAGGTCCTTAAGGCAAGAGCTTTTGATGGGCATGTTGAAGGGTTGGGAATCAGATGTATGGTAGCAGAAATGGCAGCTTAGTCTTTTAGTATAAGTGGGAGATTGTTAGGATGTATACTAAAAGCCTAGCTTTTGGTATAAACATTTATCTAGAAATAAGAATCACATTGGTCAAATGTCTATATTTACGATAAATGTAGTTGCTCAATTAATTTATATTGTAGATAATATGGTATGTGGTGTCACACACAGAAGATCATGTTATCGGTTCCTTATAAATTATAAACAGTAACTCACGACCAAGATGGAAATGAACAAACCATTGGAAGGTCGTAGTGTAATTAGGTATTAGTTTATCTTTACTATATAATTACACTAGTACACTTAGAGTGTATTGAGTAGGACCATTTGAGGTCGTTCCTTTTATACTGACTTTATGAAAGAACAAAGACCTCAGTTATTATGGAAGTGTGTGCTCTTAATCCTAATATAATAACAAGCACATATATTTGATATTTATTTCTTTAATTTATCAATGGGTGAGATTTAGTTCGATAAATCAATAAGCCCGATAAGTTGGGAAATGATATCACTTATAGTGTGTGTTGTTGATTATAGAAGGAAATTGTGTCCTAGTGATATAGGTTGAGAATGTCCCCAAGAGGAGCTCATAAGGATTGTCATGTTAAACCCTGCAGGTGGACTTAGTCCGACATGACGATGAAGTTGAGTGGTACTACTCTTGGAGCTAGATATTAATTAAGTGAGTTGTCAGTAACTTACTTAATTAGTGGACATTTGTTATCTTAAACACAGGGAGACTAACACACTCATAATAAGAAGGAGCCCAAAATGTAATTTGGGATTGGTGAGGTAGTTCAATAATAGTTCTCTAGTGGAATGAATTATTATTGATAAAATTAAGTTGTGTGTTCAGGGCAAACACGGGATGCTTAACTTTATCGGGAGATCAAAACCAATTCCTCCTCTCGGTCCCTATCGTAGCCTCTTAATTATAGAGTACTATACCCACCTATACCCACCTTCTTACCCATCCCATAGGTGCCGGCCAAGCTAGATTGGAGACCAAGCTAGGGACGGCCAAAGTTTGGTTCATGGGTGCTTCAAGGTGGTCGGCCCTAGTTTGGGTTCAAGCTTGGTGTGGCCGGCCCAAATTAAAATAAAAGGATTTTTATTTTTAAATTTTTCTTATGTGGATAACATGATTTAAAAGAGAGTTTAAAATTTTAAATCTTTCCTTTTATAAGATTCTACAAAAGATTAAGAGAAGAGCTAAATCTCTTTCCTTATTTGTAGATTAAAAGGTTGATTTTAATTTTGGTAAAAACTTTCCTTTTAACCATATTCATGATTTAAAAGTTTAAAAATAATAATTCTCTTTTATTAGTTTCTACAAAAAATTAAGAAAAGATTTGATATCTTTCCTTATTTGTAGATTGAAAGGAGATTTTAATTTTCAGAGATAACTTTCCGGAAATTATTCACATGTTTAAAGAAAGATTTATTTTATAAAATTTCCTTTTAACCAATCATGAAGGGATAAAAATTATTGGAGAAATTTTTTATAAAATTTCCGGAAGCAAATAAGGAAGTTTTAATTTGTGTTTAAAATTTTTATTTGCTTGGAGTTTTGGTTTGGTCGGCCATTATAATAAAGAGAAGAAAAATTATTTTTAATTAAATAAATTTTTCCTTTTCATGGCAAAAGAATTAAGGAAGTTTTTATTAAAATTTTCTTATTTGTCAAGACCAAGGATTATAAAAGAGGAGGTGGAGGAGCCTTCATGGGTGAACAACCTCTATTCTTTTCCTCCCTCTCTTCCTTGGTTTTGGTGGTCGGCCCTATTTCTCTCCTCTACTCTTGTTGGCCGAAACCTATCTTCTTGGTGGAGCTCTTGTTTGTGGCCGGATCAAGGAAGGAGAAGAAGAAGAGAAAGCAAGCCTTGTCTCTAGCATCCCTTGGAGCATTGGTGGTAGCCGAAATTCTTCATCCTTGAAGAAATTTTATTGTGGCAGAAATCTAGAAGAAGGAAGGAAGGTGGAAAGGTGGTTCTCATCTCGGAAGATCGTTGCCCACACAACGTCTGAGGTTAGAAGAGGAATACGGTAGAAGATCAAGAGGTCTTTGTCTTCAAAAGAAAGGTATAACTAGTAATGTTTTTCCGCATCATGCTAGTTTTATTTCTTTGTAAAAATACCAAATACAAGAGGCATGCGATTCTAGTATTTCGAATTTATTTTCGATGTTGTGTTCTTTTATTTTTCTTTTTCCTTGTGATTTGATTGTTCTTTTCGGTTGACCTAAAGTTATTTAAGGAAATTAAATATTAACTTTCCTTAAAAGGCTTTGTCTAGTCGGTGGTGGTTGCTCCCATATCCAAGAAGGCCATGTGCCTCGCCACGTCAGTACTGGAAGCCAATTTTGGAAATTAATATTTAATAGAATTAATAACCTAAGTGATTTGGATCGAAAGTGTTAAGTTCCGCAGGAGATCCAAGTCTAAACCTAAAAGAACAAATAAATTAAACTTTGGATCAAACGTGTTAAGTTCCGCAGGCGATCCAAGTTTAATTTAAAAGAACACATGGTAGCTAGGAAAAGGTTTAGACATTTGTACAAAATTTTTGTACAGTGAAACCATTAGGCTTTCCGAGTAGCAACCAACATATTGGATCCCCAAGGATCAAATCTACTACCTTGATAGACCTTATCAAGGCTATGATCTAGGAGGAGCCAATAGAAAGACCATCTTTATTATTAAATAAACTTGTTTGATGTCTACTTTATCGCTTTCCTTATACATTCTTAGATTAGGATAGATACCGACTTAGGCTTGATTGACACTTGTTTAATTAAACCAAGGAATCTAAGAAAGACAATTAAATATTTAATTTCTTTAAAAGACTTTGTATAGAAGTGGTTCTTGCTCTAATATCCAATAAGGCCTAGTACCTCGCCACAGCCTAAAAGCCAATTATTGAAATGAATGTTTAATTAACTAACTATTAAACCTTCGTCTAACTTTAATATAAATCAATCCTTAGACTTTAATCTAAATTGAAGATAAAATTTAACCATCTCACAGAACTTATAAAGTTCCTTAATTGATAATTTTAAAAAGCGTGAGATAGATTTAAGTTAAAAATAAAAATTAGTCAATTAATTTAACTGAACTTAAATAAAATTAAACTTAACTCAAATCAAATTAAACTTAAATCCAATCAATTAAATCTAATGAAAATCAAATCAAATCAAATCAAATCAAATTATACTTAAATCAAATTATACTTAAATCAAATTAAACTTAAATCTAATCAATTAAATCAAATCAAATTAAACTTAAATCTAACTTAAATCAAATTAACCTTAAATCTAATCAGTTAAATCTAATTAAACATAAATTCAATCTAATTAAAATTAAATCAAATCAAATTTAAATCAAAACTTAAATCTAATCAAATCAAATCAAATTAAACTTAAATCTAATCTAATCATATCAACTTAAAACTTAAATCTAATAAAACTAACTAAACTTAAGTTAAACTTAATCATCCATCTCACAATCACGTATAGGTATAACATGATTGACAACCTAGACTGGGTGAGATATGAGTTGAATTCAATCAATCTATCTTATAATCCATCAAAATTAGATTCAAATCAAATATTTTATGTGTAGGAACATAATGATTTGGACCAATGGATGTTGGATAGTGGATGCTCCAAACACATAACCGGAGACTGATTGAAGTTCACCAAGTTAAAACTCAAGAATTTAGGGTTAGTTGCATTTGGCAACGACAGAAAACTTAAAGTAATCAGAACAGGTAATATTAAACTGAGTTCTAATTTCATTATTCAAAAAGTCTTATTAGTTGACAAATTCAAATTTAACTTACTTAGCATAAGTTAACTACATGACTCTAGATACCTAGTAACTTTTTCTAACTCTAAATGTTTAATTAAAAATATTGAAAATCTTGAAATTACACTTAAGGGAATTAGGAAAAATAACATTTACATAATTGACCTACCAACCTCTTCACGAAAGTGTCTTTTGACACAACAAAAGAAAATCAAATTGTGGCATAAAAGAGTGGATCACACTCACATCAGACTCATTTAAAAGATAAGTCAAAATGGCTTAGTTAGAGGTCTACCTAAATTAAAAAATTTAGAAAATACAATCTGTTGGAGCAATCCCAATGGTCCGTACAACTATGTGTTTTGGTGTTTAGGCAAAGGGTTTAAGTTAGGATTATCCTTATTATTTGATATGTGTATGTGAGTGTGCAAATTTGCAGGATACACATATGACTCATCTTGATGCCTTTAGGTCTGGTGAAGGATGGAGCATCTGAGGGACCGTGGACAAGGCTGCAAGGACAAGAGCCAAGGGAAATGCACTTCAAGGCATACGCGAAGAATGACATTGGAACGAGCCACGGGATTGGATGCATCCGAGGGACGAGAGCCAAAAGAAGTAAGCTTGAAGGCAAGAGGTCAAAGCTGCGAAGAAGAAGAGTCAAGTGAGTAGTGAGGGTCTGAGTGCGAAAGAAATGTACTCGGGAAAGGAAACCCTAGGTTTAGGGTTGTACCAATCTACTGGTACTGGGATCAGTTGACTGGGAGAGAGCTTCTGTGCTCGAAACGGCTGGGATCAGTCGATTGGTACATGACACCAATAGATTGGTAGAGAGTCGTTGGGCTGGCACCAATCGACTAGTGCAAGGACCAATCGATTGGTAACGGTAAAATCGCAGGGTTATTTTCTTCCAAACTCTATAAGAAGGAGCTTGGGATGGTTTGCCAAGGTGATGAAATTGGACTTGGTTAAAGTCTAATTAGTAGTCTACTAGTTCTCAAGTGTGTGTGTAATCCAAGAGGTCTTGGTTGGAGTTGTGGTGAGGTTTCTCCACCCACAATGAGTCTTGAGATAGCCAGAGTTTGTCAGGGGTTAATCCACCAACGGATAGGGATCGTCCACTTTACGAATAGCCGTGGAGTAGGAGCCCTAATCTCCGAACCACATTACATCGACATGTATTGGTTTTTATTTCTTCTTTGTCTTTATCTTTCGTATTTGTATTTGTATTATTATATTTCCGCTTGTGCACTAACAAATATGTAGGAAGCGAATTATTGGGGGTGTTGTCTATCTAACCTACCCTTCTAGCCGGCCGCAAGATCTCCAACAAGTGGTATCAGAGCAAGGACGCTCTCCTTCAGACTAATCGCCGAGGAAGCAAGAAGATGGTCGACTTGATAGCAACTCCAAAGTTTGAGGGAGGAGGCTTATGGGACATCACGTATTGGATGATGAAGATGGAGGTCTTCTTCAATACGGATTGGAACACCATGATAGTAGTCAAGGAGTCATTCGAAGTCCCAAGAGATAAGAAAGGAAAGAGACTTCGATCACATCATTGGACAGAGGAGCAAACCTCATGATCAAAGGCCAATGGTAAGGTAATATCTACTTTAATTGATATTTTGCCTAATGACATGATGAGCCGTGTAGGTAAATACAAGAATGCTCATGATTTGTGGAGCAAGATAAAGAAGATTCCTTGGGAAGAACCTATGCCTACACAAGAAGAAAGAGAGCCCAAGGAAATGGGTTCAATTGCTCAAGGAGAGGAGGTGGTGCAATAGGAAGTTAAGTCATGCTCAACATCCGAGGAGGAGAAGGAGGATGAGGAAGCATCATCAACATCCTCAAGGGTTGAAGAAGAATCCAAGACGGATGAAGAAGAGGTCTTGGAGGTTAACTTAGTGAGCATCTCCACCGAAGTCAAGTCAAAGGACCACATCATTTACTTCGGGTGTAATGAGAAGGGACACTACAAGAGTAGATGTCCATTGGGTAAGAAACAGGTAACTCCGAAACTCAATTCAATTCCTTTAGAATCTAATTTGAGTTGTAGGAAAGAAGAAACCCAAAGGAGGAGAATGTGCATTAGATGCTTCACGTGTGGGGAGAAGGGACACTACCACACCAAATTTCCCAAGAAGAGGGAAATCAAGAAGTTTGCACATTTTAAGAAATGGGAGAAGAAGAAGAGGAGCTCAAATCAAGGGGGAGCTTCAAGGGTAAGGGAGGTATACTGTAATTTGAATCATAATTTAAATTTTCATTCTTCCATGCATGTTAGGAGAAATGATTTTGTTAATTATAGTATGCCCATGCAAAATTTCGGATTTAGATATCATGATAGGAATAGGGTAAATGTTAGAGATAACCTTAGGAGACCAATGCATGATAAATCTAGAAACGGTAGACCTAAGAAAAACCAAGGCATTAATCCCAAAAAGGGGAGACATATTCCTAGAAAGGGTAGGTCTAGGAATGTCCAATGTGGACAAATCAACTCTAGGGTTAGGGACCTAGAAAGGGAAAATCAAGCCTTGAAGGTAAAGCTTGATCAATTGGAGAAAACCCTACATAGATTCAATGGTAGATCTAGACGGTTAAGTATGGTGTTGGGTAGCCAAAGACCCAACAATGATAGATCAGGTTTGGGATACCGATCTAGTGTCTCTAAAACTAAGGTAAAGTCTTATGCTAGGATTGTATATGACTATAGTAAGGAAAAGTTAATAAATGGCAAAGGAAAGTCATTTAATAGTATGAAGAAATTAACCAAGGACAAGGTATCCAAGGTTAAAAAGGTTAGGTTTGTAGGCTAAGTGTTACCGGAGGTGCACTAATGTAGCCTAGCAATTGTGGATGAGTCACCTAGGGAGGTAACTAAGATTAAGAGCTCTAGGAGGAGCTCAAAAAGTCAATTTGAGACCCATGGTAAATGGATCTCAAGTGGATTTTACTTGGGAGTCTAGAGGAGTCATGAAATGTGTCAAGTGGTTTAGAGACGGACTTGAGTCTCAAACCTAGGGATTTAGCACAATTAGTTTATATTTCATGAAAGAAATATGACATTGGGGTTGTATACCATGATAATTAGTTTTAGATGTATAGATGCTATATAAACCAATGCTAGGGATGCATTGTGGGTAAGTATGGGCAAATACATCAAGAGGAAGCCAAAACTAGGACTTTAGGTTAAGGATCAATTGAACCATTTAGATAGTTTTGGATTTTGTGTCGATCTTGGATCTGATATATATACATTTTTTAAATGTATTTTTCCCATGTACACACTAGTAAAACAGACCTCTCTACAAAATTTGATAATTTTTGGAGGTCAATGAAATTTCTAGTTCATTTCTGAATTTGGTCAGAAAATGTTGATTTTTGCATAAATAGGATACCAGTCGACTGGTGCAAATACCAGTCGACTAGTAATAGTATTTTTTAGAACAGAATGTCTTTGTAAGCTCATTTTGATGGGTACCAGTTGACTGGTGCAGATACCAATCGACTGGTAACAGTGAGTTTTGAACATAGAGGGCTCTGTGAGTTGAAATCAAAGGGGGCAGTCGACTGGTACCAGCCTAAAAGTGTTTTTTAGTGTTGATTTTGACTGTGTTAACTCGTTCAGATGTATGAGATCCATAGGGGATAAATACATGAGTTTAAGGTCGGTTTGGATAACAAGTTTTCAACAATTGGGATATTGTTGTAGAGCTTTTTGAATGTTAGGCAAAGGGGGAGAAGTAAGGTTTAGTTGGGAAAACCTTTAGTGCCTTTGCGTAGGGAGAGTCTTGTGATAGGTTCTTAAAAATCCCTGTGGGAATCCTAGCTCATCGGGGAGCTTAGGTGTAGGGGGAGCCTTGTGATAGGATGTTCTAATGCATGTTTACATTTCTATTCAACGGTGTAAGTCCAAGTGTGTAGCCTTGGCAACGTAAGTCCATTTGACAATATAAGTCCAAGTGTGTAGCCTTGGCAACATAAGTCTATTCGGTGGTGTAAGTCTAAGTATGTAGCCTTGGCAACGTAAGTCCATTCGGCGGTGTAAGTTCAAGTGTGTAGCCTTGGAAACGTAAGTCCATTCGGCGGTGTAAGTCCAAGTGTAGCGCAATGTAAGTCCATTATTTCTTTTTAGCATGTTTATTTGCTATATCTTTCCCTAACTTAAACGTATTGCTAAACATCAAAAAGGAGGAGATTTTTGGAGCAATCCCAATGATCCGTGCGACCATGTGTTTTAGTATTTGAGCAAAGAGTTTAAGTTAGGATTACCCTCATTATTTGATATATGTATGTGAGTGTGCAGGTTTACAGGATACACATACGACTCAGCTTGATGGCTTCGGGTCCGGTGAAGGATGGAGCATCCGAGGGACCGTGGATAAGGTGGCAAGGACAAGAGCCGAGGGAAGCGCACTTCAAGGCATACGTGAAGGATGGCAATGGGATGAGCTACGGGCTTGGATACATCCGAGGGATAAGAGCCAAAGGAAGTAAGCTTGAATGCAAAAGGTCAAAGCTACGAAGAAGAAGAGGCAAGTGAGTCGTGAGGGTCCGAGTGCGAGAGAAATGTACTCGGGAAAGGGAACCCTAGGTTTAGGGTTGTACCAATCGACTGGTACTGGGATCAGTCGACTGAGGGAAAGCACAGAGAGCTTCTGTTCTCGAAATGACTAGGATCAGTCAACTGGTACATGGCACCAGTCGACTAGTAGAGAGTCGTTGGGTTGGCACCAATCGACTGGTGCAAGGATCAGTCGACTGGTAACGGTAAAATAGCAGGGTTGTTTTCTTCCAAGCTTTAAAAAAAGGAGCTTGGGATGGCTGGCCAAGATGACAAAATTGGACTTGGTTAAAGTCTAATTAGCAGTCTACTAGTTCTCAAGTACCTGTGTAATCCAAGGTCTTAGTTGGAGTTGTGGTGAGGTTTCTCCACCCACAAGGAGGCTTAAGATAGCCGGAGCTTGCTGGGAGCTAATCCACCAACGGATAGGGATTGTCCACCTTACGGACAGTCGTGGAGTAGAATCCCTAATCTCTGAACCACATTACATCGACGTGTATTGGTTTGCATTTCTTCTTTGTCGTTAGCTTTCGTATTTGTGTTTGTATAATATTTCCGCTTGCACACTAACAAATACGTAGGAAGAGAATTATTGGGGGCACCGTCTATCTAACCCTCCTTCTAGCCGGCCGCAAGATCTCCAACACAATCTATAATGTTTGTCAACAAGGCAAATAAACTAAGTCAACCGATAAACCAACAAACCTAAATCAAACCAACTCAATATTTGAGCTCTTATACTTAGACCTATTTGATTCACACGGAATTAAGTCACTAAGCAAAAACTAATACTACTTAGTTATAATTGATGATTACTCAAAATTTACTTTGATAAAATTTCTAAAAACTAAAGATGAAACATTTGAAATCTTTAATAATTTTTCAAATTAATAGAAAATGAAAAAGATGCCAAGATTAAAAGAATTAGAAGTGATTTGGGGAAATCAAAAATCATAAGTTTACCAAATTTTGTCAAACTAATGGATATAATCATGAATTTTCATGTCCACGAACTCCCCAACAAAATGATCTAGTAGAATAAAAAAATATAGCATTACAAGAAGCCATTAGAACCATGTTAAATGAATATAACCTAAATAATCAATTTTGAGCAGAAGCAATAAATATAGCATGTTATATTCAAAACAAAATATTAATTAATAAATTTTATAATAAAAATCCTTATAAAATATATTACAATAAACTACCTAATCTAAATTATCTAAAAGTTTTTGAATGTAAAGTACACATATTAAACACTAAAGATTATTTAGGTAAATTTACATCCAAATCAACATCTGGCATATTTTTTGGGTACTCCACAACCAATAAGGCTTATAAAGTCTATAACAAAAATACTCTAAAAGTTGAAGAAACATCTAATGTAATTTTTTATTAAAAAAATAACCTACCTAATTTAATCAATGAAAATAATAATCAAAATATAAGAAATATAGAAAATGATGAAGATAATAAGATTAGGCATAAACAAGTGAATCAGAAGAACTAATTGTTGAACCTAACATAAGACCATCAAGGATAAGATCTAATCACCCATCTGACCAAATTTTAGGTGGTCCAACCCTAGGAGTTCAAACTCGATCATCTTATAGAAACCTAAGTCAAATAGCACTTATTTCTAAAATTGAACCCAGAACTATAGATGAAGCCCTACCTGACCCAGATTGGATAATTGCGATGCAAGAAGAACTAACTTAATTCGAAAGAAACCAAGTCTGGAAACTAGTACCTAAACCTGCAAATAAATCTATAATTGATACTAAGTGGGTCTTTAGAAATAAACTAGATGATAAAGGTGAAATAGTAAGAAATAAGGCTAGACTAGTAGCCAAGGGATTCAGCCAAGTAGAAGGGTTAGGTTATGATGAAATTTATGCACCTGTAGCTAGACTTGAATTCATCAGGATGTTGTTAGCCTATGAAGCACATAAAGGATTCAAGTTATATCAAATGGATGAAAAATCAACATTCCTCAATGAGTTCATCAAAGAAGAGGTTTATGTAAATCAACCCCAAGAATTTGAAGACTTAGAGCACTTAAACCATGTCCTTAGGCTAAAGAAAGTTTTATATGGACTAAAACAAGCACCTATGGCTTGGTATGAATGACTATCAACATACCTAATATCTAAGGGATTTAACAAAGGTCAAATAGATCAAACCTTATTTGTTAAAACCTTAGAAAAAGATATTTTTAAGCTTAAATTTATGTAGACGGTATAATATTTGGCTCAATAAATACTAAATTTTTAAAATAACTCATTAAATTAATGGAAAATAAATTTGAAATGAGCCTAGTAGGCGAACTTAATTTTTTCTTAAGTTTACAAATAAAACAAACAAAAGAGGGAATTTATGTTTTTCAAACGAAATACGCTAAAGAGTTAATTAAAAAGTTTGGAATGGAAAATTCCAAAAACATAAATACCCAAATGACAACCAATGTTAAAATTTACTCTGATTTAGAAGGAAAATAGTAGACTTAAAATATTATAGAAGTGCAATAGGAAGTTTACTATACCTAACTGCAAGTTGACATGATATGTTATTTACAGTAGGTATGTGTGCTAGGTATCAATTTTGTACAAAAGAATCACACTTAACTAATATAAAAAGGATACTTCGATACATTAAGGGGACACTAAGTGTAAGACTTTGATACCCTAGGACTAATACATTTGACTTAGTTGGGTACTCAAACTCAAACTATGCTGGATGCAAACTAAATAGAAAAGGTACAAGTGGAAGCTGTCAACTTCTAGGTCAGTGCCTAATAAGTTAGTCCAATAGAAAGCAACACTGTGTTGCTTTATCCACTACTAAAGCAGAGTACATAACTATGAGTGAATGTGCATCTCAACTATTATGGATTATGCACACTTTAAAGGATTATCAATTAGAATATAAAATTTTCAATTGATAACATAAGCTCAATCTACTTAACTAAAAATCTAATACATCACTGAAGGACTAAACACATAGAAGTTAAGCATCACTTTGTAAGAGATCATGTAGCTAAGGGTGATATTATACTTAACTATGTTGAGTTCAAGTCAAACTTAGAAAATATTTTCTTAAAACCTTTACCTGAATTTGAGTTGAGTACACTTAGAAAATAATTAGGTATGTGCTTAGTAGAATAGATTCTAAAGTTTTTAAAATAATTATTTTTATTATTTTGACTTTTTAAAAATTATAGTTTTTTAAAATTTAATTATCTCTTTAAAAACCTTAACAGCTTTGTGTTAAAATTCTAGGATAAATTATTTTATTTTCTTAAAGGAAAAACTCTCAATTTTACTAATGTTTTCAAAAATTGGACTTAGCCCAGGATTTTTCCCTAAAAAGCATGTACCCATAGGTCTCAGCCAAAGCATCTCACAAGCACACTAGGAATATCATGCTTATGTATAAAAAAATACTTACAATTGTGTGAGATGCATAGGGTATTATTTAGACTTCAGAATACTTATGTCTGTGCATCAACATAAGTCTGAGCTATAAATACCAATTCAAATTGATCAAGTTAAGTCATCCTTTTTAGTAAACCTAACTAGATCATTTAGTTAACTTGACTAACCAAGTAAACACTAATACCTTATGGTAAATGGCTGATAACTAATGGTTAGACATTTCTTCTATGGAAAATAGATAAATATTTTTAAATTTTATTTTTCCTTTAAAAAAATTCTCTTCACTTTGAGCTTTACATGTTTGGACTATAGGATAAAAATTATTGACTTTCCCCTCAAACTTACAGCACTTACTTAAAGAGTTCTTAAGGTATTAATCAAGGGAGAGATTAAAAGTTATTTTTCTTATTAATAGCTTCTTTTCTCTACTTAATATTTTTGATATATGTCAAAGGGGAATAAAAGGAGTTAAGTTAAATATTTTTTTCAAAGTTAAAGTATTTTTTTTTATTTTAATTTTAAATATTTTTTTCAAAGTTAAAGTATATTTTAAAATTTTAATTTTTTATATTTGTTTCAAAATTAAAGTATTTTTTTAAAATTTTAAATATTTGTTTTAAAAAGTTAAAGTATTTTTAAAATTTTTAAAGGTAAATATTTTTTCAAAGACAAAGCATTTTTCAAATCTTCGAAGGTAAATATTTTTTCAAAGTTAAAGTATTTTTCAAATTTTTAAAATTCTTCTTCAAAGGTAAGTTTTTTTTAGGTAAAGTATTTTTCAAAAAATAAAGTTTAAAAGCAAGAAAAATAAATATTTTTGAAAAAGTATTTGTAGCTAAACTAAGTATTTTGAAAGAAAAATTGAACTTTTGAAAACTAAATATTTGCTAAGAAAGTGTTGTATTTAAGGGGGAGTCTTTAAACTCTTAATTTTTAGTTGTATTGTGAAACTTAGACACTTAGAAAAATTTGACCTACTTATAAAAATACTAAATTATTCTTACTTGTTATCTGTTGTACTTAACTATGAATTATGATGTCATAATCAAAAAGGGAAAGATTATTGGTGCGGAGAGCATTAAATGATCGAACCTGAGTTTTGATAATGACAAAGAGTTCTAAGTTAAGTGTTATTATTGTTCTAACAAGTTAAACTAAGTGTTCAGGAAAGTCCTAGTTGATGTTAGGCAATAAAGTCTTGGTCGGGGGACTAGGCAAAGTCTTGGCAGATCGAGGATGTTAGGTGAAATGCTAGGGTCATAGATTCTAAGTGGAAGTCCTGGGGGCCACGAACATCAGGCAGAAGACTAGATGGGTTAGGGATCGGGCATCCAACGAAAAAGTCCTTAAGTCTCGAATGTTGAACAAAAGTCCAAACGGTCTGGAGGACCAGTCTGGCAAAAGATAAACTCTCTTGAGAGGAGTAAGTGAGGATATATTTCCCGTTGATGGAACAATAAGTGTCAGCTCAAACTAGGATTTTCGAGAAATCCAAAAGTTAGAATCGGACAGTCTAAAGACTATCAAAATACCTTATCTGTCTATTATTCTAACTTTTTTTCAGGAAACTAACATCTTGCATGTTAATGTTTTTGCTTGGTTCGATTGACCGAATGTCAGGATCTGTCAACCAAATCTTAGAGATCAAATCGGCTCAAGGTGAAGGTTCGACCAAGGGATCAGTCGACCGAACTTCAGGTTTAGTCGACCGAACAAGTAGATGAACATCAATGGACTAAGATTAGGTTGATTGAACCAGATAGGCCGAGGAGCGTCAAAGGTCCGGTCAACCGAACGGCTGGATCGGTCGACTGAACGAAGACTTCTATCCGAAGCAGCAGCATCTAGATGGAAAGCTAGGCAGATTCAGAAGGATTAGTCGACCGATCAACATCGAGTCAAACAGTGATCCCGAGATCAGTGGATCTAGATCAGGTTCAACCAGCTACTTGAACAACGAATCATTAAGAACATCTTCCACTCCTGCACGCTACTCCAAAGACAAGTCTATGAAGTCGTTACGCAACTCCAACAACCGAAAGCACACCTCTCCGAATTCTAAAGTCATTAGTATAAGTATTCATAGTACTTCAATTATTTTATCATTATACTTCATCTCTGTACTTGAATTTACAGATTGATAGTGAATTTTTCAGAGTAAACACTCAACGAGTGTGAGCCTTGGAGTAAAAGTCGTCACAGACTCCAAACTAAGTAAAATCAACTTGTGTCGTTATTTTGTTTATTTCTTTATTTTCGCTACATACTCTTGAAACGGTTTACGAAAAGAGTGAAAGTCAAGAGTGTTATCCCCCCCCCCCCACAGCATAACGATCCTATAAGGGTTACATCAAAGATCAGCTCTAAGTCTCTATCTTTTTATACTAATTATGGACTAACTCATTACACACTTTCAAGACAAGTACCGTGGTGCATGTTGTTTGCAGATGATATTATTTTTGTAGATGAAATACCTGAAAGAATAAATGTTAAACTAGAATCTTGGCAGGAAACACTAGAAGGGAAAGGTGTTAGGCTTAGTAAAATAAAGACTGAATATATAGAATTTAAGTTTAGCAATATTAGATGTAATGAGACAATTGTTAAGATACGAGATTGTGAGTCGCTAAGAGCCAATAGCTTTAAATATTTAGGATCATTTTTATAAAACAATGAAAGATTGAGAGAGATATCTTACATATAATACAAGCAGAATGGTTGAAATAGAGAAGAAAATCGAGTGTTTTATGTGACCATAAAATATCTCTAAAACTTAAAGGAAAATTATATAAAATCGTAATTATACCTGCTATGTTATATGAAATTCAATGTTGGACTTTAACTCAAGCACATGAGCAGAAGATGAGAATTACAGATATAAGAATGTTAAGATGGATCCATGAACATATAAGAATGGACAGAATAAGAAATGAAAGTATTAAAAAAATTTCTTTTGCTTTCTCTTCTCCTTACCTTTATATAAAGAAACCCCTAGAGATCTTTTTCATTGAAGGGTCATTACAAATCACGAAGGGATTGTTAAAGGATATTATTATAATCATCCTATCTTTTATTTTAATAACCATTACATGTCGAAAGCTCAGAAGGCCCAGGAGTTGGCAAATCGGGATCAATTTGAAAGTCGGACCAACGCAAAAGATCAAATACTAGGGCATAATCTCTACGTTAATCAAGTCTTGAAAAATACCATCCAAATTCCCTGACCGGATAAAGACCCGTTACATAGACTCTTGCTCACATCCGCATTAAGCATCACCCGTGGTCCTCAGTCCCACAGACCACACTAAGAAGCAGGAGGAGACGCAGGGAATAATCAAAGCTAAGTGCAAGGGGCCAATCGGAATATTCCCTGCTCGCATTAGACAAAAGGTATATTCAATGAGAATATCGAAGCCATGTGTCGTCGTCTCAAAAGCTCGGCGAGTAGAAGAGAAGGGAAACGGAGGGAGGTGAGAGCGGGAGGGAATCAGGAAAAGGCGCGCATTGGAGTCTTGTACCTGAAGACTGGTGCAGAAAGCGACCAAGCTTCATGATTGCACATCGAATTCGATGCAACGCAGTTCCTTCTCTTTCTCTTTCACTTTCTCTTCCCTCCGTCGACGTAGAGGAATCTGCTTAACGTCCTCCAAAAGCTACTACTGAACTAGCCGAAGATTCGCACTTCATTCCTGTGAATTTTTTATCTGAATTTCGCTCCTGTAAAAAAGTTTAATCAGAACGATCAATATGACCCTTCAATTTTAGACGAGCCCTCTGATAAATTGTCTAAATTTCTTTGTTCTACAAGAACTCGAGCTGTGCACTGGCCACCACCATGGAGATATTCCTTGCTTATGGAGGTCCTTTGAAGCACACAATAGATATTCTGCCCTCTGCCATGAATTCCCTGTGTGTGAAAGTTTAGAGACAGTGAATACCTTTTGAACACAAATTAAAGAAAAAGGAGGCCAGCATCTTCCCCCTTTCCTTTTAAATGGCCTCTGCCATTGAGAATCTTTGCATACGCTGCTTCATCTATATCTTATCGCCTGTTTATTATAGTTTAATCATTTCAGAATCATGGTTCTATAAAAATTTCACTTTGACATCTGTGGCTATCTTTTTAGCTCGTCATCTACCAGAATGTCCTCTGCGATTCAGAATGTCCTCTACTGGAATTTGCCTCAATATTGGGGTCTGAATTTGGAAGCTCCACAAAGGACAAGGAACAAATATGCGAGTGAAGGAGGAGGAAGAAGAATCTTTTTAATGTCTGCAGTTGATTTGGAGCAGTACAAGGAGTCGAAACAGGGGAGGGAGTAAGAAGAGACTTTTGCCTTTGTTCTTTGCAAGAAGTTACCATCCTTTCTTTATCTGATTCCTTTTTCTTTTGCTCCTCTCAAATCTCACTTTATTCTCCCACCTCGAACTCACCCTACAAAGAGGGTAATCCCCCTTGATTCCTCTTGTGAGCACACAGCATCATCCCCCAAAACCTCCGTCTTAGGAAGATCTTGCAGCCTCCGTTCATTGCAGCAGTAACAGCTGCCATGGCTTCAGTACCCGCCGAGCTCAGCCTCGATTATACACCTAACACTTACTCCATCATCCAGAAACAAATCCCAGAACAGCAGCAGCAACAGCCGGCGAACACCCAAAAGATTCAAGAGTTCCTGGTGCGCCTCGAAGAAGAACGCAACAAGATCGAAGCTTTTAAACGCGAGCTACCTCTGTGTATGCAGCTTCTAAACGATGGTACCGATTTAATAGCCGAGGTTCATATGGTGAAACTGGTAATGGTATAAAAATCCCAGCTTGTGATTGGTTTTGCTTTGTGCAATAGCAATCGAGTGTTACAAGCAGCAGCTGGAGACGACGCGCCACGCGAAGCAGGGGGCGGCGCGGCCGGTGCTGGAAGAGTTCATACCTCTTAAGAACATGAACGTGGATGGGGGCGAAGAGGGCGCTGTCAATGTGACATCTGAGAAGCCGAGTTGGATGCTGTCGTCCCAGCTCTGGATCCAACCGGGCGACGACGCGGCGGAGAAGCAAGTTCCGCTGGTGTCGGCGAAGAAACTGGAGGCGGAGCAAGCAATCGACGTGAGCCCCAGGCTGGCGCTAGACGCCAAACAGAGGAACGGCGGTGCCTTCCTTCCATTCTCCAAGGAGAAGAACAGAGGCGGGACAAGAACGGCCGCGGCGGCGCCTCCGTGCGCTCTGCCGGAGCTCGCGCTTGCGTCCTCAGAAAAGGTCGTTGAGGAAACGAAGTGCGTCGAGGCGGAAAGCGGTGGTGTCAATGGTAGAAGAGAAAATGGCGGCGGGGCAGAACACTGCAAGGAAGGTGGCGGCCACCCGAAGGAAAGCCAGGCGGCGCCGTCGTCGCCAGCTCATAGGAAAGCAAGGAGATGCTGGTCGCCTGACTTGCACCGGCGCTTTGTCAATGCTCTTCAAATATTGGGAGGCTCTCAAGGTCAATTATCCATAACCTTAATTGCAAACAAAGATAAATATAAAAAACAATGGAGTCTAACAAAGATTTGATTTTTTTTTATCTGAACAATTGGAACAGTGGCGACTCCAAAGCAGATAAGAGAGCTGATGAAGGTTGATGGATTGACCAATGATGAGGTGAAAAGCCACCTGCAGGTTCTGCCAATTCCAGTGACTGTTCCTTTCCGGCCGTAGTTAGTACTCACAAAGCGGACTAATCATTTGCTCTCTCTTCTATCAGAAATATAGGCTTCACACAAGACGGCCAGCGCCGGCGCCACAGGCGGCGGCCACGGCACCGCAGCTGGTGGTGCTGGGAGGCATATGGGTTCCCCCGGAGTACGCCGCGTCGGCTGCCGCTCCCGCCATCTACGGTGCCCATCCGGGGGCTGCTCACTACTGTGCCACCACGCCCGTCCCACAAGAGTTCTACTCGACGGTGGCACCGGTGCCGCAGCATTACCACCAGCTGCACCCGCAGCTGAAGCTCCCCCAACCGCCGACGTACAAGGCGAGGGAGGGGGAGTCGCCGGAGTCTGAGGCGAGCAGCGGAGAACGGTCGGAGAGCATGGTGGAAGAGGAGGAGGAAGGCGAGGGTGAGGAAGAGGACGAGGAGACCGAGGAGCGTGAGGGGAAGGCGGCACTGCCCGCGGTCAAAGCCGAGGGCAAGTTCTAATGGACGTACATACAGCAGAAGCAGCAGCAGCAGCAATAATTAGACAGAGAGGAAGAGAAGCCTTACGTAGCTTTAGGAGAAGAACGTGACAAGGGCTTGTTGACTTGTTATTGTCATGAGATTGTGTGAAACTTTTGTAAAGTTGACCTTGTTGTCTTCTTGATATATTATTGGGAGAGAGGTGGTGGATAACCGGAGGGGAGAGTGTTGTGACATACATGTGGACGATTTCCTAAACTTAATTGCTAGCATACTTTTCCGCCGTTGTGCCGTGAGCAGTTGAAGGAAGTCAACTATGGATCTCTGATAATTGGATGTATCTTTGTAGGTATTTGGGTTTGATTGAGTTTGGAGCTGCTCAATATTGGGATATAAAGTAAAATACCTATGGAATGAAATATAAAATTGTGTATATGCTAGTTATCATTAGAGAAGTGAGCCAAATCTATGGAATTACTTGGTACAATTTAGGAGATGCTTGCCACAATCCTAAAATAAATAAGTTGGTTTGTGTTCAATAGGTCCACAACCAAACATGTTTTGAGTGGACCCTTTTTGGTGCAACCATCAAGCTCGTGCCAATCGAGACAAATACCTAGTCAAACACAATTCGTGGGCTAGGTTGAGCGATGGCAACATTCAATTGACTCATTTGTCAGTCATAGAGCAACAAACACAATGAGAAATTTAGGGATGAGACAAACTTATCAAGCTTCAAATAATCTATGAAATTGTAAGAATCAACTTGATTGTAATCCAAGCAATAGATAGTGGTTTGGTTTAAGAATGAGTTGCATCGGGAAGACTATATATGAACTTGTACTAGATTCCAGATTTAACGTTGAATCTACAAACATCAACCTCAAAGGGTACTGAACAGGTTCATAACTACCAACATTTATCATCCAGTCAATCATGCTGTTCTTTTCCAATGATAATCCGATATCTAGTTATTTTCCTTAAGGCACTAATAACACATTAAACTCTTGGACTATTCAAATGGTAGAGCTCTTAGATTAAATTCAAATCAACCATACAACATACAGACATTCAAAATTTGGGACCATGGGAAAAATCGAATCCGATTAAAAGTTGAGAAGCACATCAATCCCCAACAAATATTTTTGATACAACAATGGAATTATGTCTATCACTTAGGGATGTAAATGAATCAAGCCTCTCGTGAGCTATTCGAAGCTCGATTCGATAAAAATTCGTTTGAGCTCGTTTAATTAGACTCGTTAAGATAAACAAACCAAGCTCAAGCTTCACAATATTCGACTCGTTAACTCATGAATATGTTCGTTAAACTCATAAATCAATTTTTAAATAAAAAAAAAAGAATAGTTTTGATATTGAATTTATAAATTTTACACTCTACTTATGAAAAACATAGATAAATATATTAAATTTATTTATTAAAATAAAATTATAAATTTTAACAAAAATATTATAATTTTTTTAAAATATATAATTTAATTTTTAATGAATATTTAAATTTATAATTTATATTTATTAAATTCGTTTAGACTCGATAAAAACTCAAATAAGCTCGTGAACCATGAATATATTCGTTAAATAAAACTCGAGCTCAGCTCGATTATAAACGAGCCAAACTCAAACATCAAGAGTTCTGCTCGGCTCGATTACATCCCTATCTATCACGAGTCAACTTGAATTAGTTACATCATGTAAAATTATATTCTATGTATTCGACAGGAAGCATTCATCGAGCATGCAACCCAATCAGCAAAGATATGAGCTAACTTTGTTACACAGCTCTATAAACTGTTAGCAATGCTTAAAAATTCTTTAACCGTTTCTATTCTAAGTTTCCCACATGCATTTTCTTGGGATTAGAAGTCAGATGCATTTGTCACAACTATTAAAATACATCTTCTAAACTTGGCAAGTAGATATTAGTATATAAGAAGTTTAGTAATAACTATTAGGAAGTATAAATCATGCCTGGCTAGATGCTTATTGGCACATCCAAACTTCAAAAAAAATAAGTCCAGTTTTCTATTGTCCCACGCGCCCTATAAAATTTTATCAAAAACATACTGAAAACAAGATTTAAGACAAACCTAATAACTCTGCATCAAATAGCTCAGCAGTATGTAATGGTTTTTGGATTCAATCAGACTAATGAAAAACCATAGAAACATTCAATTGTTATTCGCCCAGGATGAAGAGATCAACAAAATTACTACGCTCAAGAAATTTCTGTAAGAAGCGAATAATAAATCTATATAAATGATATGATTGAATACAATAGCTGGAAGAAGCTGTCTGCTATTCCCAAATAAGGATTGCTGGGAAACCAATCATCTAGAAACCTCAACTATATCTCTAAGATGGGTACGGTGTACAAACAACTTAGATTTATGCTATCTCATGAATGCGTTTATTATGATTCGCAATTCTGGAAGCTGAAGGATCGCAAGGAAGAAATCTCAAAGTGGGAAGGATAACAGTGTGCCACGACATTTGCTTCTAGAGCCTGACCATAAATAAATGCAGAGTAAAGTCAAACATCAAACATAATTTATTTTTTTTAAAAAAAAAGTAATTATATCCAATTATGCAATACAGAGACTGAATCATTTAACAAATGCGAGTTCAATAGTGCCAACAAACCAGCAAATGACTCACATGAGGGGGGGAAATGAGATGTAATACAATATATTTCTATTGTTTGCATATCCAGATTACAAAATCAAAAGTCAAAGAGAAAAAAAAAGGTCAACAAACTTCATGAGCTATTGAAGATACCTTTCCTGAGAAGTTGCTATTGGTGCGGAGTTAGCACTGCAAGATAAATATAAAGAGAGACTCAATAGAATTACAGTATAACATAAATACAAAGCAAAGAAATAAACCATATAATTCAAAACAGATCCATACAATTTGCAACAAGACAATGAACTTAAGAACTCAAAGAATTCAGATAACTAGGAATTTTAAAAAAAAAATGGAGTAATATTCTTTTTTCTCAAACAGAAACCAAGAGTAAACAGGGTAACGGATTCAAGCATGCTAAAAATGTCATCCATTGAATTCAGCTTCAAACTAAGGAAAACAAGGATTTCATAAATACAGATAATGTTGAGAATCAGTTTCAACAATATTGAAAACCAATTGTATATTGCTCCAATGAAGACAAGCTTCAATATGTATTTTGTTGAGGCTCTATCCAAAATTTCAGTTAGTTCCTGGCTTTTACTAATATCACGAGCATTAGAACCATTCGAGAGAAAATGAGGTAATTGAGAATGAGAAACAATTAATCACCAGACACAAAATTTCGATTTTACAGAGGCTGAACCAAGTGCGTTTAGGCTGAGGAAGTTCCTTCATTATTCATACCCCACTGTTCCTCACCCTCATTCCCATTGACAAGCACTGAGCTATCAGTAGAATCATCTACATCAACTTCAACAGGTTCCTCTGGGCTCTCCTCTACCCCATCCTCCTGTATCACCTGCATATTGTTTGCCAGTATATAATATAACACCAATAGAAGTATGACAAATGACCAACTTGAAGAAGCAATTAATATTTCTTCTATCCTAAGAAAGTGACGAATAACCAACTTGAAGAAGCAATTTATATTTCTTCTATTCTAAGAAATGAAATTTCAACTTTTCTTGCGACTTCATGAAATAGATATAGGAATAGGAAATCTGTTGCTGACATCAAAGAATTGATGAGTAAATTAGTGATGTCAGGCTTATCCATCTCTAAACTGTTCATAGGAAGCAAAGTTCTAGCATTTATTGTCCTAATACCATTGTACACTCTAATCATGCAGGATTGAACAACCTATTCTGTCAAAAAAAATATTTTTATCAACTAGTCATGTAGGAGTGAACAGCCTATCCTGCCAAATATTTTAATTGTTTAATCATCCTTCACTTCATTTTTCTCCTAGTATATTGGATACTACTCTCTTAAGGAGCTTTTTTCTCCATCCCATACAACATTGTTGTCATTTTGGTGCCATCAAAATACCGTCACAATTTTCCATTTTAACAAGCTCACGTAATCATCACAAAATTGACCAGTTTCAAAATGATAAGGTTCGCTATGTACAAGAACAGTATCCACTTGCTGCTTGAACACTACAAACAACTTAGATTTGATCAAAATCAAACCCTGTTCTTTGGTGTTCCAATAAACATGACTGTATGAAGTTTGCATAAGAAATGAGCCAAGTTATCATAGTCTAAAAAAATTTGGCTCCTACCTCATGGCCATAGTCACCGTTTTCAAGAGGCGTGCTCTCTTCATCAACTTGCATTCTTCTAAAAGCTTCCACAAGATTAATATTGGACTTTTCCACATAGCTCAAGTATTCCTCAGATGGAGGATACTTACCCCTGTAATTGGAAATGACACTCAGGTAACTAACTTGGTTGAAACAAGTACTAACTCAAGCAAACATTTGAATCCAAGAGAGACAACACAAACACTCAAACTAATCAAAGAAAAACATGAGAATTGAGAACTAACTACCCAGTTAAAATTGCTAGATAGTATTATCTAATGCCCATTTCCAATCAATCAAAAGAATGTTATTGAGACTGACACTTTGCATAACCATCAAATTCCCTACTCCAACTTTAGGATTAACAAATTTCACACTTTAATATACAATGAATACATTGGTATATTGAAGAGATGAATTCTATTCATATATAACAAATACTTTAGAATGTCGAAGAGCTAAATTATTTCAATAGATAATGAATACATTGGTCTATTGAAGTGCTAAATTCTAGCAGCCAATTCAGAAACCTTGATTGAATTGGCATGTGTAAGAGAAGAAAATTTAATACAAAATACTTATACTTACCAGACTAAGAGAAACAAGAATCGATATCGTAACATGGGATTTGTTTCAAGCAAAACTCCTAGCAACTGCAGTTGTAAACAACCTTATAGCTATTTACAAAGACAATTTAAGGAAGGACTTAAGAATAGCTAATTAATTATACAGCCCAATGATAAACCTTCATATGCAAGTTTATCTTAGTCATTGCAAATACTAAAATAACTTTGATATAATGACATTTTATATATCATGCAGTTAATTTGTTCAAGGTTGAGATTTTGGATAAAGTGGGATGAGAACTAAAAGTTAAACCTAAATGTAATTGTATAAACGTTAAACAAAAAAAAGAAAAAAGGTCCTCTCATTTTTCTTCTCTTTATATAATGGGTGCCATTTCTCAAGTTTTCCATACAGAGGATTCCTTGTTTCATTTTCCAGCACAAAAGTCATTGCTATGTTGAAAATATTACAATGGTTGCCTTGCCCCTCTAATACATTAATGTTTTTCAAACAGGTTAACAACTTTTTTAATACTTCAACAAATAATGTGTAACAGCTCCCAGTTAGATTTACTGAGCAATTAGATGTATGTTTCATAGAAAAGTAGACATAAGACGCAGATCATTTAAAAAAAAAATGGATCCATAGGCTTATGCAGTGAGGATCACATTTCATCTGTTTATGACCCAAATCAAGATTATTCAGACTAACCAATCATTAATTTGTTAAGGTCCAAGTCAATATTGATATGGTTAAACAGTCTTCTCCTTATGGTCAAAGTAAAGGTAATTCTGTGGACTGTCTAGGTCAACATGTATTATAAATATTTGATAAAATAATAGGAATTTGTTAGACTGCACATGTATTAATCCTGCTCTTATTGACTATCACCTCAGAGCTGTGAATGCGTGTTTTTTTCATAATACATATATACAACAGAAAAATTGGCCAGTTATCATATCCAGCCATTTGACAACATAAGCTGGATTGGAAACTAAAAATCCTCTTAGCTTATTCCACAGTCAATTCTAGCAAAGTTCTAAGTTAAACAAACTAGTTGTAGGCCAAACAAACAAGCATACTCATTTGAATTGAAATATCATATTAGATAAAAAGTAAATTGAGCAAAGAAAAATAAATGAGTAGCATCCCATAGTAAGCCTAATTACAAATCCAAACATTATCCTAATATTTAGGTATGAAAAGGGCCTTTTATGTCCCTTATCAAGAATCCAGAACCAAATTATGACAATTCATCATGAGAATACAACGGAATATAGTTGTTTCACTGTACTGAAATAATTTTATAGAATACCCTATGTTAATGAGTGCAAGTCGTAAAATATAAGATACAATATAATCAAAACCTGTTAGGAGCAAGATTTGACTCAACAGCCAAAGCAATCTGCCAATGCTCAAATAAATTAGGGTACTCTTCAGGATCAGCCAAAGAATCAGCAGCTTTTGAATTGACCTTCACACAATCAAAAAGTCAGGAAATAGAGTTGCAAACCTCACAAGGCAATTTCAAGGACACCTAAGCATCTCATAAGTAAATATATCCAACTTTTCTTGCCATATATTTTAACAAAAAGCGTGTTGTTTAGAAAAAGGATCAGTGGAGGAAAAAAGCATGCCTTACTAAGATCCTTTTTCCAAACTGATACTATTTCTGATACTTTACTTGGAAGATACGACCTCGCCATCAGAGCAGCTTCTGGAATGCGATTACTGCAAAACATGGATGCTTAATGAAGGAAGATAAATTTTCACAAGGCAGCAAAAATATAAGATAGAAATAGCAGAATAGCTCACAGCCATTACAATATGAAATTACCTCTCTACCAATAACTGAAGGCAACCTTCCAGTTTACCTAGCATGAATAGACAAAGAAATGCAACATTATTTTTTCCTTGTTCTTTTGCGAGAGATGCAAGTTTTGTTATCCCTTCAGCATCACCAATGGCCGAGTAAAGAAGCAACAACCCACTCAAATCCATAGCGTGTGATAGGCATTCCTCAGCCATCTCTAACTGCATGACAAGAATGAAATATGAGTCAGTCCCTGTACTATATCAGCTGTCAAAAAGTATTAGGGCAAAATGACATAGAAAGTTTCCAATTCAACAAGCTAGTTTTCAGAGACGATACACTAAATTTAGAATGACACAGATGACTAGATCCATCAGATATTAAAATTAAGAAATTAAGTGCATTACCATAGAATATAGCACTGTCCTTGCTGGAACCAGTAAAATACCACAATGTCCAATTAATGCTAACAGAATAAGTTACAGTATAAAATATGGCATACTCCCACCAACCAATTTTACATCATATTCCTCAAAAATATCTCTAATTAATCTACTTGAGAATACAAAATAAGGAACTTTTTCAGTGAACCAGCTTGCACATAGGGGGGTCCCAAAAGCCTCTAACCATGAACCACCAAAGTCCTTCCAAAATATAATTGGAACACAGGATCAAATTCTACCCATTTTTCTAGCATTCCACTTGAAACCATAAAATGATGATCTTTTACTGCGAACCAGCTCATCCATAGGGTCCCAAAAGTCTCTAACCACAGATGACCAAAGTCCTTCCAAAAGATAATTGAAACTTATACTCATTTGCTAGCATTGTATTAACATGCTTGCAAATCATACTTTTGAGTCTTCAAAGAAACCACTCCTCCATGCTTCCCATTTCAGTTTGTAGCTATGAAACAGGAAGGGCAAATGGCGATGAGAAGGCTAGAGGACTAAATGGGTATTTCTCAGTACTCTTTCCAACACCCATATCTTGTGTAGTTATCCATTTATTGCCACAACAAAATTTCAGGCTATCCTATGGCATTCAATGCCAATTGCTGGCTGAAACTCAAGGCTAGAACTTTAGTCCATTTTTACCAGAATAGTTGCTATTGATAAGTCAATCTACTTGAATAACAAAACATTTCCTTTTTCATTTCAATTCTTTTCATTGCTGAACTACAAGGGAATCTTGCCAACTTATATATTCATGCCTTTGTAGGCAAATTAAAGTTTTCAAGGTTTCATATTACCTTTCCAGTAGACATAGCCAGCTCTCCCAACTGCTTCCACTTAGATTCACTTTGTACATCAATAGCAATCTCCTGAAGAGGAAACAACAATAATATAATAGAAGACACCTAGTCACACAAGTACAATGCTAAGAAAAAGAATAAACATTTTATAACATTGAAGTATCCAAAAATGTACCTTTGCAATTTCCAATTGACCAAGCTGAAGAGCTAAATCAAATCTGTAATTAGGATCAGTTGCTACCTCAAGAGCATCCTCTACCATTCCCCGGGATTCCAAGAAATGTGCCACACTAACATATTGAAGTTCCAATTAATATTCAATGTCAAATTAAAAATAATAAGGATATACTATGTTCAAAGCAAAATTACTTGGACGTTTGAGCTAATGTAAATACAATTTCATTCAAGAGCCTTGTAATTACAATTATAGGAAGATGGTATCAGAAAACAAGTGCATTTTGAATTTGGATTATAATTAGATATATGATCAGGGTTATAAAATTTGACAATGGTTAGTGTAATGTAAAGGATCAAGATACTTAACTCGATTTACTAAACAGCTCTACTAGCAAACAAGGCCAAGAAAAACTGGAACCCCAGGAGAAATTATGTACCTATTGTGATGTTCCTTTGGAATCGATGGCAAAATTTCTTTGGCACGTTCTAGATCCCCACGTGTAACAAGAGTTTTATACTCAATCAAACTGAGGAGTAAGGTATAGCCCATAACACTGAAATGAACAGAGGTTTTTAGACAAAGATAACCCATCAATGAAAAATGAAACATGAAAAAATGAGAATATCCTCATGCCAATTTACTTGAACTCCTTGTCAATAAGATACACCCGACTTTGACTAGCAAGATATCCCAGCAAGTACATAGGGCGGTCCAAATGAAACATGGTGGTGACCTAAGCATGACAAACCAATAATATTATACTTGTGTAAAACATACATTGAAATAAAGAAGGTAGCAAAAAAATTTGAAGGTTACCTCGCCACCAACACAATAATTTAGTCGCCAAGAAGAATTATTATAAATGAAACAGTCACCAACCCATATACCAGTTCGAACACGTTCATTTACTTCATGCAGAAGCTCAAATGCCTCTTCTACCCCATCATCATCTGCCGGCTTACCATTTTCTAGGTAAGAGGAAACAACATCTCGCTGAAAGAAACACAAAATAAATAAATATACAATTTCCAATATATTGTATGTTATATGGGTAAAGCAGCATACACATCCATAGTAAATAATTAATATCTCGGACGAGAGTCGGAGGGGGCTCGGTAGCTCGTTCTCGGGACTAGGTCATAGAGGGCTCGGTAGGCTCGTTCTCTAGACTAGAAGGCTTTAAGGTTTAGGGGTGGGAAGCTCTAAAACCAGCAGAGGCATTGAATCGATGCATTGGCCAGGTCGATGACCACTGTTTGCATGCGGATCGGTGCATCGGCCGATCCGGTGTCTCTAGTTATCTAATCGATCTCGTGACCAGTCGGTAACCACCGCGACTTTACGTGGGTTATCGATCGATGCAGTAACCGTCGATAAAGCGATGGGATTGGAAAACAATAGGGATCGGTTTGTGGACGATCCACCTCTTGAGATTTCTGGACCGATCGAGCATGTGCTGATCGGTCCAGGCCTAGCCGTTGAGACACAACGGCTAGATTTCTGTGTCTTCTTTGTCTTCTTATCAGGTTCAGTATATAAATCGAGATTGAAGGCCTTTACAAAAAAGGAAGGTGATAACAGTGCTGCTGACTTCTTCTTGCTTCTGCGATCTGAACTTTGCTGAGCTCTCCACTGCTGAAGCTTCGTGTGAGCTTCCCTCGGCTGGACTCCAACTGATCAGTTGCTGCTGTTGTTGGCATCCGTGAAGTGGTTGCTTCATCACCAGTCGACGAGAAGGCAAGCAAACTAGTGTTTTTACATTTATATTGTTCTTGGCTTCTTGCTTTATCTTTGTACTCCGATCTTGCTGTTGCAAGAGAGATTGTGGCGAGGTTTCTCCACCCAGAAGGAGTTTTTATTAGCCAGTTTTCCGGGGTCTCATCTACCGACGGATTGATTGGATTCGTCCACCTTACGGACACGCCGAGGAGTAGGAGTATCATCTCCGAACCTCGTTATATCGTCGCGTTTGAGGTTTGATATTCTCCTATTTCGTTTCTATCTTTTATTTCCGTTGCGCTAACTAAAATTGTAGGAAGAAACGTGAATTTGGGGTCGGCTATTCACACCCCCTCTCTAGCCGCGTCCGAAGGTCCTAACAAGTGGTATCAGAGCCAGGTTGCTCGTCGTCGGATTAACACCCGGGGGAGCACGAGCTAGAGAATGGATCAACATGGAGAAGACATCACGATTCCACCCTTCTACGATCGCGACGACTTCGCGTATTGGAAGGTAAGAATGAAGTATTTTCTTATGACTAACCTAGTAAATTGGAATTGTGTACAAGTAGGTTTTATTCCTCCGGTGGATAAAGAAGGAGAACCTCTCGAGAAGAAGAAGTGGACGAAGGAACAAATCCACCAATCCATAATCAACGACGAGGTAACGAAAATCTTTGAATTTTCATTACCTAATGATATCTTGTGTAAGATAGGTAGATACAACAATGCCAAGGAGTTGTGGAATAACTTGGCTAAGTTCCATGAGGAGAGCTCCAATTCAAGTCATGAAGAGGAGTCAAGTGAGCCAAGTTGCTCACATCATGGAGGTATGGAATTAGAAGTTGAGGGCTACTCAACATCTAAGGAAGAAGAGGAGGAGAGTTCTTCTTCAAGACTGGAGCAAGAAGAAGAAGCCTCTACCTCCGGAAGGGATGAAGGAGAGAGCTTATATCCATCCTCAACCCTAAGTAACTCAAGTAACTTAATTTCAAGTAAATTACATATAATGTGCTTTGAGTGTAGGGAATATGGGCATTACAAAAGTAAATGTCCAAAGAGGATTAGGAAGACTCCACCGGCACCAAAAGTCAAGGAAGCCGGAGTCCCGATACGCAAGGGCAAGGAGCACGTGGTGTGCTTCCAATGCAAGCGAAGGGGACATTATAGGAGTCAATATCCAAGGGGGAGGCAACCTCACAAGGACAAGAGACCAAGCACATCTATGGGGGGAGCTAAGGCAAACCCTAAGGTATCCTTTAAGGCACATTCTTGCAATTCTAATAAGACACATGCTAGTAGTTTTATTGCAATTATCAATAATGATAAGCATGATAACCATAGAAACTGATACATGTGCTTAGGTTCCAAACATGTTAGCCTAGATAAGGACAATGCTAGAAATGTCAACCCTAGAGTTAACTCATCTAAGGTTAAGGAAAACCTAGATAGGAATCCCAAAACAACTAGACATATGCCTAGGAATACCTCAAAGAAAAATGGAAAATTAAAGCTTGAGGTATTAAAGAAGGAAAATCAAGTCTTGAAGTCAAGACTTGACACTTTAGAAAAGGCTCTTAAGAATTTGGAGAAGTCAACTCTAGGGTCTAAGGGTCAAAAATCAAAGCCCAAGGACATGAGAGGTTTGGGTCACAAACCTAAGTCTCAAGTGGTCAAGCCCGCTTATCATAATGTTTCATTCGATTATGGAACAAGATCTAGGGCTAAGAAGACCATCACCAAGGTCACAAGGGGAGTCACCCCTAGAGTTGATCTTGATGAATCCCAGATGACCAAGGCTTTAAAGCCTAGGAGGGTCATTAGGAGGGTTGCTAGGGAAGTCATCCCTAGTGAATATTTAGTGAACCCAATGAGCTCAAATAGGTATTGGGTTCCTAGGAGCGTGATTCCTTCACGCTAGATGGTTTAGGGTATGTCAACCTTAATTGGATAGGTAGTTAACCTACTCATGGCAAAAGATGGCATTTTAGGAATTTTCAAGGTATAATCAAGCCTTGAAAATGAAATTAAAAATTATTCCTAAGGTGATTAGGATGTGCCAACCACATTTGAGGAGTTTTCTAGGGTCAATCTAATTGGCACATAGTGATCTAAAAATCTTTAGTATATGATTTTAGGTCTATTACACTTAGGAATATAGAATTCATGGTAAAATGATCAAAATTATTAAAAATGACAACTAAGGCTAGAATTAGGTATTTTCTATACCTTTATATGTTATTTGTCATACATTGTTTGTCATATGTCATGTCATGACATCATATTTAACTTATTATCATTTGAAATGTCATGATAATACTTAGGTTAGTTATATGTCATGTCTTATTTAAGTTTCATACCTCATGTCATGACATCATGACATTGGCACATATTTCTACTTATGATATTATTTTATGTCATGTCATCATCTCTTGCATTTATGATCAATTAAATTGATTTAAGGATTAAAACACAATTTGATATGGAGATCTAATTGTTGTTTAGAAAATACATGAGAACTTAGCTTAAGATGACCTAAACCCATATCTCACATCAAAATTGACTTGGATGTGTTTGATACACCTTAGATGTGTGTGAGATATTAGGATGATGAGTTAGGATCAAGGTGCATAGTTCTTGTACCTAGATGAGCCTAATTCGAAATTGAGGATCATAGGGAAAACTTGCGTACAAGTCATGTATATTTAACCCTAAGATTGTGGTCCTAAATTGAATGATTTAAGATCATTTCAAAATTGATTTGAAAAACCTTGATGAAGCTTTTCTAGTGATAGCATTCATCATTGAGCAAGTTGATACAAAGATGGATTAACCTTGAGCTATTTCAAAGTCTTTCGAACTTTGTATCAAGATTTAAAAATGGAAGTTATTTTCATAGAAAACTATTTTTCCATGATAATATATGTTATGAGGAATGTATCCTCAAAATTTTACAATTTTTGGAATTTTCTGTGATTTTTTAGGGGTTTCTGAATTTCGGGAGAAAAATCAGAAATTCTTATCAGAGAGTTGTGGACCGATCAGAGAAGATCCTGATCGGTCCAGGGAAGTCTGGATCGGTCACTAGACCGATCCAGGGCAGTGTGGATCGGTCTGGTGACCGATCCAGTGGAGTCCTGATCGGTCTGGTGACCGATCAGAGCGTGCCAAAATGCTGATTTTCGAGATTTTCGACTGTTGTCTGAAATTTCAGCTATGGAAGTTGGTGCTTTAGATTACTAAAGGGTTGAAACTCTCCAAGACATTGTTGGTGCAATGGTCAAGGAGGAGTTGACCTTTAGGGGGAGTTTTACCTAATGGTCAAGGGGGAGTTGACTTTTAGGGGAAATTTTTGCTCGTCAAGTTTTTCTTATATAAGTGATTATCACTAAGTTGATTGTTGATTTTAGTATCAAGGGGGAAATTAAGGGTTTCAATGAAAGGTATGGGACTTTCATTAGGAAGAAACTCTTGACCTTGATTCACTCTTTTTGATGTGTGTCAAAAAGGAGGAGAACGTCTAGAGAATGTTCAAGGAAGAACATTGGAGTTTGGGGAGAATGTTCAGAGAATGTTCAAGGAAGAACATTGGAGAACTATTGGAAAACCTAAGTTTAACCTAACTTGATTATGGTTTTTGTCAAACATCAAAAAGGAGGAGATTGTTGGTGCAACCTTAGGTCAAGGTTGACCTGGGTGACCCGACTCAAGTTGACCTGACTCGAGGTATATTTTGATGTTTGACAAGAATAGAGAAGTTGTATTTTGATGTTTGACAAGAATAGGAACTTGGGGGATTGTGGGTGCAACCTTTGGTCAAGGTTGACCTGGTTGACCCGACTTGAGTTGACCTAACACGGGAAAAAGTCCAAGTATGGAGACTTGGCATAGGAAAAGTCCAAGTATGGAGACTTGGCACGGAAAAGTCCAAGTATGGAGACTTGTCATGGAAAAGTCCAAGCAGGGAGCTTAGCACGGGAAAAAGTCCAAGTATGGAGACTTGGCATAGGAAAGGTCCAAGTATAGAGACTTGGCACGGAAAAGTCCAAGAAGGGAGCTTGGCACGGGAAAAAGTCCAAGTATGGAGACTTGGCATAGGAAAGGTCCAAGTATGGAGACTTGGCACAGAAAAGTCCAAGCAGGGAGCTTGGCACGGGAAAAAGTCCAAGCATGGAATCTTGGCACACGAGGTCAGAGAGGGCTCGGTAGCTCGTTCTTTGGACCGGACGAAGTCGGAGAGGGCTCGGTAGCTCGTTCTCCGGACTAGGTCGGAGAGGGCTCAGTAGCTCGTTCTCTGGACCGGACGAAGTCGGAGAGGGCTCGGTAGCTCGTTCTCCGGACTAGGTCGGAGAGGGCTCGGTAGCTCGTTCTCTGGACCGGACGAAGTCGGAGAGGGCTCGGTAGCTCGTTCTCCGGACTAGGTCAGAGAGGGCTCGGTAGCTCGTTCTCTAAACTAGAAAGGCTCTAAGGTTTAAGGCTGGGAAGCTCTAAAACCAACAGAGGCATTGGATCGGTCTGTTGACCGATCCAGTGATACTTTGGCTTTCTGGATCGGTCTGTCGATCGATCCAGTGATACCTTAGTTATCTGATCGGTCTCGTGACCAATCAGTAACCACACAGCAGCTTTCTGTGGGTTATCTGATCGGTCTGGTGACCGATCAGTAAGAAGCGATGGGATTCAGAAAACAATAAGGGGATCGGTCTGTGGACCGATCCACCTATAGGCTGATCGGTCCACAGACCGATCAGGGATTTCCTGGACGATCAGGCCATAGCCTGATCGGTCCAGGCCTAGCCGTTGAGGCACAACGGCTAGATTTCTGTGTCTTCTTTGTCTTCTTATCAGGTTCAGTATATAAATCGAGATTGAAGGCCTTTACAAAAAGGAAGGTGATAACAGTGCTGCTGACTTCTTCTTGCTTCTGCGATCTGAGCTTTGCTGAGCTCTCCACTGCTGAAGCTTCGTGTGAGCTTCCCTCGGCTGGATTCCAACTGATCAGTTGCTGCTGTTGTTGGCATCCGTGAAGTGGTTGCTTCATCACCAGTCGACGAGAAGGCAAGCAAACTAGTGTTTTTACATTCATATTGTTCTTGGCTTCTTGCTTTATCTTTGTACTCCAATCTTGCTGTTGCAAGAGAGATTGTGGCGAGGTTTCTCCACCCAGAAGGAGTTTTTATTAGCCGATTTTCCGGGGTCTCATCCACCGACAAGATTGATAGGATTCGTCCACCTTACGGACACGCCGAGGAGTAGGAGTATCATCTCCGAACCTCGTTATATCGTCGCGTTTGAGGTTTGATATTCTCCTGTTTCGTTTCTATCTTTTATTTCCGCTGCGCTAACTAAAATTGTAGGAAGAAACGTGAATTCGGGGTCGGCTATTCACACCCCCCTCTCTAGCCGCGTCCGAAGGTCCTAACAGACCGAACCTCGGGTTCAGTCGACCGAATAAGTGGATGAACATCAATGGACCAAGATCGGGTTGATTGGACCAGATAGTCGGGGGAGCGTCAAAGGTCCGGTCAACCGAATGGCTGGATCGGTCGACTGAACGAAGACTTCTATCCAAAGTGGCAGCATCTAGATGGAAAGCTGGACAGATTCAGAAGGATTAGTCGACCGATCAACATCGAGTCAAACAATGATCCCGAGATCAGTGGATCTGGATCAGGTTCAACTCGACTATATAAATAAGGTTCAACCAGCTACTTGAACAAGGAATCATTAAGAACATCTTCCACTCTTGCATGCTACTCCAAAGACAAGTCTATGAAGCCGTTACGCAACTCCGACAACCCAAAGCACACCTCTCCGAATTCTAAAGTCGTCAGTATAAGTATTCATAGTACTTCAATTATTTTGTCATTATACTTCACCTTTGTACTTGAATTTACAGATTGATAGTGAACTTCTCAGAGTAAACACTCAACGAGTGTGAACCTTGGAGTAGAAGTCGTCACAGGCTCCGAACTAAGTAAAATCAACTTGTGTCATTGTTTTGTTTATTTCTTTATTTTCGCTACATACTCTTGAAACGGTTTACGAAAAGAGTGAAAGTCAAGAGTGTTATCCCCCCCCCCCCCCCCAGCATAACGATCCTACAAGGGTTACATCAAAGATCAGCTCTAAGTCTCTATCTCTTTATACTAATTATGGACTAACTCATTACACACTTTCAAGACAAGTACCGTGGTGCATGTTGTTTGCAGATGATATTATTTTAGTAGATGAAATACCTGAAAGAATAAATGTTAAACTAGAATCTTGGCAGGAAACACTAGAAGGGAAAGGTGTTAGGCTTAGTAAAATAAAGACTGAATATATAGAATTTAAGTTTAGCAATATTAGATGTAATGAGACAATTGTTAAGATATGAGATGGTGAGTCGCTAAGACCAATAGCTTTAAATATTTAGGATCATTTTTATAAAACAATGAAAGATTGAAAGAGATGTCTTACATATAATACAAGCAGGATGGTTGAAATAGAGAAGAAAATCGGGTGTTTTATGTGACCATAAAATATCTCTAAAACTTAAAGGAAAATTATATAAAATTGTAATTATACCTGCTATGTTATATGAAATTCAATGTTGAACTATAACTCAAGGACATGAGCAAAAGATGAGAGTTACAGATATAAGAATGTTAAAATAGATCTGTGGATTATAACTCAAGCACATGAACAGAAGATGAGAATTACATATATAAGAATGTTAAGATAGATCTGTAAACATATAAGGATGAACAGAATAAGAAATGAATATATTAAAAAAAAAAAATTTTACTTTCTCTTCTCCTTATCTTTATATAAAGAAACCCCTAGAGATCTTTTTCATTGAAGGGTCATTACAAATCACGAAGGGATCGTCAAAGGATATTATTATAATCATCCGATCTTTTAATTTTAATAACCATTACATGCCCAAAGCTCAGAAGGTCCGGGAGTCGGCAAGTCTGGATCAATTTGAAAGTCGGACCAACGCAAAAGATCAAATACTAGGGCATAATCTCTACGTTAATCAAGTCTTGAAAAATACCATCCAAATTCCCTGACCGGATAAAGACCCGTTACATAGACTCTTGCTCACATCCGCATGAAGCATCACCCGTGGTCCTCAGTCCCACAGACCACATTAAGAAGCAGGAGACGCAGGGAATAATTAAAGCTAAGTGCAAGGGGCCAATCGGAATATTCCCTGCTCGCATTAGACAAAAGGTATATTCAATGAGAATATCGAAGCCATGTGTCGTCGTCTCAAAAGCTCGGCGAGTAGAAGAGAAGGGAAACGGAGGGAGGTGAGAGCGGGAGGGAATCAGGAAAAGGCGCGCATTGGAGTCTTGTACCTGAAGACTGGTGCAGAAAGCGACCAAGCTTCATGATTGCACATCGAATTCGATGCAACGCAGTTCCTTCTCTTTCTCTTTCACTTTCTCTTCCCTCCGTCGACGTAGAGGAATCTGTTTAACGTCCTCCAAAAGCTACTACTGAACTAGCCGAAGATTCGCACTTCATTCCTGTGAATTTTTTATCTGAATTTCGCTCCTGTAAAAAAGTTTAATCAGAACGATCAATATGACCCTTCAATTTTAGACGAGCCCTCTGATAAATTGTCTAAATTTCTTTGTTCTACAAGAACTCGAGCTGTGCACTGGCCACCACCATGGAGATATTCCTTGCTTATGGAGGTCCTTTGAAGCACACAATAGATATTCTGCCCTCTGCCATGAATTCCCTGTGTGTGAAAGGTTAGAGACAGTGAATACCTTTTGAACACAAATTAAAGAAAAGGAGGCCAGCATCTTCCCCTTTCCTTTTAAATGGCCTCTGCCATTGAGAATCTTTGCATACGCTGCTTCGTCTATATCTTATCGCCTGTTTATTATAGTTTAATCATTTCAGAATCATGGTTCTATAAAAATTTCACTTTGACATCTGTGGCTATCTTTTTAGCTCGTCATCTACCAGAATGTCCTCTGCGATTCAGAATGTCCTCTACTGGAATTTGCCTCAATATTGGGGTCTGAATTTGGAAGCTCCACAAAGGACAAGGAACAAATATGCGAGTGAAGGAGGAGGAAGAAGAATCTTTTTAATGTCTGCAGTTGATTTGGAGCAGTACAAGGAGTCGAAACAGGGGAGGGAGTAAGAAGAGACTTTTGCCTTTGTTCTTTGCAAGAAGTTACCATCCTTTCTTTATCTGATTCCTTTTTCTTTTGCTCCTCTCAAATCTCACTTTATTCTCCCACCTCGAACTCACCTACAAAGAGGGTAATCCCCCTTGATTCCTCTTGTGAGCACACAGCATCATCCCCCAAAACCTCCGTCTTAGGAAGATCTTGCAGCCTCCGTTCATTGCAGCAGTAACAGCTGCCATGGCTTCAGTACCCGCCGAGCTCAGCCTCGATTATACACCTAACACTTACTCCATCATCCAGAAACAAATCCCAGAACAGCAGCAGCAACAGCCGGCGAACAGCCAAAAGATTCAAGAGTTCCTGGTGCGCCTCGAAGAAGAACGCAACAAGATCGAAGCTTTTAAACGCGAGCTACCTCTGTGTATGCAGCTTCTAAACGATGGTACCGATTTAATAGCCGAGGTTCATATGGTGAAACTGGTAATGGTATAAAAATCCCAGCTTGTGATTGGTTTTGCTTTGTGCAATAGCAATCGAGTGTTACAAGCAGCAGCTGGAGACGACGCGCCACGCGAAGCAGGGGGCGGCGCGGCCGGTGCTGGAAGAGTTCATACCTCTTAAGAACATGAACGTGGATGGGGGCGAAGAGGGCGCTGTCAATGTGACATCTGAGAAGCCGAGTTGGATGCTGTCGTCCCAGCTCTGGATCCAACCGGGCGACGACGCGGCGGAGAAGCAAGTTCCGCTGGTGTCGGCGAAGAAACTGGAGGCGGAGCAAGCAATCGACGTGAGCCCCAGGCTGGCGCTGGACGCCAAACAGAGGAACGGCGGTGCCTTCCTTCCATTCTCCAAGGAGAAGAACAGAGGCGGGACCAGAACGGCCGCGGCGGCGCCTCCGTGCGCTCTGCCGGAGCTCGCGCTTGCGTCCTCAGAAAAGGCCGTTGAGGAAACGAAGTGCGTCGAGGCGGAAAGCGGTGGTGTCAATGGTAGAAGAGAAAATGGCGGCGGGGTAGAACACTGCAAGGAAGGTGGCGGCCACCCGAAGGAAAGCCAGGCGGCGCCGTCGTCGCCAGCTCATAGGAAAGCAAGGAGATGCTGGTCGCCTGACTTGCACCGGCGCTTTGTCAATGCTCTTCAAATATTGGGAGGCTCTCAAGGTCAATTATCCATAACCTTAATTGCAAACAAAGATAAATATAAAAAACAATGGAGTCTAACAAAGATTTGATTTTTTTTTATCTGAACAATTGGAACAGTGGCGACTCCAAAGCAGATAAGAGAGCTGATGAAGGTTGATGGATTGACCAATGATGAGGTGAAAAGCCACTTGCAGGTTCTGCCAATTCCAGTGACTGTTCCCTTTCCGGCCGTAGTTAGTACTCACAAAGCGGACTAATCATTTGCTCTCTCTTCTATCAGAAATATAGGCTTCACACAAGACGGCCAGCGCCGGCGCCACAGGCGGCGGCCACGGCACCGCAGCTGGTGGTGCTGGGAGGCATATGGGTTCCCCCGGAGTACGCCACGTCGGCGGCCGCTCCCGCCATCTACGGTGCCCATACGGGGGCTGCTCACTACTGTGCCACCACGCCCGTCCCACAAGAGTTCTACTCCACGGTGGCACCGGTGCCGCAGCATTACCACCAGCTGCACCCGCAGCTGAAGCTCCCCCAACCGCCGACGTACAAGGCGAGGGAGGGGGAGTCGCCGGAGTCTGAGGCGAGCAGCGGAGAACGGTCGGAGAGCATGGTGGAAGAGGAGGAGGAAGGCGAGGGTGAGGAAGAGGACGAGGAGACCGATGAGCGTGAGGGGAAGGCGGCGCTGCCCGCGGTCAAAGCCGAGGGCAAGTTCTAATGGACGTACATACAGCAGAAGCAGCAGCAGCAGCAATAATTAGACAGAGAGGAAGAGAAGCCTTACGTAGCTTTAGGAGAAGAACGTGACAAGGGCTTGTTGACTTGTTATTGTCATGAGATTGTGTGAAACTTTTGTAAAGTTGACCTTGTTGTCTTCTTGATATTATTGGGAGAGTGGTGGTGGATAACCGGAGGGGAGAGTGTTGTGACATACATGTGGACGATTTCCTAAACTTAATTGCTAGCATACTTTTCCGCCGTTGTGCAATGAGCAGTTGAAGGAAGTCAACTATGGATATCTGATAATTGGATGTATCTTTGTAGGTATTTGGGTTTGATTGAGTTTGGAGTTGCTCAATATTGGGATATAAAGTAAAATACCCATGGAGTGAAATATAAAATTGTGTATATGCTAGTTATCATTAGAGAAGCGAGCCAAATCTATGGAATTACTTGGTACAATTTAGGTGATGCTTGCCACAATCCTAAAATAAATAAGTTGGTTTGTGTTCAATAGGTCCACAACCAAACATGTTTTGAGTGGACCCTTTTTGGTGCAACCATCAAGCTCGTGCCAATCGAGACAAATACCTAGTCAAACACAATTCGTGGGCTAGGTTGAGCGATGGCAACATTCAATTGACTCATTTGTCAGTCATAGAGCAACAAACACAATGAGAAATTTAGGGATGAGACAAAATTATCAAGCTTCAAATAATCTATGAAATTGTAAGAATCAACTTGATTGTATATCCAAGCAATAGATAGTGGTTTGGTTTAAGAATGAGTTGCATCGGGAAGACTATATATGAACTTGTACTAGATTCCAGATTTAACATTGAATCTACAAACATCAACCTCAAAGGGTACTGAACAGGTTCATAACTACCAACATGTATCATCCAGCCAATCATGCTGTTCTTTTCCAATGATAATCCGATATCTAGTTATTTTCCTCAAGGCACTAATAACACATTAAACTCTTGGACTATTCAAATGGTAGAGCTCTTAGATTAAATTCAAATCAACCATACAACATACAGACATTCAAAATTTGGGACCATGGGAAAAACCGAATCCGATTAAAAGTTGAGAAGCACATCAATCCCCAACAAATATTTTTGATACAACAATGGAATTATGTCTATCACGAGTCAACTTGAATTACTTACATCATGTAAAATTATATTCTATGTATTCGACAGGAAGCATTCATCGAGCATGCAACCCAATCAGCAAAGATATGAGCTAACTTTGTTACACAGCTCTATAAACTGTTAGCAATGCTTAAAAATTCTTTAACCGTTTCTATTCTAAGTTTCCCACATGCATTTTCTTGGTATTAGATGCAAGTCAGATGCATTTGTCACAACTATTAAAATACATCTTCTAAACTTGGCAAGTAGATATTAGTATATAAGAAGTTTAGTAATAACTATTAGGAAGTATAAATCATGCCTGGCTAGATGCTTATTGGCACATCCAAACTTTCAAAAAAAAAAAGTCCAGTTTTCTATTGTCCCACGCGCCCTATAAAATTTTATCAAAAACATACTGAAAACAAGATTTAAGACAAACCTAATAACTCTGCATCAAATAGCTCAGCAGTATGTAATGGTTTTTGGATTCAATCAGACTAATGAAAAACCATAGAAACATTCAAGTGTTAATCGCCCAGGATGAAGAGATCAACAAAATTACTACGCTCAAGAAATTTCTGTAAGAAGCGAATAATAAATCTATATAAATGATATGATTGAATACAATAGCTGGAAGAAGCTGTCTGCTATTCCCAAATAAGGATTGCTGGGAAACCAATCATCTAAAAACCTCAACTATATCTCTAAGATGGGTACGGTGTACAAACAACTTAGATTTATGCTATCTCATGAATGCGTTTATTATGATTCGCAATTCTGGAAGCTGAAGGATCGCAAGGAAGAAATCTCAAAGTGGGAAGGATAACAGTGTGCCACGACATTTGCTTCTAGAGCCTGACCATAAATAAATGCAGAGTAAAGTCAAACATCAAACATAATTTTTTTTACAAAAAAAAAGTAATTATATCCAATTATGCAATACAGAGACTGAATCATTTAACAAATGCGAGTTCAATAGTGCCAACTAACCAGCAAATGACTCACATGAGGGGGGGAAATGAGATGTAATACAATATATTTCTATTGTTTGCATATCCAGATTACAAAATCAAAAGTCAAAGAGAAAAAAAAAAGGTCAACAAACTTCATGAGCTATTGAAGATACCTTTCCTGAGAAGTTGCTATTGGTGCGGAGTTAGCACTGCAAGATAAATATAAAGAGAGACTCAATAGAATTACAGTATAACATAAATACAAAGCAAAGAAATAAACCATATAATTCAAAACAGATCCATACAATTTGCAACAAGACAATGAACTTAAGAACTCAAATAATTCAGATAACTAGGAATTTTAAAAAAAAAGTTGGAGTAATATTCTTTTTTCTCAAACAGAAACCAAGAGCAAACAGGGTAACGGATTCAAGCATGCTAAAAATGTCATCCATTGAATTCAGCTTCAAACTAAGGAAAACAAAGATTTCATAAATACAGATAATGTTGAGAATCAGTTTCAACAATATTGAAAACCAATTGTATATTGCTCCAATGAAGACAAGCTTCAATATGTATTTTGTTGAGGCTCTATCCAAAATTTCAGTTAGTTCCTGGCTTTTACTAATATCACGAGCATTAGTACCATTCGAGAGAAAATGAGGTAATTGAGAATGAGAAACAATTAATCACCAGACACAAAATTTCGATTTTACAGAGGCTGAACCAAGTGCGTTTAGGCTGAGGAAGTTCCTTCATTATTCATACCCCACTGTTCCTCACCCTCATTCCCATTGACAAGCACTGAGCTATCAGTCGAATCATCTACATCAACTTCAACAGGTTCCTCTGGGATCTCCTCTACCCCATCCTCCTGTATCACCTGCATATTGTTTGCCAGTATATAATATAACACCAATAGAAGTATGACAAATGACCAACTTGAAGAAGCAATTAATATTTCTTCTATCCTAAGAAAGTGACGAATAACCAACTTGAAGAAGCAATTTATATTTCTTCTATACTAAGAAATGAAATTTCAACTTTTCTTGCGACTTTATGAAATAGATATAGGAATAGGAAATCTGTTGGTGACATCAAAGAATTGATGAGTAAATTAGTGATGTCAGGCTTATCCATCTCTAAACTGTTCATAGGAAGCAAAGTTGTAGCATTTATTGTCCTAATACCATTGTACACTGTAATCATGCAGGATTGAACAACCTATTCTGTCAAAAAAAAATATTTTTATCGACTAGTCATGTAGGAGTGAACAGCCTATCCTGCCAAATATTTTAATTGTTTAATCATCCTTCACTTCATTTTTCTCCTAGTATATTGGATACTACTCTCTTAAGGAGCTTTTTTCTCCATCCCATACAACATTGTTGTCATTTTGGTGCCATCAAAATACCGTCACAATTTTCCATTTTAACAAGCTCACGTAATCATCACAAAATTGACCAATTTCAAAATGATAAGGTTCACTATGTACAAGAACAGTATCCACTTGCTGCTTGGACACTACAAACAACTTAGATTTGATCAAAATCTAACCCTGTTCTTTGGTGTTCCAATAAACATGACTGTATGAAGTTTGCATAAGAAATGAGCCAAGTTATCATAGTCTAAAAAAATTTGGCTCCTACCTCATGGCCATAGTCACCGTTTTCAAGAGGCGTGCTCTCTTCATCAACTTGCATTCTTCTAAAAGCTTCCACAAGATTAATATTGGACTTTTCCACATAGCTCAAGTATTCCTCAGATGGAGGATACTTACCCCTGTTATTGGAAATGACACTCAGGTAACTAACTTGGTTGAAACAAGTAATAACTCAAGCAAACATTTGAATCCAAGAGAGACAACACAAACACTCAAACTAATCAAAGAAAAACATGAGAATTGAGAACTAACTACCCAGTTAAAATTGCTAGATAGTATTATCTAATGCCCATTTCCAATCAATCAAAAGAATGTTATTGAGACTGACACTTTGCATAACCATCAAATTCCCTACTCCAACTTTAGGATTAACAAATTTCACACTTTAATATACAATGAATACATTGGTATATTGAAGAGATGAATTCTATTCATATATAACAAATACTTTAGAATGTCGAAGAGCTAAATTATTTCAATAGATAATGAATACATTGGTCTATTGAAGTGCTAAATTCTAGCAGCCAATTCAGAAACCTTGATTGAATTGGCATGTGTAAGGGAAGAAAATATAATACAAAATACTTATACTTACCAGACTCAGAGAAACAAGAATCGGTATCATAACATGGGATTTGTTTCAAGCAAAACTCCTAGCAACTGCAGTTGTAAACAACCTTATAGCTATTTACAAAGACAATTTAAGGAAGGACTTAAGAATAGCTAATTAATTATACAGCCCAATGATAAACCTTCATATGCAAGTTTATCTTAGTCATTGCAAATACTAAAATAACTTTGATATAATGACATTTTATATATCATGCAGTTAATTTGTTCAAGGTTGAGATTTTGGATAAAGTGGGATGAGAACTAAAAGTTAACCTAAATGTAATTGTATAAACGTTAACAAAAAAAAGAAAAAAAGTCCTCTCATTTTTCTTCTCTTTATATAATGGGTGCCATTTCTCAAGTTTTCCATACAGAGGATTCCTTGTTTCATTTTCCAGCACAAAAGTCATTGCTATGTTGAAAATATTACAATGGTTGCCTTGCCCGTCTAATACATTAATGTTTTTCAAACAGGTTAACAACTTTTTTAATACTTCAACAAATAATGTGTAACAGCTCCCAGTTAGATTTACTGAGCAATTAGATGTATGTTTCGTAGAAAAGTAGACATAAGACGCAGATCATTTTAAAAAAAAATGGATCCATAGGCTTATGCAGTGAGAATCACATTTCATCTGTTTATGACCCAAATCAAGATTATTCAGACTAACCAATCATTAATTTGTTAAGGTCCAAGTCAATATTGATATGGTTAAACAGTCTTCTCCTTATGGTCAAAGTAAAGGTAATTCTGTGGACTGTCTAGGTCAACATGTATTATAAATAGTTGATAAAATAATAGGAATTTGTTAGACTGCACATGTATTAATCCTGCTCTTATTGACTATCACCTCAGAGCTGTGAATGCGTGTTTTTTTTCATAATACATATATACAACAGAAAAATTGGTCAGTTATCATATCCAGCCATTTGACAACATAAGCTGGATTGGAAACTAAAAATCCTCTTAGCTTATTCCACAGTCAATTCTAGCAAAGTTCTAAGTTAAACAAACTAGTTGTAGGCCAAACAAACAAGCATACTCATTTGAATTGAAATATCATATTAGATAAAAAGTAAACTGAGCAAAGAAAAATAAATGAGTAGCATCCCATAGTAAGCCTAATTACAAATCCAAACATTATCCTAATATTTAGGTATGAAAAGGGCCTTTTATGTCCCTTATCAAGAATCCAGAACCAAATTATGACAATTCATCATGAGAATACAACGGAATATAGTTGTTTCACTGTACTGAAATAATTTTATAGAATACCCTATGTTAATGAGTGCAAGTCATAAAATATAAGATACAATATAATCAAAACCTGTTAGGAGCAAGATTTGACTCAACAGCCAAAGCAATCTGCCAATGCTCAAATAAATTAGGGTACTCTTCAGGATCAGCCAAAGAATCAGCAGCTTTTGAATTGACCTTCACACAATCAAAAAGTCAGGAAATAGAGTTGCAAACCTCACAAGGCAATTTCAAGGACACCTAAGCATCTCATAAGTAAATATATCCAACTTTTCTTGCCATATATTTTAACAAAAAGCGTGTTGTTTAGAAAAAGGATCAGTGGAGGAAAAAAGCATGCCTTACTAAGATCCTTTTTCCAAACTGATACTATTTCTGATACTTTACTTGGAAGATACGACCTCGCCATCAGAGCAGCTTCTGGAATGCGATTACTGCAAAACATGGATGCTTAATGAAGGAAGATAAATTTTCACAAGGCAGCAAAAATATAAGATAGAAATAGCAGAATAGCTCACAACCATTACAATATGAAATTACCTCTCTACCAATAACTGAAGGCAACCTTCCAGTTTACCTAGCATGAATAGACAAAGAAATGCAACATTATTTTTTCCTTGTTCTTTTGCGAGAGATGCAAGTTTTGTTATCCCTTCAGCATCACCAATGGCCGAGTAAAGAAGCAACAACCCACTCAAATCCATAGCGTGTGATAGGCATTCCTCAGCCATCTCTAACTGCATGACAAGAATGAAATATGAGTCAGTACCTGTACTATATCAGCTGTCAAAAAGTATTAGGGCAAAATGACATAGAAAGTTTCCAATTCAACAAGCTAGTTTTCAGAGACGATACACTAAATTTAGAATGACACAGATGACTAGATCCATCAGATATTAAAATTAAGAAATTCAGTGCATTACCATAGAATATAGAACTGTCCTTGCTGGAACCAGTAAAATACCACAATGTCCAATTAATGCTAACAGAATAAGTTACAGTATAAAATATGGCATACTCCCACCAACCAATTTTACATCATATTCCTCAAAAATATCTCTAATTAATCTACTTGAGAATACAAAATAAGGAACTTTTTCAGTGAACCAGCTTGCACATAGGGGGGTCCCAAAAGCCTCTAACCATGAACCACCAAAGTCCTTCCAAAACATAATTGGAACACAGGATCAAATTCTACCCATTTTTCTAGCATTCCACTTGAAACCATAAAATGATGATCTTTTACTGCGAACCAGCTCATCCATAGGGTCCCAAAAGTCTCTAACCACAGATGACCAAAGTCCTTCCAAAAGATAATCGAAACTTATACTCATGTTCTAGCATTGTATTAACATGCTTGCAAATCATATTCAAAGAAACCACTCCTCCCTGCTTCCCATTTCAGTTTGTAGCTATGAAACAGGAAGGGCAAATGGCGATGAGAAGGCTAGAGGACTAAATGGGTATTTCTCAGTACTCTTTCCAACACCCATATCTTGTGTAGTTATCCATTTATTGCCACAACAAAATTTCAGGCTATCCTATGGCATTCAATGCCAATTGCTGGCTGAAACTCAAGGCTAGAACTTTAGTCCATTTTTACCAGAATAGTTGCTATTGATAAGTCAATCTACTTGAATAACAAAACATTTCCTTTTTCATTTCAATTCTTTTCATTGCTGAACTACAAGGGAATCTTGCCAACTTATATATTCATGCCTTTGTAGGCAAATTAAAGTTTTCAAGGTTTCATATTACCTTTCCAGTAGACATAGCCAGCTCTCCCAACTGCTTCCACTTAGATTCACTTTGTACATCAATAGCAATCTCCTGAAGACGAAACAACAATAATATAATAGAAGACACTAGTCACACAAGTACAATGCTAAGAAAAAGAATAAGCATGTTATAACATTGAAGTATCCAAAAATGTACCTTTGCAATTTCCAATTGACCAAGCTGAAGAGCTAAATCAAATCTGTAATTAGGATCAGTTGCTACCTCAAGAGCATCCTCTACCATTCCCCGGGATTCCAAGAAATGTGCCACACTAACATATTGAAGTTCCAATTAATATTCAATGTCAAATTAAAAATAATAAGGATATACTATGTTCAAAGCAAAATTACTTGGACGTTTGAGCTAATGTAAATACAACTCCATTCAAGAGCCTTGTAATTACAATTATAGGAAGATGGTGTCAGAAAACAAGTGCATTTTGAATTTGGATTATAATTAGATATATGATCAGGGCTATAAAATTTGACAATGGTTAGTGTAATGTAAAGGATCAAGATACTTAACTCGATTTACTAAACGGCTCTACTAGCAAACAAGGCCAAGAAAAACTGGAACCCCAGGAGAAATTATGTACCTATTGTGATGTTCCTTTGGAATCGATGGCAAAATTCCTTTGGCACGTTCTAGATCCCCACGTGTAACAAGAGTTTTATACTCAATCAAACTGAGGAGTAAGGTATAGCCCATAACACTGAAATGAACAGAGGTTTTTAGACAAAGATAACCCATCAATGAAAAATGAAACATGAAAAAATGAGAATATCCTCATGCCAATTTACTTGAACTCCTTGTCAATAAGATACACCCGACTTTGACTAGCAAGATATCCCAGCAAGTACATAGGGCGGTCCAAATGAAACATGGTGGTGACCTAAGCATGACAAACCAATAATATTATACTTGTGTAAAACATACATTGAAATAAAGAAGGTAGCAAAAAAATTTGAAGGTTACCTCGCCACCAACACAATAATTTAGTCGCCAAGAAGAATTATTATAAATGAAACAGTCACCAACCCATATACCAGTTCGAACACGTTCATTTACTTCATGCAGAAGCTCAAATGCCTCTTCTACCCCATCATCATCTGCCGGCTTACCATTTTCTAGGTAAGAGGAAACAACATCTCGCTGAAAGAAACACAAAATAATTAAATATACAATTTTCAATATATTGTATGTTATATGGGTAAAGCAGCATACACATCCATAGTAAATAATTAATATCTCTACAATACATGTAATATATTTACTGAAGGGGCAAATTTGGTATGACAACTTACATTGTATTTCAGTATGTAGAATGATGTATCACTTGATATGACTAGAAGATCACCACTATCAGCCCAATACAGGTTCTGCAGCAATCAACAAAGCTAAGAGGAACCAGCTTAAAGTATGGCAACATATTACAAGGGAAGTAGTGAACATACCTTAACACCAACATCAATCCGACGTATTAATCTACATTCAGCCCAATCATAAAAACAAATGAAGTCATTGGAGCACATTGCTAATAGTATTCCTCCATAAATATGCTCAGCAGAAAAGGTTGGCCGTATGCTTTTTCTCTCCTGAAATAATCCATCACGGTCAATAATCAGAGGAAATGTCTCAATAGTTAATATACTTCACTTCCACTATAAAGTAATAGCATATGTACGCATGCAAATCTGATTAAGAAAACCATGACTATAAATCTAAATTAACTGTCTTCAAAAAATAAGAAAGTGCATTTTAAACATGACTTGGTGGTGACGTTGCAGAATTGAGAAAATAAAAGAGAACTGAATAAAGAATACTCTTGACTATCTCTCAGTGACTTTTTCATTCTAACTTCCATGCGAGTAAATTTATCAATCATGCAAATTCTACTGTAGAAACACATGAGAGAAATGTCAAACCTGGAAGGTTTTACTGAATATCTTAATTCTTGATGTACTTTCCCTGATTGCATACTCTCCATCAGAAGACCAGACAAATTCCAATGCAGATCCAAATGATCTATTTCTCCATGCCAATGCAGTATATATAATGTATTCTCCATCTCCACAGACAACAACAAATCTTCCATTTGGGTTATGCTTCAAGCTCTGAAAGAACAAACAGAGCAAACCAATGTACAATGCGTATTAATTGAAAGAGATAACTTCAAAAAATAACAAGCGATAGGCATGTTGAAAGTATTAGATCAAGTTGTTTTGGCAACTTCAAAAATGTACATTTCACTAGAGATCAACACTACCAAAAGAATATTTGACTATAATTGAAACCAAAGTCCCTTCTTAGCCTCTTGTTAGATTACCTAATTTAAGAGTAAAATGTTATGGAAGTAATCTTTTACTTTTAAACATATAAAATTAACATGTAGATCAATCAGGATCCAGAAAGTAAACACAAAGAAGGCAGAATGATCTGAAACAAGAAATTCAAAGACATGAAGTTACATGCATGTGATCATTTATCACTCGTTTCCTTTGTCAAACAAGAGACAAGAGACAAGAGAAGGATATTTGATGAGAAAAAATTTAAGCATCAGTCCATAAATCAGATGCCCAAAATCAGATGGAAAATTACTTATCATTTGTTGATTATAAAAAAGTGATCCAGCCTTTTTCTCTTACATCAGTTCAAGGAGACAACACAAAGAATATCCTTTTCATCTCTCCCCTCCACCTTTCTGCCCGTTTATATATTCATCCTTTGAACCATCTCTCCCAGGCAAACAAGGAATTACTAAAAATTGAATTGCATAGCTAATGATAGTGTTCCAGGAAGCAAAGAACGGAAGCCTAGTCAGGTCATAAATAAGAAAAGATAGCACATTGGAGAATCTTTCCCACAAAGATGGTCCTACACCATGAATAAATCCTCACATCCACTGATCCACCCATGCACTCACAAACATGCATCAGCCATATCCAAATTTAACAGTGTTAACCCACAAAAAGTAGCACCAAATTCAGCATAGAGGAAGCAATTATTGTATCCAGTATAGCATCTCAAAATGGGGTAGAATTCATGGAAATGCTGATGAATCTTCAAACTAGTATTTAATATCAACAATATCCTAACAATAGTTTTAGCTCAACAGTAGTATTGCAAGTCTGATGAACATACCTAGACTGAATACTCAGGACACAAGTGTTATTACAAACTGTGTAGATTTCAGTGAAATAATAAAATTCCGACTTCCCAATATCATTAAAATTTTGTTATGTGGTTAAGGGCAACAAGCAAATATTGCAGGTTCTTCAACTATTTGCTAAAACTACCCCAGTATTTTGTTTCCATTCATGCATAATGTAACAGCAAACTAAAAAGTCAAAGTCCTTGGTTTTGGGGTTTCCCAACCTCTCAGAACAATAGTTTTATATATTTTTTTCCATTCATGCATAATGTAACAGCAAACTAAAAAGTCAAAGTCCTTGGTTTTGGGGTTTCCCAACCCCTCAGAACAATAGTTTTATAAGTTGTAGGCCAGTAGTTTTAAGTAGCAAATTAGTCAGCACTTGAATCTTTCACCAACATTGTTCAACAGTCAAAACAATGTGACTAAATAGCAGCAAGTATTGCAAGTCTGATGAACATACCTATACTGAATACTCAGGATGGAAGTGTTATTACAAACTGTGTAGATTTCAGTGAAATAACAAAACTCTGACTTCCCAATATCATTAAAATTTTGTTATGTGGTTAAGGACAAGCAGCAAATATTGCAGGTTCTTCAACTATTTGCTAAAACTACCCCGGTATTTTTTTTTCCATTCATGCATAATGTAGCAGCAAACTACAAAGGCAAAGTCCTTGGTTTTCCCAACCTCTCAGATCGTGGGGGTTCTTTGGTGAATATTTCCACCAGTTAAACTGGAGAAGATCACTTAGACAAAATTGTTGCTTTTCAGCTAAAACTTACTTGTGGGTACAGATCACAGCTTCCCAATTCCTTGACAGCTAAAGGCAATCTTTCACCATCTGTGACCTGTGGAATAACAAATACTATGTCCTCAGGAGGTTCGTGTTTTCTTCTCAAGAGAACACTAGAACTTTCAAACCTCATAGTCTGCTCCAATTGTCTTGATATTAACTGTTTGAATCTCAGTGTGCTTTGCCCAAATAATTTTTCCACTGCCCTCCATGCTGGCAACTGGAACTTCACGACCAATCTTCACCATAATGGTTCCTTCATCATATCCTATTACAACTCTAGAAAACATCCATGAAAATTAATCAGAAATACTAAAAAGAACTTACAACAGAATTCCTGAAGTAAATTTTTGGAGCTTCTCATACCTCGTAAGCATTACATAGATTTAAGAAACTTTTAAAAAATGATACATTCAAAATTGTCAACAGATTTTGTCAAATCCATCTCCAAATCCAATGCATAATATAACACGAAAAAAATAACAAAAGTGTAAGTCTACTTCATACCTCCTTGATCCTTTCATGTATCCAATAGCCCAAACTCGTTCCAGACCATAGTTTAATGTATTCTCAAGTCTGTAAAATGGAAATAAAATAATCTAGGAGAAGGAGAAGATACAAACTCAAAAAAAAAACAAAGTGAATGTAGACTGTCACAAAAGTGTTATGTTTCCACGTGCATTACATCTGAAAATCTGTAGTTTAACTAGAACACTGTTTCAAGAACCACCACTTGTAATTAAATGGATAAAAGATTTAGCAAACAATTATAGTTTTAATTGGTTAAAGACAATACACTCAAGTTTGTAAGTGGGAAAAAAAATTACAGATTAGATTAATTAGTATAGCTCTTGGCTATAGTTAGAGGTCTTGGGTTACCAAAGTAGAAATAAAAAAATTATTAACTAATCAATAGCCATTGTTGAAGTTAGGAGGCTCCACTTCCATTGGTTCCATATGGGCAAGTAAGATGATTCACTAGATGAATCTGGTTTCTTTCCTAACAATTTAAGCTTCTAGATAAAGTGGCTAGCAACATGATAGCAGAGTAAGAAGTAGATCTAAAGTTTTAATTAAGAGGGGTAGATCTAAAATTTGAATCTTCCCTGTTTCATAATCAAAACAAGATTTTGAATTTGTAGATGTACCTATAGGTAGTTGCATGCCAAATTCTAACAGTTCCATCCTCTGAACCTGTTATTATAATTGGAAGCTCAGGATGGAAACATACAGCAGAGACGTTATGGGTATGGCCTTCGAGTGTTTGTATACAACTCTTAGTTTGGTAGTCCCAAACCTGATTCAATAAAACTCATTAACAGAAAGCTCAGGGTAGAACACAGAAGCCACATCTAAACTAGATTGAATGAGGCAGACCTTGGCAGTCTGATCATCAGAACCAGTAATCAAATATGGCCTATCGCCTCCAGTAAAATAATCAACACAGTTGACTCCTTTGGAATGAGCATCTAATGTAAAATTTGGGTCAGGAGAACCAAGATTCCAAATCTGGTCAATCAGATCAAACAGTCATAAGTTGTTCCAGAAACCATAACAAAATCAGATCCAATTTCAAAGATATTAGGGCCACACCTTTACTGTTCGGTCCAACGAGGCACTTGCAAAAGTATTGGTGTCCTTTGGATTAAAGGTCACTTGCATCACATAATGAGAGTGTCCTTCAAAAATTTGGGTACACATCCAACCCTTCTCCCAGTCCCAAAGCTTTATCAACATGTCGTCTGATGATGACAACACATATGGCAGGGTTGGATGTACAGCCACACACCTAATGTAGTCTGTATGCGCCTCAAATACTTTAACTTTGTCCATTGTGTTGTAATTGTAGACACGGATAAACATATCATCTGCACCAGCCACCACCCACTGTTTGCGTGCTACAAATTTTGCAGATCTCACTGAAAGTTCAACACTAGATGTTTAGCTTTACAAAGTTTCAGGTATGCAGATAACTCTGAGAATGCAAACCAAATATCATATGCAGTCTTTAGTATACCTGGTAGTTCAGTTACTTCAAAAGATTTTACCATTGTCTGCACCAAAACAATTGTTTAAACTCTATCAGTCAAATCAAACGTGAGTAAAATGCACGTCTCATTCGAAATTGCAGGATCTCACAAAAAATGCATCCTTAAATCAAATTCATTATCCAAATTGTAATTAAAATGTGCCTTAAGACAGAGCACTTCAAATTGTCAAACCCTAAAATCATAAGGATCAATTTGAAAATGAGATGCATGAAAGAATCTGAACAAGAGAATTGTGATTGCATCCTGAGCATTTTGGGGCGAATGTATGATTAGCTGGCATGGTGTCTACTTGGTCAATCATGAAAAAACAACCATGTACCAGAATGGAGCGACGAAAGTATGTTTTCAGAGAACTAATCAGGTCTAAGTTGCTTCATGCCAAAAGAATAGATTTCAAATAAAAAAAATATGAAAAAGAAGCTGCTTGCCTGTGACTGATAGTTCCAGATACCAACTGTTCCAGAATAAAGACTCGCAAGAATCCTGCAGCACGGAAATGATAGCCAGGTTATGGATCATTCAGTATTAGCATCTAACAGCATCAATCATGGCTATTAGAGGTGTGGGTACAGAGAAGACATTCATTTTTACCATGGCTCAGTTGGATGAAGATCCACAGATTTTACCCTTTCTGACCTTTGAGCAAGTTTCCTCTGATTCAGAGACAATTGTAAGCAAAATCCAAGAACAAACCAATTAAATGCAGCATGCATTTCAACCGTGGATCAGGGGGGGTTCAACAAAAGCACGAGATCTACACAATTTCTACCAAAAACATCACTAGGGCCAGTGGCACATACCTTGATGTCTAATCTGAGAGGCTGGAATCCGTCCCCAAGGCGCCAAAACAACAAAAAGAAAGAGAAACAAACAATCGTCAGCGATCAATCGAAACTTCAGATCTCGCGGATTCACAATTCCTAAGCGCGAGAGCCATGGAATATAAACAAACACTAAAAATCCAACTAAACCATGTGAACTTAAGGCGAAAGAACGCAGATCCGAACGAGGAGGCCAAAAGGCAGATGAACGTACCATCTTCCCGAAGTCACTGAGAGCACGAGATGCGCCAAGGCGGAGACGTCCGCGGACCGGTTCGGCCGGATCACAGGAGCCGAGGAATTGAGAGGGCAGAGATCGGGGAAGATAGCTGAGAGCCGGCGACACAAGGAAGCGAATAGATCGCAGGAAGGGCAGTGAGAGAGAGAGAGGAGACGAGTTTCGGCTTTAACGGGAGTACACGAAACGGGAGAAGGGCAGAAGTTATTTACAAAAAGGCCCTGGGCCGGTTCTGCTTCTGCTGCCGCCCGGTTTGATTAAGGTTCGCGGGTCGAAGGAATGCTCTGTTTCTGTCTCCATGAGTGAACTAGTAGTAGTGCGTTGGTATCTGTAGTCGTCGTCGCTAATGCCCTATTTACTCAGCAGCGCAAACGACAGAAATGATGATTCCACATAAATCAATGTATTTTTCATTGTTTACTTATAATGAACGGAGGGATTTTAAATTCATTCGCGAATTTATTTTAGTCCATTTTTCCATCTTGAACGAGGTCATGACCTCGCCGCGAGGTCACAGCCGCGGACAAGGCGCGTCGCAGCCGTAGCCAAACCCTCATCTTTCCTTTCTATCTTTCTTCCCTTCCCTGAAGGATATATTTCCGCAGTGTATTCCTTTTTTTTGTGTTTTTTTTTATCGGCGCCCGCGCCTCCGAGCGTTGCCTTCCAGTTTTACCGACGATTTGGGAAGTAACGTATGTACACACACTGCGTGTGTGACCCACACGTCGGATGTGCAGCCTGAGAGGTAGATCTCATTCGTGGAGAGGATAATTACATCGTGTAGAGGTGTCAAAACGAAGGAGAAGAACTGGTCCTTATTTGTAAATTGTCAGTGTTTGTTTGATTGATCTAGGGGTGTAATTAACAGAGCACATAGACGCGTTGAAGTTTGTTTATTCGGGAATTGCACGTATGAGATGTGCGCATTAATTTATCTCCCTCAAACTGACTTTTGACTCTCAATCCTGTCCCATTCCCATATAACTTTTCTGTTATTCTTTTTTTTTTCATATTAAACTCGTTATTCTTTCCTTTCGATATATTATGATCAAAGGCGAATATGTTCGTCTCTAGCGCCCCCGTCAATCCATCCCAGGACGGTTACTAGCCTTTGGAATAGTAACTAGCACATAAGGGAGGCATTTATCTCGACTTTGCCGAGATTCGAACCCCAGACCTCATTGTGACAACACCTCATGTGCTAGTCATTAGAATCATCCGAGGAGACCTTTCCTTTCGGTACATGTCCCCATCTAGAGGAGCTCGATATCAAAAATAGAAGATATCTTTTGACTCATTACAATATTCTCAAAAATTCACAGATCTGAAAATACATACAATTTCAGCTCTCTAAATTGATCAATAAATTTTTTATTTAACTAAAATTCACTGATGAACTACGATTATTTATATTTCTATAAATTTATACTCATACCATAAAATTGAATGAGAGAAAGGTAAATATGATGTCAAATTTTAGTTCTGATCAAGAAAAACTATGGGTCTGGTCCTAAGGAGACAAGACCGTGTTGGGCCTGATTTGAGAGGATCAAGCCCAACGTGAGCTTGATCTGAGAGGATCAAGTCTAACATGGGTGTGATATGAGCAAATCAAGCTTATGTTGGCCTCTTGGTCTCCACAGACCAAGCACATAGTTTTATTTGATCAAAACTAAGATTTGACATCATATCTACCTTCCTCTCACTCAACTTTATCAGATGGGTGTAAGTTTATAGAAATTCAAATAGCTTGGTCCATCAATATATTTCAATCAAAATTTACTGATCAACCTAGAGAGCTCAAATTATACTTATTTCAGGTCTTATAAATTTCTAGGATTGCAGGGAATCTAAAGGTGTTCTCTATTACTTATTTTGAACTCCCTAGAGATACTCCAGTATTATACTAACTTTTAGTTGGAATGTTTGAGCCTGGTTCGTAGAGACCAGGATTATGTTGTACCTGATCTAAGAGTATATCAAGTCCAACGTGAGCTTGGTGTGGAGAGACAGGACCACGTTAGGCCTACTCTTAGAGCAGATCAGGCCCAATGCAATCCTAGTTTCTCCACACCATGCCCATTGTATTCCTTGATCAGAACTAAGGTTTGACGTCATATATACCTTCCTCTCACTCAACCCTATCGGATGGATGCAAGTTTACATAAATCTAAATAACCTAGCTCTATTAATGGTTTTGATTAAAATGCACTAATTGACCTAAAGAGCTCAAATTACATTCATTTCAGGTCATATTGGTTTCTAATTAAGATTACAAAGAGTTCAAAGATGTCCTTCGTTACTTATTTCGGGCTCTCCAAAGATGCTTCAGGATTAAACTTCCATGGGATGTGTAAAAGAGGGGGAAAAAAGAAAATTTTAATCGAAGAAAAGAGAGGGGGAAATATAAGAGAGAGAGGAAAGTTGCATACAAATGAGAGAGAAAAGAGAATAAAAAGTCAGGTTTGACGAGATGGGTAGAATAGAAAGACTAGATAAATTAGTGCACTCTTTGATAATTATCAAAGTATGGTGCACCCTTAGTCAATCCTGTAAGACAGAAAAGTAAGATAAAAGAAGGGGGATTGATATCATTACTCATCGAAAATTCTTTTCATTATACAAAAATAGAGATAAGAAGTGGAAAATATAACAAGACAAGAACGACTCGGATAGTTTACTTAGTTCATAGTCCAGTGAATACTATTTCAAGACCCACGATCCTTTAGATCATTAAAGGGGTGATCACTAAAATCTCCTCTCTGAAAAGCTTTCGAAGAAGGAGGAGAGCGTACAGGGATGGAGGTGATAGTAATAAGCTACTATCCCTCTAATAGTTAATACACGTAATAATAAAAAGTTACTAACAACAAATACATAGAACTTGGCATAAGTTGTCGGACAACTTTAGCATATCATCACTTGTACATAACAAAGCAGTAGAGAGAGATTGATCAGAGTTGCTGAAAGAAATTGATTATTAACCTTGAACCTCGGGGCCTCTTTTAAAACTTTTTTATTTGATCAACCGAACCATTTTTTGGTCCCTAATAATCGAACATATATTATTTTGATATATGACAAATGACCTAAAGTTAGATATCATATGTTTAATGGGTAAACTAAGTGTGTAGATCCCTAAACATGAAAAGCCCTAATGGGTTAGTCAGGAAGACCAAACATTAGACATCAAGAAGACAAAGTGGTCAAGATGACCAAACACTAAGCAAGGAGTCTTAGTGGATCAGAAAGACCACCATGCAGAAGACCAAATGAGCTGATCTAGCAGTGAACTTGATGGGTCAGCTAGATTAGAACGTTGAAGATATGGTCTTCTACTGACCATTAGGACTTTCCTAAGTAGAAGTCCAAACAGGTCAGTTAGACTAGATGTTTAATGGGTAAATCAAGGTAAGCTACAAGAATGCAGTGCAATAAGGTCGTGTTCTGGTTGGACAAACCTTAGTATTACTCTGATCGAAGAAACCCACGGCTATTAGACGAGCCAACCCGTGGCGGGGTGGGTCGGCCCGTGGAGGGTCGACCATTTGGCAAGGCGGGTCGGATCGACCCGTCAACTTGGCGGGTTGGAAAATTTCCAACCCAACCCAATCTAAGGTGGGTTGCGGGTTTGGCAGACGAACCTGTGAACCCATCAAATTTTTTTTAAAAAAAAAGTAAAAAAAAAATATTTCATATCTTCAACATTTTACTTTGAAAAGGTTTCATCAATCAAATATATCCAGAAATATATATTTTAAATATAAATAGATACAAACTAGTACTTATGTTGGATAAAAGTACTATTTTTAAAATTATAATAAGAAAGATAATAAATTGACATAAAACTTAGCTTACATGTGTTTCTCAACCCGCAGGCCAACCCAAGCTCGTCGTGGGTCGACCCGCGTAGGTCGCGGGCCTAGGCAAGTCAGCCCACGGCGGACTTGGGTTAATAAAATTCTAACACAACCCACTTAAATTGGTTGGCGGGATGGGCCAACTCGACGGACCTAACCTAAATTGACGGCTCTAAAGAAACCAATAGAGGTTTCTAAGTTGAGATCAAATAGCCATAACTGTCATATTGATGCATGTATATTTATCTAGTTCTAACTCCTTTTTACAATATCTTTATTATTATATTATGCTAACTTGGTTTGGTAGGAAAATAAAGTTTAGGTAATTAAAAGGTTCGGTTAACCGAACAAGTGGTTCAGTCGATCGATCTTCAATATGAGTCAATCCAGATTCAAATCAAGCAAAAAGAAAATCATAGAGTTCAGTCAACCGAACCTATTTTTAGTTGACCAAACATATTTGGCAAATAAAGATTAGACAAGATCAAATCAAACAGCAAAGGAAGTTTTAATGTTCAGTCGACCAAAGAAGAATTCTGTCGATCGATAAAAACTGATTTCGCAAAAGATACGATTTGGACAGATCGTGAACTTGAACGAGAAACCAGGAAAATTTGTATCAAGATTAATTATTAAGTTTTTATTTTATTTAAAAAAAATATTTAACCTTTGTTAGATTTAAACTTAGTTTTGGGTTCATCAAGAAGGAATTTATAGGATAAGTTTTCAAGTTATGGTGAGTTACAACGAACATTATTAAACTAACCACATACCTAAGACAAAGCATCCCAAAAATAACCAACCCAAAAAACTTAATACTAAGTTTTGGTGTCTAGCTTATGTTTGATTGGGGTAGCTTCCACTAGATTCACTAAGTCTAGTGCATCAGGTAGAACACATATGATTTAACCTAGACATGGCTTTGACAAAACTTCCTTAGCTTACTATCATCCCAATTCATTCCGATGATAGGTTATTAAGATTGGTTATATATTTTTCATATCTAATGATTCTAAGTTAAACATGAAGAAAGCATGGTATTATAAAGCATAAAATAAACAAACAAAGTAGAAGAATATGCTCTCCCTAAATTAATGATGAGTTAATTTTTCCCTCCGCTGAATTACAAATTTGGTATTGTTTATCTAAATAGTAAATCAACTCTTTTGGAATTAAAAAATTCATTATTTCCTACTTTCTTGATCAAATGTGATTTTAAAACCTATGCTTTTGTTGATACAATTTCTCCTGGGTCAAAGCTGATTAAGTTGACTAAGTTTGAGTTTTGATGTTCGACAATATATAGAGATTATAAATGTAATTATCTATTTGGGGAGATTGGTCAGGGCTGACCAATTTAATATGAAGAAGAGTCAAGTAGGTCAATGTTGACCAGATACTTGACTAGGAAATTCTAACTGGAGGTTAGGCAAGGGTAAATCTAATGGGAAAGTTGACAGAAGATGAAAATCTAAGTGGATTAGGATTGACTGGACATTTGGTATGAAAAGTTCTGGTGTCACGCCCCAGGTAGTCCCTGCCAGAGAAAATTTTGGCAGCATCTCCCCTGTACCGGTGACAATATGAAATTTCCTACAATGCCCTCAGGGCCACATATACCTCGGCCAACACGACCGAAACAATAATAATATATAGCAGTACAAATATAGGAAACATCCACGCAGTTTAATAGTAACAACTAAACTAAAACAAAGATAAGGAAAACATCGTAAAAATCCTACTCATCTACACCTATAAAGCACAAAACTGATATCCTACTCAACTACATCCATAAAGCACAAAACTGATATCCTACTCAACTACACCCATAAAGTACAAAACTCCAGCATACATCCAAATGAAAATCCATCGCCAAATAACAAAACCATACAATATCCATATGTCAAAAGCTATAAGTCTGAAAACATAGTCTAACATAATAAGAAAATCGTAATGTGCGAACTCGTCGCGATGCGCAGTGGTGGGGGACTAGCGACTGGAACCTCCTGACAGCATCACCTGAAAATATCAACGGAGGAGGGTGTGAGTCCAACACTCAGCAGATACCTAGTTGACATACATAGTAAATAATAACTAGCAGAAATAAATATGCGTACAGTCTCCTGGATATAACATATGAAAAGTGTAAACTGTAAGGTAAGGAGTAACTGTACTAACCAGAACCTGGGTATAGGGATATCAAGGTCGTCAGACCCAAAGTATCATAAATCATGTATGCATGTCAAACAATGCATCCATCCAATATGCAACATATAAAGTGCAACAGCCACAAACAATAAATGCAAATAATGCATATGATGCTAATAACATGTCCTGGTCACCCCTGATGTCAGTCAGCCATCTCACACACGATGATGAGATCGAGTGGGTAGGGTTGTGACAACCGTGCACTCTGCCATCACTGCTCCTGATGAGTGACCGAGTGGACGGGATGCTGTCGGAGTACACCTATCCTCCTACCCCAAATCATAAGTGGGGGAGCTCAATGCTCTCATCTCCCTGAGACAATCCAGTTGAGGGACCCCTGACGTGCTACCACGCTACTGTTAGGATCGATGGACACGGCTAGAGAGGGGGGTGTGAATAGCCGCCCCAAATTCTCGCGTTTCTTTCTACAAACTAGGGTTAGCGCAGCGGAAATAACTAAATAGAAACGCAAAAGAAGAAACAAACCTCAACATGAAGATGTAACGAGGTTCGGAGATGATACTCCTACTCCTCGGCGTGTCCGTAAGGTGGACGAAGCCTATCAATCCGTTGGTGGATGAGTCCCCGGATAACCGGCTAATAAATACTCCTTGTGGGTGGAGAAACCTCGCCACAAACTTTGCAACAGCAATACAGGAGTAGAAAGCAGCAAGAAGCAAAGTACAATACAAATGTATGAAACACCTTCGCTTACTTGCCTTCTCTTCGACTGGATGAAGCAACAACTTCAAGCGATGCCTACAACAGCAGGAACCCGGGCGAAAGGAAGCTCACGCGAAGCTTCAAGCAGAATCGAGCTCAGCAAACTCAAATCAATCGAGCTCAATTTTCCTCCACCTGCTAAGAAGAGTCGAGAGAGAACGAATTAGGTGTTGTACCCCATGAGACCGAACAGGCATCCTCGATCGGTCCACGACCGATCGAGCTTCGCTTCTGTTCCGTCTCTGATCGGTGCATGGATCGATCAGGGAACCTCCCGATCGGTCCATAGACCGATCGAGCTCCCTTTTCCCTTCCGCGATTATCACCTCGATCCGCCGACCGATCAGGGTATGGGTGGATCGGCCAACAGACCGATCCACGGCTTTCTTCGCGAGGTTGCGTTGCCTCGATCGGTCTCCGCACCGATCGATTCATATCGATGAGCCACCGATCGATTACGATTGGTCACTGCACCGATCAGGGCAACCGAAGATATCCGGATCGGTCCACCGGGATCCAAACTTCTCGACCCTAAACCTAAGGCTTCCACACCAACATCCAACAACCTCGACTGTGGTACATCATCCTAGCATCTCGGTCACTCCTCGACTGCTAGCACTCCCGCTAAGTGTCCGGTCAATCCTTTTGACCCATTTAGACTTTTCCTTGCCTTCACTCACCGGGACTTTACCTAGCTTCACTTACTAGGATTTTCACCGCTTCACTCACCAGATTTCCGACCGCCTAACATCCCGCTTAGGACTTTCTCGCCTCGACTTCACTCACGGGACTTTCCAACCGCCTAACATCCCAGTTAGGACTTTCCCACCGCCTGACTTCACTCACCGGGACTTTCCACACCGCCTAACATCCCAGTTAGGACTTTCCCACCGCTGGCTTCACTCACCAGACTTTCCACACCGCCTAACATCCCGCTTAGGACTTTCTCAGTCTTCACTCACCAGGACTTTCCAACCGCCTAACATCCCAGTTAGGACTCTGCTCGGCTTCACTCACTGGACTTTCCAACTGCCAAGCTACCGCTTGGACTTTTCCCGTGCCAAGTCTCCGTGCTTGGACTTTTCCAAGCCAAGTCTCCATACTTGGACTTTTCGCGCGCCAAGCTCCCTGCTTGGACTTTTCAATCTCGACCAAAGTTGCACCTACAATCTCCCAAACACATATTCTTGTCAAACATCAAGAATACAACTCTCTTCTCGTCAAACATCGTCAAACATCAAAACATAACTCGAGTCAAGTCAACTCGAGTCAGGTCAACTAGGTCAACCTTGACCTAAAGTTGCACCAACAATCTCCCCCTTTTTGATGTTTGACAAAACTCATAATCAAGTTAGGTTAACCTGATAACCTAACTTAGGTTTTCCAACCATCTTCCAATGTCCAATGTTCTTTCCTTGAATATTCTCTGGACATTCTCCCCTTAGGTTAACCCGATAACCTAACTTGGGTTCTCCAATAATTCTCCCCCTTTTTGACACACATCAAAAAGAATTCCAATGTTCTTCCTTGAACATTCCTTGACATTCTTCCCCTAGCTTAGGTTAACCCGATAACCTAACTTAGGTTCTACAATAATTCTCCAATGAACACTCTCCCCTTTTTGACACACATCAAAAAGAAAAAGGAGGGTATCAAGGTCAAGAGTTTCTTCCTAATGAAAGTCCCATACCTTTCATTGAAACTCTTAATTTCCCCCTTGATACTAAACTCAACAATCAACTTAGTGATAATCTCATATCACTAATCCTCAAAAGTCTTAAGGAGTAAAAACTCCCCCTAAAAGTCAACTCCCCCTTGACAATTAGGTAAAACTCCCCCTAAAGGTCAACTCCCCCTTTGACCATTGCACCAACAATGTCTTTGAGAGTTCCAAACCTTTAGAAATCCAAAAACACCACTTCCATAACTGAAATTTCAGACAACAGCTGAAAAATCAGAAATTCGGCACGCCCTGATCGGTCCCCAGACCGATCAGCCCTTCACCAGATCGCACTCGTGCTACTGGAACTCACTGGATCGGTCCGCAGACCGATCAGATCTTCCCTGGATCGGTCCCCGGACCGATCCAGCCACTGAAATCAGAACTTCTGATTTTCCCTTCCGGAAAATCAGAAACTCCTAATAAATTCAAGAAAATTCCAAAAATTACGAAACTTTGAGGATACATTCCTCATATCATACACTATCATGGAAAAATAGTTTTCTATGAAAATAACTTCCATTTTTCAATCTTGATACAAAGTTCAAAAACTTTGAAATAGTTCAAGTTTAACTAAACTTTGTATCACAATGTTCAATGATGAATGCTATCACTAGAAAAGCTTCATCAAGGTTTTTCAAATCAATTTTAAAATAATTTTAAACCTTTTAATTTAGGACCACAATCTTAGGGCTATATGTACATGACTTGTACATAAGCTTTCCCTATGATCCCCCAATTTTTGAATTAGGCTATCTAGGTACAAGAACTATGCACCTTGATCCTAACTCATCATCCTAATATCTCACACACATCTAAGGTGTATCAAACACATCCAAGTCAATTTTGATGTGAGATATGGGTTTAGGTTATCTTAGGCTAAGTTTTCATGCATTTTCTAAAACAACAACTTGATCTCCATATCAAATTGTGTTGTTTATCCTTAGATCAATTTCATTGATTATAAATGCAAGAAATGATGACATGACATAAAATGATATCATAAATGAAAACATGTGCTAATGCCATGATGTCATGGCATAAAGTATGAAACTTAAATAAAGCATGACATATAACTAACCTAAGCATTATCATGACATTTCAAATGACCATAAAATAAATATGATGTCATGACATGGCATATGGCAAACAATATATGGTAAATAGCACATAAAGGTATAGAAAATACCTAATTCTAGCTTTAGTTGTCATTTTTGATAATTTTGATCATTTTGCCATAAATTCTATATTCCTAAGTGTGATAGACCTCAAATCATATACCAAAGATGTTTAGATCACTATGTGCCAACTAGATTGATTCTAGAAAACTCCTCAAATTTGATTGACACATTCTAATCACCTTAGGAATAATTGTTAATTTCATTTTCAAGGCTTGATTACCCTTTGAAAATTCCTCAAATGCCACCTTTTGTTATGAATAGATTAACTATCTATCCAAATAAGGTTGGCACACTCTAATCCATCTAGCGTGATGGAATCACACTCCTAGGAACCCAATACCTATTGGAGCTCATTGGGTTCACTAAATATTCACTAGGGATGACTTCCCTAGCAACCCTCCTAATGACCCTCCTAGACTTTAAAGCCTTGGTCATTTGGGACTCATCAAGATCAACTCTAGGGGTGACTCCCCTTGTGACCTTGGTGATGGTCTTCCTAGCCCTAGATTTTGTTCCATAATCGAATGGAACATTGTGATAAGTGGGCTTGACCATTTGGGACTTAGGTTTGTGACCCAAACCTTTCTTGTCCTTGGACTTTGGTTTTTGACCCTTAAACCCTAGAGATGACTTCTCCAAGTTCTTAAGAGCCTTTTCCAAAGTATCAAGTCTTGACCTCAAGACTTGATTTTCCTTCTCTAATACCTCAAGTTTTAACTTGTCATTTGTCTTTGAGGTATTCCTAGGCATATGTCTAGATGATTTGGGATTTCTACCTAGGTTATCCCTAACCTTAGATGAGTTGATCCTAGGGTTGGCTTTCCTAGTGTTATCCTTATCTAGGCTCGCATGTTTGGCACCTAAGCATGTGTATCGATTTCTATAATTATCATGCTTATCATTATTGTTAACAATTGCAATCAAACTACTAGCATGTGTTCTATTTGAATTGCAAAAATGAGCCTTAGAGATTACCTTAGGGTTTACCTTAGCTCCCCCTATGGACGTGTTCGGTCTCTTGTCCTTGTGAGATTGTCTCCCCCTCGGACATTGACTCCTATAGTGTCCCCTTTGATTGCATTGAAAGCACACCACGTGCTCTTTGCCTTTGCGTATCGGGACTCCGACTTTCTTGACCTTTGGCGCCGGTGGAGTCTTTCTAATCCTCTTTGGACACTTACTCTTGTAGTGCCCAAATTCCCTACACTCAAAGCACATTATGTGTAATTTGCTAGAAACTAAATGGCTTGAGTTACCTAGAGGTGAGGATGGATGAACGCTCTCTCCTTCATCCCTTCCGGAGGTAGAAGCTTCTTCTTGCTCCGAACTTGAAGAAGAACTCTCCTCCTCTTCTTCTTTAGATGTTGAGTGTCCCTCAACTTCTAAATCCACATCTCCATGAAGTGAGCTACTTGGCTCACTTGACTCCTCTTCATGGCTTGAAGTGGAGTTCCCCTCATGGAACTTAGCCAAGTTGTTCCACAACTCCTTGGCATTGTTGTATCCACCTATCCTACACAAAACATCATTAGGTAAAGAAAATTCAAAATCTTCAATACCTCATCGTTGACTAGGGATTTGTGGACTTGTTCCTTGGTCCACTCCTTCTTCTCTAGGGTTTCTCCTTTCTTGTCCGTCGGAGGCTTGAAACCTAATTGGACACAACTCCAATTCTCAAGATTAGTCATAAGAAAATATTTCATTCTTACCTTCCAAAACGCGAAGTCGTCGCGATCGTAGAAGGGTGGAATGGTGATGTCGTCTCCGAGTTGATCCATCTCTAGCTTGTGCTCCCTCGGGTGTTAATCCGGCGAAGAGCGACCTCGCTCTGATACCACTTGTTAGGATCGATGGACACGGCTAGAGAGGGGGGTGTGAATAGCCGCCCCAAATTCTCACGTTTCTTTCTACAAACTAGGGTTAGCGCAGCGGAAATAACTAAATAGAAACGCAAAAGAAGAAGCAAACCTCAACACGAAGATGTAACGAGGTTCGGAGATAATACTCCTACTCCTCGGCGTGTCCGTAAAGTGGACGAAGCCTATCAATCCGTTGGTGGATGAGTCCCCGGATAACCGGCTAATAAATACTCCTTGTGGGTGGAGAAACCTCGCCACAAACTTTGCAACAGCAATACAGGAGTAGAAAGCAGCAAGAAGCAAAGTACAATACAAATGTATGAAACACCTTCGCTACTTGCCTTTCAACCCGGCCGAAAGGAAGCTCACGCGAAGCTTCAAGCAGAATCGAGCTCAGCAAACTCAAATCACAGCAGTAGAACTTGCAGCAGCAAGAAGAAGAGCAAGAAGAAGACCCTTCACAGTAGAAGCCCTCAGCCTCTTATACCTGCATCCACTTGCGAAGAAGAGAAGAAGAACTAGCCGCGTTGCGTCGGCCAGATCCCGATCGGTCCACGCCGATCGAGCCGATCCTCGTCGATCGGCGTCTCGATCGATGCATGGATCGATCAGGAACCTCTGATCGGTCCATAGACCGATCGGGCTTTCCTGACCGATCCATGGACGCTCCGTTCGCGCATGGATCGGTCAGCAGATCGATCCACGGCTTTCTTCCGCGAGGTTGCGTTGCCTCGATCGGTCTCCAGATCGATCAGATTACAATCAGTGAGCCACTGATCTGATTCTGATCGGTCACCAGACCGATCAGGGCAACCGCAGTATCACTGGATCGGTCACCAGACCGATCCAAACTTCTCAGCCCTAAACCTAAGGCTTCCACACCAACATCCAGTCAACCTTGACCTGTTGGTACATCATCCCTAGCATCTGGTCACTCCCTTGACCTGCTAGCACTCCCCGCTAAGTGTCCGGTCAATCCTTTTGACCCACTTAGACTTTTCCCTTGCCCGGCTTCACTCACCAGGACTTTACCTAGCTTCACTTACTAGGATTTTCACCTGGCTTCACTCACCAGGATTTTCCGACTGCCTAACATCCCAGTTAGGACTTTCTCACTGCCTGGCTTCACTCACCAGGACTTTCCAACTGCCTAACATCCCAGTTAGGACTTTCCCACTGCCTGACTTCACTCACCAGGACTTTCCACACTGCCTAACATCCCAGTTAGGACTTTCCCACTGCCTGGCTTCACTCACCAGGACTTTCCACACTGCCTAACATCCCAGTTAGGACTTTCTCACTGCCTGGCTTCACTCACCAGGACTTTCTAACTGCCTAACATCCCAGTTAGGACTTTCCCACTGCCTGGCTTCACTCACTAGGACTTTCCACGTGCCAAGCTGCCTGCTTGGACTTTTCCCCGTGCCAAGTCTCCGTACTTGGACTTTTCCAGTGCCAAGTCTCCATACTTGGACTTTTCGCGTGTCAAGCTCCCTGCTTGGACTTTTCCCGAATCAGGTCAACCAGGTTGCACCTATAATCTCCCAAACACATATTCTTGTCAAACATCAAGAATACAACTCTCTTCTCGTCAAACATCGTCAAACATCAAAACATAACTCGAGTCAAGTCAACTCGAGTCAGGTCAACCAGGTCAACCTTGACCTAAAGTTGCACCAACAGCTACGTCACGCTACCCATGAGTGGACCAGCGGAGCACTGACAGAGCCAGCACTACACCCTGTCTGATATACCACTAACCCGTGAGTGGTGGTGTGTGCAGATCCATGTAACTGGTGATGAGCTCAATAATAATGGAGTCGATTATTGCACAGCAATGCAATCATGTGAGATGGTGCATGCCACTAAACATCAAAATATCCTGATCCTATCTACCTCTATAAAAATAAACATGTACCAAAATACGTAGATCAAATAATATGATTTACGTACACAGGTTAGGTATAATATCTAACCAGTCTGATATATCATAAAGTATGACATGTCACTATCTCCATAACATACATAACAAACAGGGCATGAACACTAAACAAGTAACAAACAAAACATGCTCGGAAATAAATAGTGACATGCCGATACAGATATAAACATAATTATTACTACTTGTTAAAAAATCTACTAAACATATCAACAAGACGTATCAAAATAGATAGGTCAAGGTACCCGCCTCAAATGTAGATCGAGCTAATCAACCTCTATGTCGAAGTGTTCATCCCGAATCCGAATCCGAATCCTGTAATAGCCACATTTAATTTAGCTACATATATATATATATATATATATCACATAGCTAAAATAATTTCTTAATTACCAGAATCCTATTTCGTTCATTTATTCTCGATTAACTAACAATTTAGATCTAATCGCAGCTTAGATTAGACCCGACCCTTTAACCCTAAATCAAAACTATCATCACAAGATTACATTCAACACATAATCTACAACATGTATCAACTAAATCCCTACACCTTACCTCGATTTAGCCGTTGTTGTGGCTACTGGAACAAAGTGAGTTGTTAGATGGAGTTGTTGCTGGAACCAGGAACACCCCACAACACCCAAATTTCCAGATCCACTGAACAGTACAACCTACTGGAATCAATCGGATCAAGAAGCAATCAAGCAGGGAGATTATTGATCAAGCACAAAATTGGAGATCACGGATCAAATCCACAGCTAAACAATTCGCCTACCTCAAATATCGCCACTAGGACACAGCTTCGTGCGGCGACAATTGATCGGAGGCGAAGGTAGAAACCTAGGGCACAGGTGCAGAACAGAGGAAGGACAGTGAGCATAGAGGAAGATCTAAGCCCAAATCCTAACCTAGGTAAACACTTACCTTCAAGATCTTGCTAGGGCACGGTGAGAGATCGGTTTGGGAACCTTGGTTGAGGAGTCTGTGAACTGCTCGGAAAGGAGGAACGAAGGGCTCGGTCGGCTGCAGGGCACCGACGATGTCGGCTTCGGCAGTGTCGAGCAGAGACGCGGGCTCGACACTGCTTGGCTTACTCTTGTGGTGGTCAAAGGTGGGCGTGGACCGAGCTGCCGACGCTAGGGCAAAGGAAGTCTCGGTCGACAGCGTCGGGCTCGAACTCTAGGGCAGAGGGGCAAGGGGGAGGGAGACGAGAATCAGGGCAGAGGCTCGGACTTGTCTTGGCCGATTGCTTTTGTACACGGGGGAGGAGGAACGTCGAGTGCGACGATGGTTAAGGAAAAGAAGGAAATGGCTGACGCCGCGTGAGGCTTGGGGGAAGAAAAGAAACAGTGTCGGGGAGGAAAATAAAAGAAAAAAGAAAAAGAAATAAAATAAATAAACTTTTCCTCGTTAAAATGGGACAACCTAAACAGGCTTTCTCCGTACCTATAAATTCGTCCCCTCAAAACCCGGCATACAAGTTCCGAAAAATTCTCAGAAAATTTCTAAAAATTTAAAAAAAAATCCCTTATTGTTATTCGCCCTTTTCGGTATTTTACATCTGGTAAGTGAAGTCATACAGTTGTGAAAGCCCTAGTAGTGAAGCTAGACAGAAGGAAAATCATAATGAGTGAAGCTAGGTGAAAACCCTAGTGAGTGAAGCTAATTAGAAAATCCTGGTGAGTGAAACCAGGTGAAAGTCCTAGTGAGTGAAGTTAGGCAGTCAGAAAGTCCTAGTGAGTGAAACTAGGCAGTGGAAATTCAGGTGGGTCAAGGTTGACCAGACATCTAGTGTTTGGAAGTCCAAGTGAGTCATGGAGGACTATGCACTTGACACGAGGAGAAAAATTCAAGTAGATCGAAGGATTAACTGGACATTTAGTGACAAAGTCCCAGTAAATCAAGGCTAACCAGATGCTAGGCATAATGGAGTTCCAATAAGTCACAATTGATCGGATGTTGGGATTAGGACTCTAGACTTAAATTAGTCAAGTTAGGGTGGGTCAATCAATCAGTTGATCGATTGAACTGCAACCCAATTGATCAATTGATCGATTAGGGGAGTTTCACAAGCAATGATAGTCCAATCAATTAGTCGATGATTGGGACTACACCAGCTGATCAATTGGAGGTCGCTCGCACGAAGAGCACAGCGTGCTCCCCAATCGATCAGTCGATTGATTGGGATATTCTAAATGATCAGTCGATCAATTAGGGTTGATTCTCTCGTAATGACGTGAGGAAGCTGGAATCGATTAGTCAATCAATTTTGGGGTCTTTTGTGAAAGCACAGAAGATTTCTGGATCGATCAACCAATCAATCCAACTACTCCCAATTGATCACCCGATCGATTGAGATATGACCATTGTATAAGTTGTGACTTTTGGATGACTGGGATTGCTCAAATCTTACATGACAATCGATTGGAAGTAAGTCAATCGACTGGGAGTCCTAGATCACGGAGTATAAAGGCAACAGTGAGGTTCAAACACAGGAGGTGCTAACACACGATTCTCTCCGCCTCTTTACACTCATCATTGTCGATTCTTGAAGGATCTTGGGGAAAAGTGTTGCTGCACTTCCAAGAGTCAAGAGGCATTCTCAAGCTACATGAGATCAAGAAAGAAGAGGTTTTATTTGTATTTGTGTACATTTTACTTCTTGCTTTTAGTTATATATTTGTGTGAGTGTTGTAAAAGGTTTCTCCACCTCCGATTATTCTAAAAAGGAGGGTTTATATAGTGGAGAGTGTGCTCAGTGTGTGAATCCTTGGATTATGTTAGAACCCTTGGCGGCCAACTCGAGGGAGTGAATTGCCTGAAAAATAATACCTTTCCCGTTCTTTTCAACTCTAATTAAAAGAAACAATAATGATAAATTAAAATAACGACTAGAAAGAAGAGACACAAGTTTTACTTAGTTACAACTTAGATAGTTGTTAATCCAAGACAAGTAAAAACACAATAAAAATCTCTGAAGGCGGAGAAGTCTCTTACACTCGTTAAAAAACTCAAACAGTTGCTAGGAAATGATTACCAGAGTTGATATTAATTTCTTAGGTCCAGGGATCTTTTTATAGCTCCCGGGAAACTTTATCTGATGCTGGAAGGCGACCCCAACAAGTTGGAAGGCGCCTCTAGCAAGGTAAGTATAGATAAAACTTTATCCTCTTACAACGGCAGAATTTACCTGGTCGAAGGCGCCTTCCATAGGGCCGAAAGGCGTCTTCCACAGTGAAGGTGCGGAAACGCCTTCAACTCCCTTTGAAGATGCCTCCAGCAGTATTTCTAGCTCTTTTTTTGCTCTTCTGATGCTCTGATCGCCTGGGTGATCGCAGCCATCCAGGATAGGGCTCACATGAACTCATTTACTGGTCTTCTCCTCAAGCAAGCTTTCGCTCAGGCTTCTCATCCCTCAGAACGTCGATCACGTCCTCCTCGTCCACTGGTGTACTCTTCCACAGCAACTTGTTCCTCAAATGCACCGAGCCCGTCGGTTCCCTTCCCGTGCCATCCTTCTCACTAGCTGCATCTTCTACTCGACTTCTTGTGTTCTTATGCTCCTGCACACTTAGACACAATGATCAAATATAACAGGACCTAACTTAACCTGATTGATCACATCAAAACTACCATGGGGTTCAAACAAATTAGTCACATTTACTTGAGATTGATACCAAGTAAATCTACTTATTAGCATTGAGAGCTTGCTTTGAGTATTTCCACTGCAAAAGATCTTCATCAACGATGTGAGCGAGCTATTCACCCCCTAGCTCCAAAGTGACCCAACAACTTTAACATATTTATCATTTATTGTTAATAAAGACATGTAAGTCCTATGTTAAGTGTTAGATTTGTATCCGAGTCCAGTTTTATTATACACAACCCTATGAGTTTCAAGTATTATATTTAGATATTTATAGCATGAAGTATAACTTTTCCAATGATGTCTTAAACTCTTCAACTTGACACTTTAGGAAGGAATTTTTTTTCTTAAGTTTTTGAACTTGAGTTGAAGTTTCTTTTTGAACTTGGCTAGTTGAAGAGTTTAGACTAATTTTCATATTAAGGACTTTTACTTCCTTTTGAAGAGATTTAACCATTTCTTATATTTATCTAACTTTCTAGTTAAGCATGTAATTATATTGTACATTTTATCAAATAAAGGAGAGTTTACCTCATCTTCTTGATCTTCTGAATTGGATATGAATCTGCGGCTTAATTCAGATTCGTACTTAGATTCAGACTTGGACTCAGACTCATACTTGGGCTCAAACTCGGTTGTTTGTTCCTTTACTACTACAGCCATAAAGTTGGTTTGATCTGATTTCAATTCTGAAAATAATTTATCCCATGTTGCTTTGAGAGATCTCTTCTTCTTTAATTTATCTTCCTTTTGATTGGGGCACTTAGATTTATAGTGTCCTTTTTTGTTATATCCAAGCAGGTTGCCTCCGATATCGGCTTGCTTGGTGTGTCTTGTGTTAGGATTATTCTTTTGATGTTCCTTCTAATGTATCCCTTCTTCTTGAATATCTTTTGTACTAGGTTTATGATTTTGCTGGTTGCATCTTCATCTTCTTCGTATGATTATGATTCATCCTCTAATTTCGACATCAGTCGAGATTTTGAAATAAATTAGATGACCAAGAAAATATTGTTAGGAATAAAGCTCTCTTAGTCGCTAAAGGATTTAGTCAAGTAGAAGGCTTAGACTATGACGAGACTTATGCACCAATGGCCAAACTAAAATCCATTAAAATGTTGCTAGCCTATGCAGCGTATAAAGGATTTAAATTATATCAAATAAACGTTAAATCCGCCTTATTAAACAACTTTATCAAAGAAGAAGTATATGTAGCTCAACCACCTAGATTTGAAAACTTAGACTATCTTAATCATGTTTTCAAACTAAAAAAAGACCTTATATAGTCTAAAACAAACCCCTAGAATCTGGTATGAAAGACTTTCAATATACTTAATCTCAAAAAATTTTAAACAAGGACAAATTGATTCCACTTTATTTCAGTGTTCTAACGCTGCCTAGGACCACCTAGGCGGGCTGCCCACCACCCTGCCTTTTGCAAAGGCGATGCCAATAGGTGTCGCCACATTAGTCGGCCGCCTAGGCGGCTAGGCATCGCTTAAGCGCAGGTATTTGATTTTTTTTAAATAAAAGTCTGCCGAATCGATTGGCCGATCAATTAAATACCTATAATTGATTGAGCCAATCAATTCGAATGAGTTTCGAGAGAAAAGAAGTCTACTGAATCGATTAGCTTATTGATTGAACACTTTTAATTATTTGGCCAATTGATTCACATGAGTTTTGCGAGAAACAACAAATAGAAGTATGCTGAATCAATTGAACATTTCTAATTGCTTGATAAATCAATTTGCATTAGTTTCATGAGAAATAGAAGCATGCTGAATTGATTGGCTGATCGATTAAACACATCTAATCGATTATCATGAGTTTCGTGAGAAATAGAAGCATGCAAAATTGATTAGCGGCGATGAAACAGGTCTATATTGTGATTTTTGAATCGTTTTAATTTTTAAAGTTAGGTTCCTCTTCGAGCAACAGGGCCTCTTCCTCTTCTAGCAACCACCGCATCTTCCTCCTTTCCCTCCCCTTCTTGTTCTTTATCAAAGAGCAACATCTTTGTTGCCATTTTCTTCTCTAGCAGCCAGTCAGCCATAACATTAACCGTAGCTGCTGCCTTTATCTCAGCCAACAACCACTAGCACCTTACCTTGTTTCTTGACAACAGTCGTCGAAGCTCACCATAGCTAGCTAAGGCTGCTAATGATGAAGGAAAAGCAACTCTAACTGCTGGGACGGAGTGCAGCGCCTTGTTCCCTATTTCCAGCTTTCGACAACTTCCTTCTTTTTCTTCTGCCAGGTTAGTAACATCCCTAGGTTTAAGTTGGTTAATAAAATTTAATTATATATTTGTATATTATTAAATCTTGTATGTTATTGTTTCACTTGGCTTGAATTGATAATTATTTTTTTTTGAATACTTGATAACCATTGCTTAACTCAAATATATATTTTTTAAAAAATTGATATTGATAATTTTTTACTTGTGTAGTAAAATGTTGAATACTATATCTTCTGAAGTATCTAATTCAATATTGGAGATTCATACCCCTTTGAAGTGTAATTTGCATAATTTGAATAGTGTTGGATGGGAATTTGCAGACTTGGTGGATCCTAATAATTTGGATAAGTTGAAATGTAAGTTGTGTGGAAAAATTACCAGTAGTGGAATTTATAGGATCAAACAATATGTTGTCAATATCAAGGAAAATGCTATCCCGTGTAAGAAATCTTTAGATGAAGGTAAAATGAAGTGTAAGAATGTCATTGAAGAGAAAAAAAAAAAGAAATAAAAGAATATAATGCTGGTTGCTACTCGGAATATTATACTGGCTCCCCTGTACAAAAATTTTGTACAAGTCCTGAACCATTCTTAACAACCTATTGTGTTCTTTAGAAATTAAATTTGGAATCGCAAACAGAACTTAACATTATTGATTCCAAATTCAACTTATCTGTTCTTAGAGGTTTAGACTTGGATCGCAAACGATGCTTAACATTATTAATCCAAATTCACCCATGTTACAAATTTGATTAAATATTTATTTCAGAGATCGGCTTCTAGGTTAAACATGGCGAGGTACTAGGCCTTCTTGGGTATGTGATCATCCACCACTTCTTAGACAAAGCCTTTCAATGAAATTCAATATTTAATCTCCTTATAGTAACCCTAGGTTTAACCATTAAGAACAATCGAATCACAAGATCGAAAAAAACAAAAGAAACACAAACTCGAATCATAAATTCGAAACCTAGAATCGATAGTCTCTTGTGTTTAGTATTTCAAAATCCGTACAAAGAAAACTAGTATGATGCGGAACAAGACAACTAGTTATACCTTTCTTTGTAGCTAATAAACCTCACGATCTTCTATCGTATTCCTCTTCTTATCTCAGACGTTGTGTGAGCGACGATTTATCGAGATGAGAATCACCCAAGCCTCTTTCTTCTCCTTGCAAGTTTTGGCCACCAACAATCTCCTAGAGATGAAGAACTTCGACCACCAACCAAGCTCCAAGAGACGTTAAGAAACAATGCCTCCTATCTCTCCTTCTTCCTCTAACAAGATCCGGCCACCTTGAACTCATTGAGATGAGATGCCGCCGGCCACCAAGGAAGAAGAATAGGAAGAAGAAGAGGGATGAGGGCCGGCCACCACCAAGGAAGAAAAGAGAGGAATAATAGATGTGTTGTTGTGAGGTGAGACACCTCTACCCTCTCTTTTATATTTCTTGGTCTTGGCAAATAAAGAAAGTTTTAAACATAATTAAAACTTTCTTATTTTCCTTGCCAATAGCTAATAAGGAAAATTTAATTAAAATTTCCTCATAAACTTTTAATGTGGCCGACCCCTACAAGTCCTCCAAACATGGAAAGTTTTAAACACAAATTAAAACTTCCTAATTTGTTTTCGGAAATTTTTAAAATAAAAATTTCTCTTTTAAAAATTCCCTTCATGGTTGGTTATAAAAGAAAACTTTTATAAATTAAAATATCTCTATTAAAACATGTGGATGATTACAATAAGGAAAGTTTTCTCCAAAATTAAAATCTTCCTTTCAATCTACAAATAAGGAAAGATATCAAACCTTTCTCTTAATCCTTTGTAGAAACTATAAAAGATAAATTTTAATTTTAAAACTCTCTTTTAAAATTATGTCTTCCACATTAGGAACGATTTTAAAATAAAATCCTTTTTATTTTTATTTTTATTGTGGCCGACCACCTAAGCTTGGGCTCCAAGCTAGGGTCAGCCACCACTTGATCCATCCAAGGCTTATCTTGGTTGGCCCTTGCTTGGGCCCCAAGCTTGGCTTGGTCGACCACCTATGGATGGGTAAGAAGATGGGTTTAGGTGAGTATAAAACTTTATAAATAAGAGGCTATGACAGGAATCGAGAGGAGGAATTGGTTTTGGTCTCCCGATGAACTTGAGCTTCCCGTGTTCACCCCGAACACCCAACTCGAGTTCATCAATAATATCTCATTCCACTAAAGAGTTATTATTGCACTACCGCACCAATCTCATATTACTATATGGGCTCCTTCTTATAATGAGTGTGTTAGTCTCCCTGTGTTTAAGATATAGAATGCCCACTAATTAAATGAGTTACTGACAACTCACTTAATTAATATCTAGCTCCAAGAGTAGTACCACTCAACCTTATCATCATGTCGGACTAAGTCCACCTGCAGGGTTTACATGACAATCCTTATAAGCTCCTCAAGGGGACATCATCAACCTAGATTACTAGGACACAGTTTCATTTTATAATCAACAATACACCATATAAATAATATCATTTCCCAACTTATCAGACCAATTAATTTAACGAGCTAAATCACACCCTTTGATAAATTAAAGAAATAAGTATTAAGTATATGTGCTTGTGATTATATCATGATTAAGAGTACACACTTCCATAATAACAGAGGTATTGTTCTTTTATATAGTCAGTATAAAAAGAAACTACCTCAAATGGTCCTGTTCAATACACTCAAAGTGCACTAGTGTAATTTTATAGTTAAGATAAATTAATACTAAATTACACTACGACTATTCCAATGTTTGTTCCTTTCCATCCTAGTCGTGAGCTACTTTTTATAACTTATAAGGAACTGATAACATAATCTTCTGTGTGTGACACCACACACCATGTTATCTACAATATAAATTAATTGAACAACTACACTTAGCATATAAATGTAGACATTTGACTAATGTGATTCTTTATTTCAAAATAAATGTTTACAAAAAGCTAGGCTTTTAGTATACACTCTAACATATGAATGAAATGAAGGTGAGAGAAGAAGTTGTTCTTAAAGAATATGAGAAAGATAAAGGGAGTCTAGAGACAAGAATTATGAACTGATTTGCATCCGTCATTGTTTCTGAATCTTCATTGAGTGGAAGTAAGAAGATAAAACAATAACAAAATATTTTTGATGCACTTTTGAAGCAAAGGACACAAGTGTGCTCCAATATTTAGCTCGATTGGTGTACGAGTCCAGTATTCATTTTCATGTTATTGACAATGATAGCTTCAAGCGGTTTATAGAAGTAGTTGGTCAATTTGGCCCCAGTTATCATCCTCCAACTCAATACCTATTAAGGAAGCCCTTATTAAAGGAAGATGTAGATAGAACTAAAAGTCTATTAAACAAACAAGAAGAAGAATGAGTTTTGAATGGTTGCTTAATTTTGACCAATGCTTGGATCGACCAGAAAAGAAGATGGATCATGAATCTGTTTGTCAATTGTAAAGAAGGTACAACTTTCCTTTCTTCTAGGAAAGCATCGGATGAAGCACACATCAGGAATTATATACTTAAATATGTAGACAAGTGCATTGAAGAAATTGGGCCCTAAAAAATAATTTAAGTGGTAACAGACAATGCTTCAAATAATATGGCGACAATAGATTTGTTAAAGGAGAAGAGGTCACATATATCTCGCTTAAAGGAAGTATATAACGAGGAGTATATGTTGGGTTGCAAGGTTGCAAACAAAGTCCCACATTAAAAATATATGGGAAAGATTACAAATTTATAAGGGAAAGATATATCCATTGGTATGAAGCCTTTTAGGTAGAGCCTAAAAATAAAATCATGAAGGGTTAGGCTCAAAATAGACAATATTATACCATTGTAGAGATATCTAAATTCCTTTTGGTTCTAACAATTGGTTTTAGAGTCTAAACTATTAGAAAGTATAACCACTGACTATGCATAAGAACTATGATCTAATTGAGCTATGTAAGTAGAATATTGACCTCGAACAAAGGAAGTGGGGGCTTCCATGTCTGAATCGAGAGGATTAGACACCAAGCAGGAAGTCTTAGTAGGTCGGGTGGACCGAGGGGTGAGAAGACTTGGTGGGTCGAGGATCGGACGTGGGAAGCCTGTGGTCTTTCGTTTGAGGGAGGAATTATTAGGTTGCAAGATAGAAAACAAAGTCCCACATTAAAAATACATGGGAAAAATCATAGATTTATAAGGGAAATCATAGTAGGTCTGGTGGACCAAGGGATAGGAAGACCTGTTGGGTCAAGGATCAGACATGGGAAGCCTGTGGTCCTTCGTTTGAGGGGGTATTGTTGGGTTGCAATATTGTAAACAAAGTCCCACATTGAAAATATATGGGAAAGATCATAGATTTATAAGGCAAAGATATCTTAATTGATATGAGAAATTTTGGATATAGCCCAAAAATAAAACCATGAGGATTTAGGCTGAAAGTGGATAATATTATACCATTATGGGTATATCTAAATTTCTTTGGGTCCTAACAGTATTGATCCTGTCCGAAAGCTGAGTCGGACGGAGGCTGGTCGCGGTGGCCTAGTTGTTGATGGAAAGTCGTGGGCGATTCGACTCCCACGGGCGGCTGACGCTGCTGCAGGACCCTGCACACACTCAGACGATCTCCCTCCCTCACGTTAGAGATAAGAACCTAGGGAAAAAGTCCCCGGATCAGGCCCTCCGACGCTCAAGTCAGGTCCTTTTTCCCCAGAAAAAGCAGAGAGACTAAAAACGAAAAGTTGTGGAAAAAGTGACGAGAGAGCGCGTACCCGCGTACGAGGAATCTCCTCCTTTTTATGCACCCGCCTTGCTTCCAGAACCTGCCATCCTGTCAGAAAACGTTAGACGCTGGTCTTTGTCGTATATCTCCGACACCTGTCGTGCTGCTATTGGTCGTGAAGGTATCTTCTTGTTTAGGAACCTGTGCCTTTACAGGGGTTTTGTCTCGTAGTGAAGGACATCTGTCAGGCTGCCATTGGTTATGAGAGCATCCTCTCGCTTAGGAACCTCCGCCTCCGCACATCTCCCTGGTATGCAATGATTACCCTTGACAGACAGTTGTGATCCTTCGACTCCTGCACAGCTTAGCTCGTCCTATTTATCGCGGTCTGCATCTACCTCACACCCCTCGACCAGATCTTGCCTCTATGCGTTACTTGTTAGTCGGGCTAACCCTGAACAACCCTGTCGATCACGGTCTGCATTCTATCCCCTGTATTTGCCGACCCTCGACTGTAAGCTCGTAGATCGGGTTGTCTTTACACAGCCCTGTCGCTTCCGACCTGTGACTGGTGACTCGCACTTCCGGGCCTTCGAGTCGCAGACCTGCATACCGAGCCGTCTCTGCACAGCCCTGCTGCTTCTGACCTTTGATTTGTGGCTTGCACTTCCGGGCCTTCGAGTCGCAGACCTGCAGACCGAGCCGTCTCTGCACAGCCCTGCCGCTTCTGACCTTTGATTTGTGGCTTGCACTTCCGGGCCTTCGAGTCGCAGACCTGCAGACCTTTGATTTGTGGCTTGCACTTCCGGGCCTTCGAGTCGCAGACCTGCAGACCGAGCCGTCTCTGCACAGCCCTGCCGCTTCCGACCTTTGATTTGTTTCCTGTCCCTCAACCATAGGCCTGCAGCTTGAGCTGCCTCTGCCCAGCTTTGCCGATCCCGACCTGTACCCCAGGTTCCGCTTGCCGACTTCCTTTGTTTTTCCCATGACCTCGCCTACTTGAACAACCAGTCTGCCTGACCTCTGCCTATTCTATAGGCTAGCCTTTTGACTGCCTAGTCAGCTTGACTATTGACCGCCACGTCCTCTTGACTTTTGACTGCTTATATGGCCGTGACCTTTCTCACCCTTTCCTCTTGGGCCCCTCCACTGCTAACCGTATCACAAGCCTCCCTCACAAGTCTAGTCGAAGGAGGACGAAAGTCTGACTGACTAGACCTCAGCACATCTCTGAGATCTCAGCATATCTCTGTGACCTCAGCCTATCTCTGTGTCTCTACCTCAGTATATCTCTGTGCGCTCTGCTTCTTGCCTTACGCATCAACCTTTGTGTCGCGTCGCCTGGAATACCATGCGTCCTTAATTGCTTTACCAGTCGCTTGGGGTACCGTGCCCACACAGTTGCTTTGACTTGGCCACCCATCCTCTTTATAAAGAGCCTTACGATCGTTTCTTTATTCTATCTTCTCCTACCACGCCTTCCCACTTTCTTTTGCTAACCCGTGTTACACCACCTTCTTCCCCGCGATGCATTCTCCTTTTTCTGAGGAGGTTGATCAACCACCTTCCCAAACGCGAATAGATCAGCTCACCTTACAACTTGCCGAGAAAGAACGTGAACTGGAACGCGTATCCCAGGATCGAGCTCGTCAGCTAACTGCCCTGCGCTCCATGGAAGCCCAGTATCGTGTCGCGAAGTCTTGCGTGTATTCTGAGAAGGCGAGGAAAGAGGAATACCAGGCTAGCCTGCAGCGCCAACTCAGCCTTCAGGAATGCTTGAAACAAGAGCATGAAACGGAGCTATCTCTCCTCCGTGTGTATCTCGACGACAAGCAAGACACGATCGCCCGTCAACAAACAGTTATCAACTCCCTACATGCGCAGCTGGCTCGAGCCTTGAACGCCCCAGGGGCTCCTGAGTCCCCAGACATTTCTTCACGTGGCAGTGCTCATTCTCCATGACCAATCCTTTCCCCGAGTTAAAATTAGTTCAGGCCATAGTTGTCTCAGTGGCTCCTTTGCCGCCAAGCGTTCCCTCCTGCGGCCTTAGCTGTATCGCCTGCTAATTGAACTGTGCTGCTGTACTTGTATATCTATCCTTTTCCGGCCTAGTCTTTCCTGCTCAATTTTCATCTAGCAAGCATTTTTAGAAACTGACTCGTATGTAAGAGCTAAGAGTTGTATCATGACTCCTCTTTATGTATGAATTGTGGATAATAAAACCAACATAATGCTTGAAAATTAAAACTGCAATAAACGTGCAAAACCTGATGTCGCAGTTAACATCGATGCTTTAGGGGTAGGGTGGATGGCCTCCCGTACTTCGTGCCTTGCTTGTTTGCTGCATATTTGCAATTTGCATAAAGGAGCTAAAATGAAGCCAGATGTAGCTGACCTGATTATTTGGAAATGCTCCGCACAATGTGAGGCATATCCCTCTGAGAGGTAGTTAGGCGTGGGCGCCGAGTTCGCTTATGATTTTAGCAGGGGGGTTGATTTTTGATTCCCGCATGGGGGCCGACCTGAAAGGTCGTTGGGCGTGAGGACAGAGCTTACTTCTAACTCGCACTGGGAGCCGACCTAAAAGGTCGTTGGGCGTGAGCACAAGGCTCACTTTTAATTCTCGCATGGGAGCCGACCTGAAAGGTCGTTGGGCGTGAGAACAGAGCTCACTTATAACTCGCACTGGGGCGAGAGTCTGGGACTACAGACCTAAAAGCGTGAGCACAAGGCTCACTTTTAATTCGCCGATTGACGAGTCTGGTGCGTGAGCAGAGCTCACTTATAACTCGACCATTGACGTAAGAGTCTGGGACACTTAGCGTGAGAGCAAGCTCACTTTTAATTCTCGACCGGGCAACACGAGAGTCTGGGCGTGAGAACAGAGCTCACTTATAACTCGTCGGCTTGAGAGTCTGGGACACCTAGTAATTTCTCATTAAAATTTTTCTGCATCATAGACTAAATGTTTTGACAATTTACATAAATTTGATACAAACTTACTACCTAGTCTGAGGACTGTAGATGGTTTACGGTCCATAGTCGGAGCACAAGGCTCACATTCTCATCTTGCAGATAATAAGGTCGCAAGCTGAGCCTTGGTGTCACTTATAACCTCCCCATTGAGGTCGAGTGCGTGAATGCACCGACGGCTTGACTTTTTTCGCATGGGAGCCAACCTGAAAGGTCGTTGGGCGTGAGCAGGCTCACTTATAACTCCTGGGGCGAGTCTGGGACTACCGACCTAAAAAGTCGTTGGGCGTGAGCACAAGGCTCACTTTTAATTCTCGCATGGGAGCCGACCTCGTTGGGCGTGAGAACAGAGCTCACTTATAACTCGCACTGGGGCGAGAGTCTGGGACTACCGACCTAAAAGGTCGTTGGGCGTGAGCGCAAGACTCACTTTTAATTCTCGCATGGGAGCCGACCTGAAAGGTCGTTGGGCGTGAGAACAGAGCTCACTTATAACTCGCACTGGGGCGAGAGTCTGGGACTACCGACCTAAAAGGTCGTTGGGCGTGAGCACAAGGCTCACTTTTAATTCTCGCATGGGAGCCGACCTGAAAGGTCGTTGGGCGTGAGAACAGAGCTCACTTATAACTCGCACTGAGGCGAGAGTCTGGGGCTACCAACCTGAAAGGTCGTTGGGCGTGGGCACAAGGCTCACTTTTGATTCTCGCATGGGAGCCGACCTGAAAGGTCGTTGGGCGTGAGAGCAGAGCTCACTTATAACTCGCACTGGGGCGAGAGTCTGGGATACTCCGGTCCTAGACCAGTAATGATACTCCGGTCCGAGACCGGTGGCGATGGCGCTGGTCTGAGACCAGTAATGATACTCCGGCCCGAGACCGGTGGCGATGGTGCTGGTCTGAGACCAGTAAGGCTACTCCGGCCCGAGACCGGTAGCGATGGTGCTGGTCTGAGACCAGTAAGGCTACTCCGGCCCGAGACCAGTGGCGATGGTGCTGGTCTGAGACCCGGCCCGAGACCGGTGGCGATGGTGCTGGTCTGAGACCAGTGATGATACTTCAAACGGTGAAGGCATAGACGCATTGCTCTTCTCCGCCCTCATCCGTCTCGCCTATACCGACCTCATTGCTGTGGTTAATCTGGTCGTTATCGCTAGCTTTGGGCTTACTCATTTGCGTCGCGTTTCTCCCTGCAATTGCATTATGCGCGATATAGAATTAAGGATAGAGGAGGGAGTGTAAAAACCTTACTCGACCCTTGGGCCACAGTGCCCTTGCAGCTTATGATGACCCCGTAGTTCTCGCGATGCGCCTGGTTAGCTGCTCAGATCAGGGGTTGTCTAGGCAGAGCTACTTGCCCGGACGGTCCGAGCAAACAACACCCCGCAGGCCCGTTTGATACTCCTCTGATCTGACATTCACTTCTGCTGACCTACTTTGTCTCATTCACGACCCTTTTGAATTGCCTGGCGTCTGTAGCTTTATGAAACTTCCCGCCTAGCCTTGAGCCTTTCACGAAGAATGCTTCTTTTTTGAGGCCACGCCCTTTCATGATTACCTTGCCTTGTCGATCTTTAATGCGTTTCTGCTCGTGATGACACCTGTCCGACGCCTTTACTGCGCACGCCTCCTGACGCCAGCCTCTGACCCTTTTTTGCACCCTTCGGCGCTTATTTCCCATCAGACGGCGCTAGGGCGCGTTACCCCAAAAGATACTCGGCTCGACCCTCGATATTTCCTAGGAATGAATGAGCTTTATAAACCCTAAAGGCAGTCTGCTTTCCTTACTTCGACGCTTCGCTATCCTCCTCCCTTCGTTCGTGGCCGTTTCTGGCAGTGCAACTCCTCGTTCTCCTGCTTGCGCCCGACCTGTGACCCCTTTTGTCTTCATCCCCCTTGCCTGCTTGCTCCTCCTAATCATGGATGGTAAGGAACTCTTCTGGTATTCACGTTACATCTCTGATTTAGACCAGCATGACCTATCTGCACTGCAATCCAACTTGGGGCTAGGCGCCGCATATAAGTTTCGTCTTCCCTCACCAGATGAACATCCTTCTTCTCCTCCCGAAGGGTTTATCACTGTTTTTAGGGATCAAATCTTAGGAGGTCTTCGCTTTCCTTTGCATCCTTTTTTCTCCGAGTTGAGTCAGTATTGTGGTATTGGTATCTCCCAGTTTGCCCCCAATGTATTCCGAGCGGTCTGCAAATTCCCTTGACTGCTAGACTATTCCATCACTTCTATTCCTTCCGGCGAGCCGAGGCGGGGGTATTCAACGTTCAGGCCAAGCCGGGCCATAAGTTTTTTGATGACCTACCTTCTTCCAATAAAGGCTGGAGATCTTGTTTTTTCTACCTCAAGCCCCCCGTCCCCTTAGCCGGGCCTTCCCAATGGCATCCCATCTTTGCTTCAGACTTCCCTTTGCACGTCCATGAACTTGCCTGCTCCGCAGCTGCGGACAAGCTGAAAGGTGTTGTTGTTCACCTGTCTGTGCTGATGCTAGAAGGCATTCTGCACGCTTTTGGTCTTAGCCTTGTTTCCACGGAAATTGGAGCTCTTTTTGGTAAGTTGTTATTTTTTTTGTATACTGCTCTTCGCTAACTGAGGTGCTTTTTCCTCTTATATTTGTAGTGGCTGCCCTCCTCCGCTCTTTTGCCAGTCAGGAGACACCCTCGGTGGCCGTTCTGCAAGCTCTGAATGAGGAGCTAACACAAGGCCTATCCTCTGACCCCGCTGTTTCCGCCGGTCCACAGCCCTCGGGACACCAAACCTCCGAGACGGTAGCTGCCTCGGCGCTTATTGAGCCACCAGCCCCCAGCCCTGCAGACTCAGTCATACCCCGTCGCTCTGATCAACCCGCACCCGAGCCGTCGCCAGTAGGGCAAGTGCCTCCGCTCCCTCCTACTATGAAGCTGCGCCTTATGCGTAAGGGCAAGAGGACGGCCCCAGTCACCGCAACTTCTCCTCCACCTCCTCGCCGTCAACGCGTAGTGAGCATCTCTTCCCCCACCAGGTCCTCGGACACGAGCTCGACCCAGGAGACAAGCTTGGCCCGGGAGAAGGCCTCTGATCTGGAGGTGGCATACCCGCCATTGGACCTGATCGCTCCGGTGCCAATCCAGAGTGTATTACCTGCCCCGCCTTCGTCCTCTGGCGATCAGCCCCCGGACTCGCTGGCTCCCTCCGCCTCTCCTCTTCTTGGGCCTCCGAGCTCGACCATGCCGACTCTGAACCTCCCTTCTGCAGACCTGGCCTTTGAAACTTCCTGGAGGCTCCCTTCAGAGACCGACCCGGCCTACGTGCCCGCTGCCGACCTATCGCCTATCTTTGGTAGGGTCGACTTCTGTGGGGACTTGGCCATCTCCTGGCAATCAGCCAATCGGCAGTTCTGGGAGAGCAGTTCTCCTTTGGAGGAGTTTGATCAAATTGCTTGCTCCCTGGTAGCGGTAAGCTCTTTCTCTTCTTCTTCCTGGTATCCGTGTGTTTCTGTAACCCCCTTTCTCTTCTCCCGGCTACTTGCAGACCTGCTCCGCGAGTCTGAGCGCCGTGCAACGAGCGGCCGAGCTTCAACGAGAGAACGCGGTGCTCAAGGCACGTCTTCGGGAACTAGAGCCCCCTGCGGCTTCCTCAGCTCCTCCCGAGCCTTCTCTTGGAAGCTTGGATGCTTATCTGCGCGCCACCGGGGAATCTGCGGCCTCTGTTCGGGCCATTTCCCATGCCGCCTTCGATAAACTTCAACAGTTGGAGGCGGCTTTGAAGACAAGTAAGTCTTCCTTGGCTTCTGAAGCAGATCGTCACCAAGCGACAATTTCTGAGCTGAAGGCCAAAGAGGCAGAGCTGCTCTCCCGATCGGCGGATTTGAGTTCGCTACAGCAAAGTCAGGAGCTCCTGCAAACGGGGTTGGCCGATGCCCAGGCCCTGGCTAGTGCTGCCGCTAGCCGGGAAGCAACCATGCGGACTCAGTGGGAAGCTTGCCAAGCCACTCTCCAATCCTTGCGAGCGGAGTTATAGAAGGCCCAGGAAGCAGTGTCTCAGGGCCAAAGCGATTTATCCGTGGCCCGCGCCGAGGTTGCCGAGAACAAGAACAGTTTGGAAGTGTACCGAGCTGGCGAATCAGAGCGGCTAAAGGCGTACAGACTGGCCTACGTCCGCTCTTCCTTCTTCCTCCAAAAGCTGGGACGCTGGATGGTCTTGTTGCTCTGTCATGGGGCCGCTGGTGGGGTTAGGCAGGCCTTCGAGTATGGTTTCCTACGCTCGGCACCTCCTGCCACCTTTCTGGACAATCAATCTTCTAGGAAGTTAGAAACCTTCCCTTCCTTGAAGCTAGAGTTTTTTCCTGGCTCCTCATCTGCGATGATGATCCGAGGATATTTGCGCCATTCTTTGCTCTCCTACCGCGTCCGCTGATCCTGCGTCTTCCGACATAGTGCCAGCCGACCCCGGGCTCCGTCCGTTGGCTTCCCGTGACCCTGCCCCCTCTTCTACAGATGTTGTGTAGTCGGGACCATGTTGTAGTGTTTACCTTTTATGTGTTGATGTTGAACCTTCCCTGATTGTACTTATTCGTATGGTCGTATTGAACTCTGGATGACTGTACTTATCTTCTCTTACATCCGGATACTCGCATCGCTTTCCCTTCGCGTATCCTTAGCTTGTTTCTTTTCTTAGTAGGCCATCCGTGACTTTGGTTGAGCTCTGCCAGTCTGCCCGCCCTTGCTCGTTTTACCCTACTACATCGCTCTTCCTTCAATAATTGCTTTTATACCGAGCCCGGCGAGGGCTAGACTCATGCTCTCTATTCCTGATGCGGGCCCATGAAGTCCGCTGATCTGATCTGCACACCTTTCTAACGGCCCCTCCGTACATTCTTGACCTGCTTGGGGCAATCTCCTTAGGGGGCGCTTCGTATCTCGGGCCCCTGCCTTTCCTATAATGCCCCTGGTTACATTCCCGAGGATCATCACAGGGCGTTCCCTGTTTATCTCAGATGCTGCATCAATCGTCCGTTGTCCACTTTACGAAAATGTCCTTCATCCGCCATACCTATAAGTATCTTCTTGCTTCTTGCCTTCCCTTATGATTCGCCGCCACCACGGAGCACCCAAGCGTCGCTGCTGCCGACTGACTTCCTCCGAGACTGTGCCGCGATCCTTCTTCTTCTTCAAGCCTCTTCTTTTCGTTTGTTCTTTCTATCACCTGAGATAATCTCTTTCGCAATGACTTCTCCTTCTTGGATCTCCTTGTTGGCGGAGCACTTCCCCGACGCTTCGACTTTCGCTGAGTTGGATTGGGATGACCTACGGTACACTTATGAAATCCCTACTAGCTTCCATCCCATCATCCCTACTGGTGTGAACCTGTACTTCGATCCTCCGCCTGGCTATTGTACTTTCTTTACTGAACAATTTGTATCTGACCTCCGTTTACCCCCACATCCTTTTTTGTCTGGAGTGTGCCGCTACTTCAAGATCCCCTAGGTCAGCTAACTCCCAATTCCATAAAGATTTATGTGGCTTCGTGATACTCTGCGAAGTTTGTGAGGTTTCCTGGTCAGCTCCCCTTTTTCACTGCTTCTTTGCTCTTGCTCGGCACGTCGACGGTCTTTTTTATTTCCAAGCTCGCAACCACACTGCTTTCTTCTCTCCTCTCCCTCCTCCCAGTGCTAACTGGAGGAAAAAGTTCTTTTTTCTCCAGTTTCTAGAGGAAACAGACTGGCCCATGCGCTGGCAATCTGCTCTGCCTCTACCCCCGGCATTGGAAGAGTTCCATATGGATCTCCACTTTAATATGGCTGCAACCCAGATGGAGGATTGGCGCCTGAATCTGACAAGACTGCTATCTGGCGACCTACTTTCTTATTTCAGGCTGAGGCCTCCTTCTCTTGAAACACCGCACTCCTTAGGTAAGTTTGTGCTGAGCTCCCCCTTTCGCTCATTTTTTACTAGACTGATTCTTCGCGTTGGCGCCTATTGCTGAGGTTTTGCGCCGCGCATCAGAGGTTCTGCCTTTGCCCCTCAGTGATCTAGAAATAATGCGGCGCGGTCGGATGATCTTGGAGAGGAGGCTACTCCCTCATTTTGGATCCACCTCATCTGGGGCAGCGCCTCAGTCTACTTCCAACCCCGCCTCACACAACGCTTCTCCTTCACCTGCTGCCCCGAGCCGAGATCGGGGTCGTGCTCCAGCCGGCCGTCTGGCCAGAAGCGTCTTCCGAGGAGCCCCCGGGGCCTCCAAACGTGGTCGCGCAGCCCTTCATCGCGCAGGTCGAAGCTCATCCGGTCGGGCCGCCATAGACAGGGGTGCTGCAGCCTCTTCACAGGGTCAGCCTCGCTCTGAGGATTCTGACTCCGATAACCAGCCTCTGCTTCACAAGCGTCGCCGAAGATCAGGTCTGACTTCACAAACGCTTGATTCTATTTCTTCTACTACCCAATTGTCCCCCGCTACCACCGTGGCTAGCTCCAACACCATTCCCCTTGTCATTCTTGCTTTGTCTATCTGGCAGCCTCCCCCAACCCTTACAGGGGAAGACCAGCTGCATTCCGCTCTGCCCCCACTCTTGCTGAGGAAGATAGCCCAGTCGATCGTCACGACCCCGTGCCAACTGAACCCGTTCCCGAGCCACCTCCCGCTCCTCCTGGTGCTGACGCCGGCCCTTCTCAACCTTCCTCCTCCACCCGCCATCATTACAGGACCACTATCCCCTCCGAAGCTGCTCTTGCTCGGCGACACGACGCCCCCACGAGCCTTCTGATGATGAAAGGTTCTCTTGGCAGCTTGTGGGCGGAGAGCATGAGTCAAATGGGTAGTTTGTCACCATTAGCCCAGATGGATAGGTTCTCAAAGTCCTGGGCTAAAGTAAGTACTTCTCACCTCGCACTTGCCATTAATTTACCTCAGCTAAAGGTTGTTCCTTCCATCTAGACTCATGCAGAATCTTTGGTGCTGAACCAATCCTTCCACACCCTCCATCATGAAAGCAAAGAACTCCGGGAGAGAGTTTCCGCATTAGAGCTGCAACTGAACGACCCTGCCCAAGCCAGTTATGCTTTGCGAGCGGAGATTCAAGCCTTAACCAATCAGATCGACCGTGCTATGAGGGAGGAAAGAGCTGCCTCCGAGGTGGGGTATCAGCAACAACTAGCCCACCAAGCTCAAGAAATGCAGTCCAAAGATACTCTTCTGCAGGAGAAGAACAATAAACTGGAGGTTCAGGCGGCACAGTTGGAGACTCAAGGGGCTGAGCTGGAGGCCTTGAGGGCGGAACTATCCCAGTCTCGGGTGGCTTTGACAGGAGTATCCACTGCCCTGGCGGTCTATCAAGAAGGAGAGGATGATCGTTGCCTGCGAAGTCGAAGGTCCTATTTGAGCTCTCCTGAATTTTTATCCCAGGCCGGGGCACGCTTTGCTGCGACCGTACCATACACGGCGGCTGGAGTTATCAGACAACTGCATGCACAAGACTTCTTGAGCTCCATCCCTCCCGCAAACTTCTTAGATCAGGGCCAGACCATTCAAGGCTTTCCGGATGAGATCTTTGCTCCTTTAAAATGATTTGTTCCAACTGCTTAAAACTGATGAGTTTTTTACATGTACATGAGTATCTTCGAATTTTTGCTTGACTATCCTACCGTCTCCGGAACCCTCAGCAGACCTGGCTTATACCCATAGAGTTGGCACCCTTCAAACTCGATAGGGCTGTAAGTAGTTAGCACTCCAAGGTCAGTCTAGATTCCTTCCTTGAGCATCCTGCAAATAATAGGCCCCTGATGCCAGTTTTTTGATGACTTTGTATGGTCCGTCCCATTGTGGCGCCAGCTTTGTCATTTCCCCTAAGGGCTTCACCTGCTTCCAGACTAGGTCTCCTTCTCCGAAGAAACGATGGATCACCCTTCTGTTATAGTGCTGTCTCATCCTCTGTCTATAGGCTTCCAGCCTGGCAGCTGTTTGCTCGCGGATTTCGCTGATGAAATCCAGTTCGGCCAGCCGTCGCTCTGTGTTTTCTTGGTCGTACATCATTCTTCTTACGGATGGTATCCCGACCTCCAGAGGTACTACTGCTTCATTACCATACACTAAATGGAAGGGTGTCAGACCTGTACTCTCTCGGGGTGTCGTACGATAGGCCCACAAAATGCTCGGCAGTTCGTCCACCCAACTGCCCCCCGTATGATCCAGCTTGACCTTGAGCCCTCGCACTATTTCCCGATTGACCACCTCTGTCTGACCGTTGCTCTGAGGATGCGCCACCGAAGTAAAGGCCTGCGTTATGCCGAACCCTTTGCACCAATTTTGTATTTTGCGTCCTTGAAATTGTCTGTCATTGTCCGACACCAATTTGTGAGGTAGGCCGAATCTGCAAAAGATATTCTTCCACAAGAACTGGATCACCGCATCTTCAGTGATTTTGGCCAGGGCTTCCGCTTCCACCCACTTGGAGAAGTAATCCACTGCTACCAGCAAGAAACGTCTCTGCCCCGTAGCCATCGGGAAAGGTCCTACGATATCCATACCCCACTGGTCAAACGAGCAAGACACTATAGAAGTTCTCAGCAGCTCTGTAGGTCGATGCGACAGGTTCTGGTACCTTTGACATGACAGACAAGTATTCACCAGCTTTTGTGCGTCCTTCTGCAGGGTAGGCCAGAAATACCCGACCAATAGCACTTTCCGGACCAGCGTTCTTCCACCTGCGTGGTTGTCATAACATCCCAAATGTATGTCCCGCAAGGCCTGATCTGCTTCTTCCATATTCAAGCACTTGAGCAGAGGTTTGGAGAAAGACCTTTTGTACAGTTGATCTCCAATCATAACATAAGAATGGGCCTGTCTCCTGAGCATGCGCGCCTCTTCTAAGTTGGTAGGTACAATTCCTTGCTGGAGGAAACTTACTATGGGCGCCCTCCAATTAATTACTCCTTCCAAGTTATTTTGTAGGTCTATCTGGGCTATAAGGAAGGTCTGCGCTATAGATCTGTCAAGTACCCAAGTAGTCAGGGAGTTGGCCATTTTAGCTAACTCATCCACTCTTTCATTTTCAGCCCTGAGAATCTTAGTGACTGTGACCTCTTTAAAATCTTTCCTCATCTTCTCATAGGCTTCCTTGTAAACTTGCATCTTTTCGTTGTTCGCTTCAAAATGTCCGGTCACCTGCTGAGTTACTAACTGCGAATCCGAGTATATTACGACTCGGCTCGCCCCCACATGCCGAGCTGCTTGCAAACCTGCTAATAAGGCTTCATACTCTGCCTCATTGTTGGTAGCTCTAAAATTTAGCCGTACAACCAGCTGCATGATGTCTCCCTGCGGAGATATTAGAAGTGCACCTACGCCACTTCCTCGATGGGTAGCTGATCCGTCTACATAAATTTTCCAGACCTCCTCCGAGTCTGTTTGATAAACTTCTGTCAAGAAATCCGCCAGAGCCTGTGCTTTGATCGCGGTTCGGGGCTGATACTGTATATCATATTCCCCCAGCTCGGTTACCCATTTGATAAGCCGACCTGCTACCTCCACCTTGGTGAGAGCTCGACCCATTGTACTATTTGTTAGGACGGTGATGGGATGCGCAAAAAAATACGGTCGGAGGCGCCGAGCCATGAGAACAAGTCCGTAAACCAACTTTTCCAGGGCCGAATACCGAGACTCAGCCCCCTTCAATAGATGGCTGAAAAAATACACTGGTCGTTGTACATTGTCCTGTTCCTTAACCAGCACGGCCCCCACGGCCTCGGGGGTGGCTGACAAGTAGACCCAAAGGGGCTCTCCCACAACAGGCTTGAACAGCGATGGCAAGGACTCCAGGTATTGCTTTAACTCCTCAAAGGCCTGTGTGCATTCTTCCGTCCACCGAAACTTGGCCACCTTCCTGAGCACTTTGAAGAAGGGCGCCGCTCGATCTGCAGATCTGGAGATGAATCGGGACAGTGCTGTTATCCTGCCGACCAGCTTCTGCGTTTCCTTCAGATTCTGAGGGATCTGCATGTTCCAAAGTGCTTGAACCTTCTCAGGGTTGGCTTCTATCCCTCGTTCAGTTACCAGATACCACAAAAACTTCCCTCCTTTGGCCCCGAACAAGCATTTCAGGGGATTCAGCCTTACCCCATATTGCCTCACAGTCCCACAGGTTTCTTCTACATCTTTTATTAGACTGGACGCCAGGGGGGACTTGATCAGGATGTCATCAACATAGACCTCTACGTTCCGCCTGATCTGACTCCGAAAGACTTTGTCCATCATCCTTTGGTAGGTAGCCCCAGTATTTCTGAGTCCAAATGGCATGACCGTATAGCAAAAAGTACCGTCGGCCGTTATGAAGCTGACTTTCTCCTAATCCTCCTTGGCCAAGGGTATTTGATGATATCCTTGATAAGCGTCCATCATGCATATCCTTTCACAGCCAGCAGTTGAATCCACCACCTGATCGATCCGCGGGAGAGGATAACAGTCTTTGAGGGTGGCTTTGTTGAGGTCGCGAAAGTCTATGCACACCCTCCACTTGTTATTAGGCTTTTTTACCAATACAACGTTGGAGAGCCAGGACGGGAACTGTACCTCTCGAACATGTCCTGCCTTCCTGAGCTGATCCACTTCAGCTCGGATAATCTTATTCTGGTCGGTAGAGAAGTTTCTCTTCTTCTTCTTGACTGGCTTGGCCTCGGGTATAATATGCAGTTTGTGCTCAGCCACCTCTGGTTTGACCCCGGGCAACTCTTCCGGTGACCAAGCAAAAACGTCCCTATTGCGGATCAGGCACCGTATCAGCTCCGACTTAAGCTCCTGTGGCAAGTCACTGGCAATGCGAGTGATGCTCTCTGCTCTGTCAGCATGCAGCCGAATTTATTCCCAAGGGATAGGCTCCTCGGTAATAGGCAGAGGCTCCTCTTGGATAGCGTGAACTCCCCCATCTTGCGTCCTCCGGCTCTTGCGCGCCTCCACCCGGACCATATCAATGTAGCAGTTGCGAGACACCTCCTGCTCTCCCTTGACTTCCCTGACCTGCTCGCCGACCGGAAACTTGATCTTTTGGTGAAAAGTGGAGACGGCAGCCCGGAACTCATGCAGAGCTGGCCTTCCCAGGATGACGTTGTAGGAGGAAGGCGAATCCACCACTATAAAGGTACTTCTCCGGGTGCGCACCAGTGGCTCAGTGCCCATGGAGATGGCCAGCTTGATCTGACCCATGGGCTTGACTTCATTGCCTGTGAACCCGTACAAAGAAGTGGTTACGGGTTGGAGCTCAGCGGCGTCAATCTGCATCTCCTCGAACGCAGCTCTGAATAAAATGTTGACCGAGCTCCCGGTATCCACAAAGACCCGAGCCACTCGGCTGTTAGCGATAACGGCCTTGATTATGAGGGCGTCGTCGTGGGGCAATTCCAGACCCTCCAAATCTTGTGGCCCAAAGCTAATGACAGGGCCAGACGCCTGCTCGTGGCTGCACCCCACGGCTCCCACATACAACCGTCGAACGTGTGACTTACGGGCTCGGCCTGAGTCCCCGTCAGTGGGCCCTCCTGAAATCATACCGATCTCTCGCACAACAGCATTGCCCCGGTTCTCCAGTTCTCCGGCATCTCTTCGGTCTTCCCCGAGGCCAGCTTGGTTAGATGGGCCGGGTCTAACGAGCACGTCCTGCTGCGGCTCGTTCCTCCTCCAACCTCTGTATTTGGGGCGCTAACTCCGGGGGGGGGGGGGGCAGACCCTGCTCGGCAGCTCTCCTGGAATCACGAGCGAATTGGAAGCAGTTACTAAGATCGTGCGTCCTGGACCGATGATATATGCAATATGGTGCTCCCCTTGGTCCAGGTCTGGGTGCGTGTATAGCAGCAACTCGTGGAGCTGGTCTGACTCCCTGAACGGGCTGAGGGGCAGGCCTGGGTTGACCGCGCTGGAAGGGCTGAGCTGGTTGCGGTACTCTCCTTTCAGGTCGGTTGCCTGGAGCCACCGTCCTTTTGGCCTTCCGCCTAGCGGCCTGCGCTTCTTCCACCTTGATGTAGCAAGAAGCTTTCTCCACCATATCGTCAAAGCTTCAGGCGGGATTTTTGATGAGGTCCCTGAAGAATTCTCCTTCTCGCAATCCGTGGGAGAAGGCGCTCATCAATATTTCTGAGGTGGCGGAGGGGACGTCATTGGCCACCTGACTAAACCGGTTGATGTAGCTTCGCAAGGGCTCGGTCGGATCCTGCTTGAGAGCAAAAAGACAGTGGTCAGTTTTTTGATACTTACGACTACTGGCGAAACGGCGTAGGAAGGCCGTTTTGAAATCCATGAAGCGATTGATGGACTCTGGGGGCAATCCATCGAACCACTTCTGCGCCGACCTGGACAGGGTGTGTAGAAACACTCGGTATTTGACAGCATCGCTGTATTGATACAAGATAGCCGCGTTCTTGAACTTCCTCAGGTGCTCTTCCGGGTCCTTGCTCCCATCGTATTCTCCAATGTTCGGGGCTCGATACCCCTTGGGCAGGCTTTCCCTCAGGATCTGAGCCGAGAAGGGTACCTTGTCATCCGGGTCTTCAGCTCTGGCGGGGATTATAGCTTTTCCCTTTCACGAATCCCGGGGTGGATGTAGAGAGCTTTCCACCACCGACGCCTGCGGCTCTTGGACTATGCTCACGAGGTCCGGCTCGATGATAGTTGCGGCGAGGCTCTCGAAAGAGGTACGAGGAGTTCTTCCTGCTACTTCCTCTTTGAGCCCTGTCGGGCGGGGCCCGGTTCTTTAAACGCCGCGCCAGGCGAGTCGTGAGGCTGTTCCTTGCTTTTCGGGCGGCTGCTTCGACCTCCTTGAAGAGCTCGTACTCCCGCGGTCATGGTCACGTTGATCCTCCTGCTAGAGGCCCGAGTCCTCCATCTTCACGCTCCGGATCAGGCAGGGTGCTTCTGCCTTGATCCTGTCCGAAGGCTGAGTCGGACGGAGGCTGGTCGCGGTGGCCTGGTTGTTGACGGAAAGTTGTGGGCGATTCGGCTCCCACGGGCAGCTGACGCTGCTGCAGGACCCTGCACACACTCAGACGATCTCCCTCCCTCACGTTAGAGACCAGAACCCAGGGAAAAAGTACCCGGATCAGGCCCTCCGACGCTCAAGTCAGATCCTTTTTCCCCAGAAAAAGCAGAGAGACTAAAAACGAAAAGTTGTGGAAAAAGTGACGAGAGAGCGCGTACCCGCGTACGAGGAATCTCCTCCTTTTTATGCACCCACCTTGCTTCCAGAACCTGCCATCCTGTCAGAAAACGTTAGACGCTGGGCTTTGTCGTATATCCCTGACACCTGTCGTGCTGCTATTGGTCGTGAAGGTATCTTCTTGTTTAGGAACCTTCGCCTTTACAGGGGTTTTGTCTCGTAGTGAAGGACATCTGTCAGGCTGCCATTGGTTATGAGAGCATCCTCTCGCTTAGGAACCTCCGCCTCCGCACATCTCCCTGGTATGCAATGATTACCCTTGACGGACAGTTGTGATCCTCCGACTCCTGCACAGCTTAGCTCGTCCTATTTATCGCGGTCTGCATTTACCTCACACCCCTCGACGAGATCTTGCCTCTATGCGTTACTTGTTAGTCAGGCTAACCCTGAACAGCCCTGTCGATCACGGTCTGCATTCTGTCCCCTGTATTTGCCGGCCCTCGACTGTAAGCCCGTAGATCGGGCTGTCTTTACACAGCCCTGTCGCTTCCGACCTGTGACTGGTGACTCGCACTTCCGGGCCTTCGAGTCGCAGACCTGCAGACCGAGCCGTCTCTGCACAGCCCTGCCGCTTCTGACCTTTGATTTGTGGCTTGCACTTCCGGGCCTTCGAGTCGCAGACCTGCAGACCGAGCCGTCTCTGCACAGCCCTGCCGCTTCCGACCTTTGATTTGTTTCCTGTCCCTCGACCATAGGCCTGCAGCTTGAGCTGCCTCTGCCCAGCTTTGCCGATCCCGACCTGTACCCCAGGTTCCGCTTGCCGACTTCCTTTGTTTTTCCCACGGCCTCGCCTGCTTGAACAACCAGTTTGCCTGACCTCTGCCTATTCCATAGGCTAGCCTTTTGACTGCCTAGTCAGCTTGACTATTGACCGCCACGTCCTCTTGACTTTTGACCGCTTATATGGCCGTGACCTTTCTCACCCTTTCCTCTTGGGCCCCTCCACTGCTAACCGTATCAAGTATCATTATTGGAACTATTTGGAGATGAGTGGTCAAATTGATGGGAATCAAGACAAAAGAGGAAGTCTGCAAGATTTTATGGAGATGGAGCGGAGCCCAAAATTCCATCTTCCCTTGAACTTTGTGTATGTCTTGTTGGTGTAGGATCATTATGCTAGGGGGGGGGGAGTATGAACAGAACTCGTGACTTTAACGCTTATTTAAAAACTTTCAAGAGATAAGTAGCGAAATAAAGACAGAAAGAAAGACAACAATCACTAACACTTTGATTTATTTGGTTTGGAGCCTGCGATGACTCCTACTCTAAGGCTCGCACGTGAGAGTATTTTCGATGGACAATCCACTAGTAGTTCGAAGAAAAATTACAAATATTATGTATAAGAACTACAATTATAAAACTTTAAACAAAATTATACCGACAACTTGTAAAGATCTGAAGTCGCTAGTCTTTGGTTGTCAGAGTAGTGTTTAGGCATTGTGGAAGCATTTTCTGAGCAGCGCGTAAGAGCAGAAGATGATTGGAATGTTGTTATTGAGTTGCTGGTCAAATCCTCCTTTTATAGCCCACTCCGGGCACCTGGAACCTCCCTGGGAGCCCTCATAGGACTGACGTGGCGTGCTCTCGTTGAAACTTGATCTGTAAAAATTATCCACCTCCGGGCACCAAGATCGTGACGTAGGTTGGCTAATCATCGCATTCTAGCTCACTATAAAGATTAATTTTCGGCTATCCGGGCTCCTGGAGCAACTCCGGGCGCCTAGCCAAACACCTTGCTCCAGGCGAAGCCTTCCCGAGTGGCTGTTTGGCGAAGGCATCTCGGGTGCCTGGAGCAGCTCCGAGAGTTCGGACTCCGAGCACCCAGATCACCATTTTCTACACTTTTATTTTCTACAAAACAAAGTTAGTCCAGACAAATAAAATTAAAGAATGACAAGTTTTGACAACATTCTAATTGTCCGATCTTGACTTTAAGTTTCGTTGAAACTCTAGGTCAGACCGACACCTACTGTTCCCTCCTTGGGGAATATATCCTCACCTACTCCTCTTTGGAGAAATTACCTTTTACCAGATAGGTCCTTAAAACTGTTTGGACTTTTGCTCAGCGTCCGAGACTTTAGGTCTTCCTGTTGAACGTTTGATCCATGATCCATCCAGTCTTCCACCTAGTGTCCACGACCCCCAAGACTTTCACCTAGAGTTCTCGACTCTAGGATTTCACCCAAAGTCCTTGACCCACTAGTCCCCCAGACAGAACTTTGTTGTCTAATTGTAGTTAGGACTTTCCTTTGCCTAAGATCACTTAGGTCTTTTCTGCACACTTAGTCACACTTGTTAGATCACAAGACAACTTAACTTTGAACTCTTTTGTCATTATCAAAACACAGATTCGATTGTTTGGTGCTCCTTGCACCAATAGTTGGAGCAACCTGTGAGAGTTCTAGTATACTAGTAGGGTAAATCAGAAAGGTGTCTTGATTATTTGAAGGAGTGTCTGAGAGAATAACTACAAATGGAAAGAGATACTCATTAAAAATACATATTGAGAAATATATAACTGCCCAGTTGACATATATAGGCAACGATATCCATGATGTAAATTGCTATAACTAAGAAAAATATATTGTTGAGATCGAGGGTTTTAACTTATGTTTAGAGTAAGATCATAATCAAAGATAACATGGGCAACCAAAGATACAGAAGAATAAGTAATCTAGAGAGCGATTATAAAGTCTTTCCAAGGGGCTTTTGTTTTGAAGTATTGGGTGAGCAAATGATTGATAAGGTATACTGAAGTTCGGACAACGTCATCCCAAAATTTAAGTGGAACTGAGTCATGATTAAGAAGGGTTAAGACAATTTCAATTATATGACAATGTATCCACTCAGCAGATCCATTTTGTTCAAGAGTGTGAGGACAAGAGACTTGATGAAGGATACCTAAGGAGATAAAATGACGATGAGGGGCTTGATACTCGCCTCCCTAAGTAGAATGCAGAGTGAGTATTTTATGATCAAAATAACACTTAACATGCTTTTGAAAATGATAAAAAATATCGAAGAGATCAGACTTTCTTTTCATAGAAAAAATTTAAGTAAACTTGCTAAAATTATCAATAAAGATAACATAATAAAGAAAACTTGATTAGATAGAATTAAAGCAGGACCCATACATTATAGTGAATAATTTCTAAAGGAAAACTAGAGGTGCAAGTAAAAGACACAAAAGATAATTTATGATATTTTATTTTTATGCAAGCTTCATATAAATGAGATGAGGAGATTAAAGAAATTGATAAACCATACTAATTAATGATATTTTGAACAAGATGTAGAGACTGATGACCAAGACATGTGTGCCAAAAGAATTTATCAGTGTGTTTTCCAGCAAAAGCATTAGTACAGGTGGGTTGAAAATGATAGAGGTCATCTTTAATATTTCCTCGGAGAAGAATAGTTTCTATTGTGGGATCCTTCACAAGACAATGACGAGGATAAAATTCAAAGAACACATTATCAAGAGTAAATTGACGCACAGAAAGTAAATTTTTGATGATAGAAGGAACATGAAGAGTGTTGCGCATATGAAAAGTTCGACCACATGAGTGAAAGGATATATTTCCAAGGTGAGTAATTTACAAACTCGAGTCATTACCTATTTGTACCATGTCAGGTCCATGATAAGGCGAAGCTTCTATGAAAATATCATATTATGATGTAACATAATGAGTTGCTCCAGAATTTGAATGTCATCTTGGGTTCTCAGGAGTCGATGAAACTATATTAGGAGAGATAGAAAGTGAGAATGCTCTAGAATAAGATGACTAAGATGCAGATTATCAAGAAGGTGGTGATTGATTTAAAGATGCAGATTCTTCTTGTGAAATAGTTTGTTGTCATAATGTTGCAATACCACCAGCAAAATTTGAATTAAATCTTTTAGGACATTGAATACCAACATGTCCAAGTCAGAGACAAATTTTACATTTCTCTGACTATAGGACCAATCAAATCTTCTAGAGCAATAAATATCAGTATGACCAACGATGCGACAAATTTGCTATCGGTATGAACTTTGCTTTTAGCCATCTTGACATCGTTGAGTATCTAACATCGAAAATAAATAACTCATCTCTTGGCTTCTGCAAACTACTACTCACAAATAGAAAAAGGAGCAAATTGGTTGGAGTTTGCTACTGTGGCTTGCTAGAAGAATTTTTTTATGTTTGCAAACAATTTTTGGTGTTGGAACCTTGCTGTCTGATGGCACAAGGAGATCTTCTTTCCTTGTTGATCGCAGTGGTGGCAAAATAGTAAAGATGTCCGGCTACTCCCTTGGCTGGATTTGCTCGAGAAGTGGCTGTACAAGGAGCCCGTAGTTTCTTGGTTGGGCGGTGGCGTGAGCTTCAGCCGAGGCTATTGTGCTTCGGCATCGTATTGACTGACAAGCAACTTACCGTGGTCAACAATTACTGGCAGTGGGAAGCAGGAGGAGGTGGCGGGTGCTGCAGCAAGCAATCCTATGGAAATAAAATTCCCATCGGTCCTTATTGTTCGGTGGTCTAAGTCCGGAGTTGTGAGGTAGGTCGGAGAATACCAATAAAGATAGCTCTCGGAGCTCCTAGTATTTACGGAATTGACGATAGCTCTCGGCAATAGAACTCCTAATATTATAGAATTATACCAATAAAGATAGAGAATACCATCCCTTCTTCCTTATAAAAATTACCTCTCTATATTAGAATTTCTGGATCTATAGAATTTCTGGATCCATCATTGATTGCGTGTATTTAATACGGTAAGTGAGTGTGTGTGTTTTTATGGTAAAATGCCATGTTTAATCTCCTCCAATCTCTTAGGACCAGTACCACGCTACGTCCAAAGACCACAGACCATGCCAACACCTTTGTTTGAGTCGCGATTCGAGGATGCTTTCCAGCATCCCAAAGCCCCGATTTATTTTAGCTTTGCCTTCTCCCAACACCATCGGAGGCAAAGGCCTAGCTATAATTTGATCCATTTGAGCAGTATAGTAATGAATTAGGGTAAATTTGGGGTCTAGGAAAGAGGGTATAGCGAGTGAGGCTTAGTTGGGGATTGGGATTTTAGGGATAAGCGACCTCCTCTGGACTGAGTTAAGATCGAGTCACGCAGTGCTGTCTTTGCAAGGAGCCTTTGGTTTTAAAAAATAACGTTATTTGTAAGTAAACTACCCTCCTTGGGCCTCTCCCCGCCATTGAAGACAGGACAAGAGGAGCCGCTTGAGCTCCACATGCATGCAGCAAAACAGTGACCCAATCAGTTCTTCCTGAGCTTTTTAAACTGCATATTATATAGATTTTCTCTGATATAACCAGCAAATTTCAACCTAAACGCCTTCATCGCCATGGGAGCAGTAGTAAAGCAGCAAGCTCCATTGATATCTGGGAAAGCTCGTCTCGTTTGATATCTTCTTGCTTTCGTCAGAAGCATTCTGTTGTTGGTCAACCGTGTCGACGAGGAGGAGGAGGAGGAGGAGGAAGAGGTGAAAGGGACTGCCGATGAGGAGGATCAGAGTCACCGTTTCCACTGCTTCACTGTTCTTCTTTGCTTTTCTTACAGCCGGTCTCTCGCCTGACGGCAAAGCTCTGCTAGCTCTGTTGCCTGCCGGCGCCTCCCACGGCTGGGAGCCGCTGCCGTCGTGGAACCCTTCCGATCCCACTCCCTGCGCTTGGCGTGGTGTCTCCTGCACCCCCGATGGCAGAGTCATCTCCCTCTCCCTCGCTCACACCTTCCTCAACCTCACCTCCCTCCCGCCGGAGCTCGGCGCCCTCTCCTCCCTCCAGCTGCTCAACCTCTCATCCGCCAACATCTCCGGCGTTATCCCACCAGCGCTCGGCGCCCTCTCCTCGCTCCGCATCCTCGACCTCTCCTCCAACTCCCTGTCGGGCACCATCCCGCCGCAGCTAGGCTCGATGGCCGGCCTCCAGTTCTTCCTCCTCGACTCCAACCGCCTTTCTGGTGGCATCCCCCCGGCCTTGGCCAACCTCACCTCCCTTCAGGTCCTCTGCCTCCAGGACAACTCCCTCAACGGCTCCATCCCCTCCCAACTCGGCTCCTTGCGCGCCCTCCAGCAGCTCCGCGTCGGCGGCAACCCCGGCCTCTCGGGCCCACTCCCGCGGCAGCTCGGCCTGCTTACCAACCTCACCACCTTCGGCGCCGCCGCCACCAGCCTCTCCGGCACCATCCCCCGGGAGTTCGGCAACCTCGTCAATCTCGAAACTTTTGCTCTCTATGACACCGACGTCTCCGGTCCTCTACCGCCGGAGCTGGGCTCCTGCTCCGAATTGAGGAACCTTTATTTGCACATGAACAAAATCACCGGCGTCATCCCCCCGGAGCTGGGCAAGCTGCAGAAGCTCACCAGCCTGCTCTTGTGGGGGAACTCTCTCACAGGGACGATCCCCGTCGCGCTCTCCAACTGTTCCGCATTGGTAGTCCTCGACTTGTCCGCGAACAAGCTCGCCGGCGAGGTTCCCGGCGAGATAGGGAGGCTGGACTTTCTGGAGTGATCCTGTCTGGAAGCTGAGAAAACGAACCTGCCGGTGTGACGTGTCTGGAAGGTTGACCGCATCCCCATGACCCGGTCGATGATCTGTCCTCTACGTTGACCAGATCGTCGGAAGTCCTCCTCCGGTCAACTGTACCTGTATCCAGCGACCGGGTTCCCCCGGTCTCTGGTACCTCGGTGCTCGAGGCGAATCCCACAAATGCATAAATATCCGGATAATAATAGAATATTGAAATAAATGCAAAGAAGGTACGAGAACGTACCCTGGCCCAGGGGGGCGCCCTCGGATGGATGGATGAGCTGATAGTGATGCTGATCAAGTCATAGCGCGATGGCCTGTGATCTAATGTAGCAGGAGTCCAAAGAGACGGCTCGTAGGCCGGATAATACCTGCAACTCCTAAGCATAATAACTCATCAGCTTAATAATGACGTGAATAGTGAAACCCATTGGCTCGATGGCTGGAAACCAATCCCAGCTCAAAGGCCGGCATAGGTAAACAGCATAAGTAGTGCTCGCTGCCGGAGGAGGCGACAGTGATGACAGCAGTCGCTGGAGGCAGCACTGAGTGCGGTAAGGGGCGGCGGCGGTCACTATAGGCGGCTATGCTAATCTCTGAGCCCAGCGCTAGTGAGGACTCGACGGCGATGCGAAGCGCGATAGAGGCGTCACAGGCGCTGTGGAGCGCATTAGAGGACTAGCCGACGCTGTGGCTGTGGCCGCGGAAGAAGGCGGTGGAGGCTGCTGACGGCGGCTGGCCGCAAGGGAGCAGACAGCAGCGAGGGGAGGAGGATAGATGCCAGTAGGCGTCGGAGTTGTAACCGGCGATAGAAGGTGGCTGCAAAGAAACATGAAGCAAGCCATGCCCCTATGTTCCTCCTAGCGGCGGCGCCTGGCGCCGGTGATGAGCTGAGCACGGGAGTGAGAGAGGTGGTCCTCCTCTCTGTCCCTGGCGGCGAACCAAACCCAAAAAAAAGCCTCTCCACCTAAAGCCGAACCCTGCTTCCCTTTAAAGTCAAACCTAATTGGACTTAAAAAGACCAAACTGTCCTTCCTTCACCAACTAATTACTCCCATGCCCATACACAACCGGATCACAAGCCTCCCCTTCAAGTCTAGTCGAAGGAGGCGTGAGTCCGACTGACTGGACAGTCTATCGCAAAGAGCTGACCCGCTCTCGATGTCAAAGCCGAATCGTTGAACCGATAATATAATGTCACTCGAGCGGTCGCTATGATAATAGTGTCGCATGAGATGATAAACGTGTCGAGCGGATCAAATCTGTAACCGAACCAATGCCTAGTACGCAGCCACGAAGATACCGACCGGACGATCGAAGTGATGTCGATCGGGTAGATAGACGTTGAGCGAACGACAACACGCTGAGTGCTCGACATGTAAACTGACAGCCGACCGAGCGGCACGTGGGACACTGAGTAGACCGGCACGAGGCCGAGCGTGCGACCTAGATCACGCGGTGTGGCCGAACGGATGATCGGAAAGATGTCGATCGAGTAGACGGCGAGCGGACAACGCCTAACGAGCGACAGAGAAAATGACGATCAGTCGATCATGAAATGCTGGCCTGACGTGCTGAATGAGCAGCATCGAGAATGGTCAACGAGCGAACATAAAATGCTGGTCCGGCAGTCGAGTAGCGAGGAGCTGGCAATGCTAAACGAGCGATCGGAATGATGCCGATCGGATGGATAGATGCCGGACGAATGCTGTCGTGCGAACGATCGTAATGCTGCCGATCGGATGTATAGATGCCGGACGGACGATGCCGCGCGTGCGACTGCGGTGACGTCGATCGGTCAGATAGATGCTGGGCGGACGATGCCACGCATGCGATCGTGGTGACGTCGATCGGTCAGATAGATGCCGGGCGGACGATGCCGCGCGTGCGACCGTGGTGACGTCGATCGGTCAGATAGATGCCGGGCGGACGATGCCGCGCGTGCGACCGCGGTGACGTCGATCGGTCAGATAGATGCCGGGCGGACGCGTACGACCGCGGTGACGTCGATCGGTCAGATAGATGCCGGGCGGACGATGCCGCGCGTGCGACCGTGGTGACGTCGATCGGTCAGATAGATGCCGGGCCGCGAGGACTGCTCGACCCCGAACGGGGGAGATAGATGCTCCCGATGGCTACTCGACCCCGAACGGGGGAGATAGATGTATGATATACTGGTCCGATATACTGGTCCTCCAGGCCGAACGGCTCGGGGGCCTTCGACTTCGAGCGCTTGGCTCGGATAATAACCTCCCGGCCGATCGGCTCGGGGGCCTTCGGTCTTCGAGCCCGTGGCTCGGATATAAACCTCCCGATCAGCTCGGGGGCCTTCGGTGATAACTCGACCCCGAACGGGGGAGATAGAATATATGATATGCTGGTCCGTGCAGAGGTCTTCAGGCCGGGGGATTCACGCCGGTCCGACTCTACGGTTTAACGTCTGGGCTAGACGGTCTTCAAGCCGGGGTTTTTATAGTCGCCGGTCCGACTGCGGCCCGACTCTTGGTCGGTCGCCCGGAAGGTTTATAGTCGCCGGTCCGACTGCGGCCCGACTCTTGGTCGGTCGCCCGGAAGGTTTATAGTCGCCGGTCCGACTGCGGCCCGACTCTTGGTCGATCGCCCGGAAGGTTTATAGTCGCCGGTCCGACTTTCGATTTTTAACGACGGTGCTCGTCGGCGCGGATATTTATAGCCGGTCGGCGCGGCTCTCGATTTTTAACGACGGTGCTCGTCGGCGCGGATATTTATAGCCGGTCGGCGCGGCTCTCGATTTTTAACGACGGTGCTCGTCGGCGCGGATATTTATAGCCGGTCGGCGCGGCTCTCGATTTTTAACGACGGTGCTCGTCGGTCTTCAAGTGAGACTATATACCCGGCCGAACGGCTCGGGCCTTCACATCGAGCGCTAGGCTCCGATACCATATACCCGGCCGAACGGCTCGGGCCTTCACATCGAGCGCTGGGCTCGGATACCATATACCCGGCCGAACGGCTCGGGCCTTCACATCGAGCGCTGGGCTCGGATACCATATACCCGGCCGAACGGCTCGGGCCTTCACATCGAGCGCTGGGCTCGGATACCATATACCCGGCCGAACGGCTCGGGCCTTCACATCGAGCGCTTGGCTCGCATACCATATACCCGGCCGAACGGCTCGGGAATTGGACTTAAAAAGACCAAACTGTCCTTCCTTCACCAACTAATTACTCCCATGCCCATACACAACCGGATCACAATATTTTGATCCTGTCTGGAAGCTGAGAAAACGAACCTGCCGGTGTGACGTGTCTGGAAGGTTGACCGCATCCCCATGACCCGGTCGATGATCTGTCCTCTACGTTGACCAGATCGTCGGAAGTCCTCCTCCGGTCAACTGTACCTGTATCCAGCGACCGGGTTCCCCCGGTCTCTGGTACCTCGGTGCTCGAGGCGAATCCCACAAATGCATAAATATCCGGATAATAATAGAATATTGAAATAAATGCAAAGAAGGTACGAGAACGTACCCTGGCCCAGGGGGGCGCCCTCGGATGGATGGATGAGCTGATAGTGATGCTGATCAAGTCATAGCGCGATGGCCTGTGATCTAATGTAGCAGGAGTCCAAAGAGACGGCTCGTAGGCCGGATAATACCTGCAACTCCTAAGCATAATAACTCATCAGCTTAATAATGACGTGAATAGTGAAACCCATTGGCTCGATGGCTGGAAACCAATCCCAGCTCAAAGGCCGGCATAGGTAAACAGCATAAGTAGTGCTCGCTGCCGGAGGAGGCGACAGTGATGACAGCAGTCGCTGGAGGCAGCACTGAGTGCGGTAAGGGGCGGCGGCGGTCACTATAGGCGGCTATGCTAATCTCTGAGCCCAGCGCTAGTGAGGACTCGACGGCGATGCGAAGCGCGATAGAGGCGTCACAGGCGCGGTGGAGCGCATTAGAGGACTAGCCGACGCTGTGGCTGTGGCCGCGGAAGAAGGCGGTGGAGGCTGCTGACGGCGGCTGGCCGCAGGGGAGCAGACAGCAGCGAGGGGAGGAGGATAGATGCCAGTAGGCGTCGGAGTTGTAACCGGCGATAGAAGGTGGCTGCAAAGAAACATGAAGCAAGCCATGCCCCTATGTTCCTCCTAGCGGCGGCGCCTGGCGCCGGTGATGAGCTGAGCACGGGAGTGAGAGAGGTGGTCCTCCTCTCTGTCCCTGGCGGCCAACCAAACCCAAAAAAGCCTCTCCCCTTAAAGCCGAACCCTGCTTCCCTTTAAAGTCAAACCTAATTGGACTTAAAAAGACCAAACTGTCCTTCCTTCACCAACTAATTACTCCCATGCCCATACACAACCGGATCACAAGCCTCCCCTTCAAGTCTAGTCGAAGGAGGCGTGAGTCCGACTGACTGGACAGTCTATCGCAAAGAGCTGACCCGCTCTCGATGTCAAAGCCGAATCGTTGAACCGATAATATAATGTCACTCGAGCGGTCGCTATGATAATAGTGTCGCATGAGATGATAAACGTGTCGAGCGGATCAAATCTGTAACCGAACCAATGCCTAGTACGCAGCCACGAAGATACCGACCGGACGATCGAAGTGATGTCGATCGGGTAGATAGACGTTGAGCGGAAGATGCTGAGCGAACGACAACACGCTGAGTGCTCGACATGTAAACTGACAGCCGACCGAGCGGCACGTGGGACGCTGAGTAGACCGGCACGAGGCCGAGCGTGCGACCTAGATCACGCGGTGTGGCCGAACGGATGATCGGAAAGATGTCGATCGAGTAGACGGCGAGCGGACAACGCCTAACGAGCGACAGAGAAAATGACGATCAGTCGATCATGAAATGCTGGCCTGACGTGCTGAATGAGCAGCATCGAGAATGGTCAACGAGCGAACATAAAATGCTGGTCCGGCAGTCGAGTAGCGAGGAGCTGGCAATGCTAAACGAGCGATCGGAATGATGCCGATCGGATGGATAGATGCCGGACGAATGCTGTCGTGCGAACGATCGTAATGCTGCCGATCGGATGTATAGATGCCGGACGGACGATGCCGCGCGTGCGACTGCGGTGACGTCGATCGGTCAGATAGATGCTGGGCGGACGATGCCACGCATGCGATCGTGGTGACGTCGATCGGTCAGATAGATGCCGGGCGGACGATGCCGCGCGTGCGACCGTGGTGACGTCGATCGGTCAGATAGATGCCGGGCGGACGATGCCGCGCGTGCGACCGTGGTGACGTCGATCGGTCAGATAGATGCCGGGCGGACGATGCCGCGCGTGCGACCGCGGTGACGTCGATCGGTCAGATAGATGCCGGGCGGCCGATGCCGCGCGTGCGACCGCGGTGACGTCGATCGGTCAGATAGATGCCGCGCGTGCGACCGCGGTGACGTCGATCGGTCAGATAGATGCCGGGCGGACGATGCCGCGCGTGCGACCGTGGTGACGTCGATCGGTCAGATAGATGCCGGGCCGCGAGGACTGCTCGACCCCGAACGGGGGAGATAGATGCTCCCGATGGCTACTCGACCCCGAACGGGGGAGATAGATGTATGATATACTGGTCCGATATACTGGTCCTCCCGGCCGAACGGCTCGGGGGCCTTCGGCTTCGAGCGCTTGGCTCGGATAATAACCTCCCGGCCGATCGGCTCGGGGGCCTTCGGTCTTCGAGCCTGTGGCTCGGATATAAACCTCCCGGTCGATCAGCTCGGGGGCCTTCGGTGATAACTCGACCCCGAACGGGGGAGATAGAATATATGATATGCTGGTCCGTGCAGAGGTCTTCAGGCCGGGGGATTCACGCCGGTCCGACTCTACGGTTTAACGTCTGGGCTAGACGGTCTTCAAGCCGGGGTTTTTATAGTCGCCGGTCCGACTGCGGCCCGACTCTTGGTCGGTCGCCCGGAAGGTTTATAGTCGCCGGTCCGACTGCGGCCCGACTCTTGGTCGGTCGCCCGGAAGGTTTATAGTCGCCGGTCCGACTGCGGCCCGACTCTTGGTCGATCGCCCGGAAGGTTTATAGTCGCCGGTCCGACTTTCGATTTTTAACGACGGTGCTCGTCGGCGCGGATATTTATAGCCGGTCGGCGCGGCTCTCGATTTTTAACGACGGTGCTCGTCGGCTCGGATATTTATAGCCGGTCGGCGCGGCTCTCGATTTTTAACGACGGTGCTCGTCGGCGCGGATATTTATAGCCGGTCGGCGCGGCTCTCGATTTTTAACGACGGTGCTCGTCGGTCTTCAAGTGAGACTATATACCCGGCCGAACGGCTCGGGCCTTCACATCGAGCGCTGGGCTCGGATACCATATACCCGGCTGAACAGCTCGGGCCTTCACATCGAGCGCTGGGCTCGGATACCATATACCCGGCCGAACGGCTCGGGCCTTCACATCGAGCGCTGGGCTCGGATACCATATACCCGGCCGAACGGCTCGGGCCTTCACATCGAGCGCTGGGCTCGGATACCATATACCCGGCCGAACGGCTCGGGCCTTCACATCGAGCGCTAGGCTCGGATACCATATACCCGGCCGACCGGCTCGGGCCTTCGCATCGGATACCATATACCCGGCCGAACGGCTCGGGCCTTCACATCGAGCGCTGGGCTCGGATACCATATACCCGGCCGAACGGCTCGGGCCTTCTCATCGAGCGCTGGGCTCGGATACCATATACCCGGCCGAAGGGCTCGGGCCTTCACATCGAGCGCTAGGCTCGGATACCATATACCCGGCCGAACGGCTCGGGCCTTCACATCGAGCGCTGGGCTCGGATACCATATACCCGGCCGAACGGCTCGGGCCTTCACATCGAGCGCTTGGCTCGCATATAATCCTCCCCGAGGTAGTCTCGGCTATAATGTACCTGGCCGAGCGGCTCAGGCATTCGCTCCTAGGCAATAACCTCCCTCTATCATCTTGAACAGCGCAGGGTTTTGGTTTCCCATCCTGCCATAATAGTATGCAGCCCGGCCGAACGGCTCGGGGTCTTCGTGTTTGAGCCTGTGGCTCGGATAGAAACCTCCCGGCCGAACGGCTCGGGGGCCTTCGGCTTCGAGCCCGTGGCTCGGATATAAACCTCCCGGCCGATCGGCACGGGGGCCTTCGTCTTCGAGCCTGTGGCTCGGATATAAACCTCCCGGCCGAACGGCTCGGGGGTCTTCGCCTTCGAGCCTGTGGCTCGGATATAAACCTCCCGGCCGAACGGCTCGGGGGCCTTCGGGACTAATACAGATCATATAACTGACAGGATAAATACCAGAAAAACTGACCGTGATCATGAGGATGGCAGAACTATCCGGCATCATCCATCTTCACGTTCCAGATCAGGCGCGTTCCCACAGACGGCGCCATTTTGATCCTGTCTGGAAGCTGAGAAAACGAACCTGCCGGTGTGACGTGTCTGGAAGGTTGACCGCATCCCCATGACCCGGTCGATGATCTGTCTCCTACGGTCAACTGTACCTGTATCCAGCGACCGGGTTCCCCCGGTCTCTGGTACCTCGGTGCTCGAGGCGAATCCCACAAATGCATAAATATCCGGATAATAATAGAATATTGAAATAAATGCAAAGAAGGTACGAGAACGTACCCTGGCCCAGGGGGGCGCCCTCGGATGGATGGATGAGCTGATAGTGATGCTGATCAAGTCATAGCGCGATGGCCTGTGATCTAATGTAGCAGGAGTCCAAAGAGACGGCTCGTAGGCCGGATAATACCTGCAACTCCTAAGCATAATAACTCATCAGCTTAATAATGACGTGAATAGTGAAACCCATTGGCTCGATGGCTGGAAACCAATCCCAGCTCAAAGGCCGGCATAGGTAAACAGCATAAGTAGTGCTCGCTGCCGGAGGAGGCGACAGTGATGACAGCAGTCGCTGGAGGCAGCACTGAGTGCGGTAAGGGGCGGCGGCGGTCACTATAGGCGGCTATGCTAATCTCTGAGCCCAGCGCTAGTGAGGACTCGACGGCGATGCGAAGCGCGATAGAGGCGTCACAGGCGCTGTGGAGCGCATTAGAGGACTAGCCGACGCTGTGGCTGTGGCCGCGGAAGAAGGCGGGGGAGGCTTTTTTGGGTTTGGTTCGCCGCCAGGGACAGAGAGGAGGACCACCTCTCTCACTCCCGTGCTCAGCTCATCACCGGCGCCAGGCGCCGCCGCTAGGAGGAACATAGGGGCATGGCTTGCTTCATGTTTCTTTGCAGCCACCTTCTATCGCCGGTTACAACTCCGACGCCTACTGGCATCTATCCTCCTCCCCTCGCTGCTGTCTGCTCCCTTGCGGCCAGCCGCCGTCAGCAGCCTCCACCGCCTTCTTCCGCGGCCACAGCCACAGCGTCGGCTAGTCCTCTAATGCGCTCCACAGCGCCTGTGACGCCTCTATCGCGCTTCGCATCGCCGTCGAGTCCTCACTAGCGCTGGGCTCAGAGATTAGCATAGCCGCCTATAGTGACCGCCGCCGCCCCTTACAGCACTCAGTGCTACCTCCAGCGACTGCTGTCATCACTGTCGCCTCCTTCGGCAGCGGGCGCTACTTATGCTGTTTACCTATGCCGGCCTTTGAGCTGGGATTGGGTTCCAGCCATCGAGCCAATGGGTTTCACTATTCACGTCATTATTAAGCTGATGAGTTATTATGCTTAGGAGTTGCAGGTATTATCCGGCCTACGAGCCGTCTCTTTGGACTCCTGCTACATTAGATCACAGGCCATCGCGCTATGACTTGATCAGCATCACTATCAGCTCATCCATCCATCCGAGGGCGCCCCCCTGGGCCAGGGTACGTTCTCGTACCTTCTTTGCATTTATTTCAATATTCTATTATTATCCGGATATTTATGCATTTGTGGGATTCGCCTCGAGCACCGAGGTACCAGAGACCGGGGGAACCCGGTCGCTGGATACAGGTACAGTTGACCGGAGGAGGACTTCCGACGATCTGGTCAACGTAGAGGACAGATCATCGACCGGGTCATGGGGATGCGGTCAACCTTCCAGACACGTCACACCGGCAGGTTCGTTTTCTCAGCTTCCAGACAGGATCATGGAGCAACTGCATCTCTCCGATAACATGCTCACAGGTTCCATCCCAGAGGAGTTGAGCAACTGCAGCAGTCTGACAACATTGCAACTCGACAAGAATGCCCTGTCTGGTTCCATACCTTGGCAAATTGGGAACTTGAAATCCTTGGAGAGCCTCTTTCTGTGGGGCAACTCGTTGTCGGGGACGATTCCGGTGTCTTTCGGCAACTGCACGGAGCTGTATGCCCTAGACTTGTCCCAGAACGGCCTCACAGGATCCATCCCGGAGGACATTTTTACGCTGAACAAACTCAGCAAGCTCCTCCTGTTGGGCAATTCCTTGACAGGGCCACTGCCTTCGAGTGTTTCAAACTGCCAATCTTTAGTCAGGCTGAGGCTCGGAGAGAACCAGCTCTCTGGTAAGATCCCTAACGAGATCGGGAAGCTGCAAAATCTGGTGTTCTTGGACGTTTACAGTAACCATTTCTCAGGGGAGTTGCCTTCAGAGATCGCGAATATCGCTGTCTTGGAGCTGCTCGATGCCCACGACAACCGTTTAACCGGAGAAATCCCTCCTCGACTAGGGGAGCTGATAAACCTAGAACAGCTCGACCTGAGCCAGAACGGCTTCACCGGAGAAATCCCATCGCGCTTTAGTAACTTCAGTTACTTGAATAAGCTCATCCTGAATGACAATTTCCTCACCGGTGCGTTGCCCAAATCCATCAGGAACTTGCAGAAGCTGACCTTGCTGGATGTAAGTGGTAATCGCCTATCAGGTCCTGTTCCTCCTGAGATTGGTTTCTTGACCAGCCTAACCATTAGTCTGAACTTGAGCTCCAACCGCTTCATCGGAGCAATCCCGCCGGAGATGTCTGGCCTGACGCAGTTGCAATCCTTGGACCTCTCAGACAATACGTTCAGTGGAGGAATTCAAGTCTTGGGGCTGCTCACTAGTCTTGCCTATCTGAACATCTCATTCAACAATTTCTCCGGACCAATTCCGGCAACTCCATTTTTTCAAACTCTATCACCCAACTCCTACCTTCATAACCCAAACCTCTGTCGGTCTTCTGATGGATTTACTTGCTCTAATCAAGCACGGAGAATTGCTGTTAAGACAGTTAAAATTGTGGCTCTTACATGCGTCCTTTTGGGTTCTATCACTCTTTTGTTTACAGTTATATGGATCTTCATAAACAGAAACAGAAGATTCACTGTCGAAAACTCTGAGTTCGATGACTTCTCGTATCCATGGACCTTCATCCCATTTCAGAGACTGAACTTCACAGTCGACGACATTCTCAGGTGTCTGAAGGATGAAAATGTCATCGGAAAAGGTTGCTCTGGCATTGTCTACAAAGCCGAAATGCCCAATGGGGAACTCATTGCTGTGAAGAAGCTTTGGAAGACAAAGAAGGAAGATGATCTGGTCGATCCGTTTGAGTCTGAGATTCAAATACTCGGGCACATCAGACATCGAAACATCGTTAAGTTGTTAGGTTACTGCTCCAACAAGTGTGTCAAGCTCCTCCTCTACAACTACATCTCCAATGGCAATCTGCAACAGCTTTTGCAAGAGAATACAAGTCTGGATTGGGAGACAAGGTACAAGACTGCGCTTGGATCAGCACAAGGTTTAGCCTATCTCCACCATGACTGCATTCCTTCAATTCTTCACAGGGATGTGAAGTCTAACAATATACTCTTAGATTCCAAATTCGAAGCGTATTTGGCCGACTTTGGCTTGGCGAAGCTGAAGGATTCGCCAAGTTACAACCAAACTGTGTCAAGGATTGCAGGTTCTTATGGCTATATGGCACCAGGTACAGTATATCAAGATTCGACAAAGGATTTGCATCTTTTGGTGTGCTTTTATCTAGTTCATGCTGCTTGTTTGAATTAGACTTAAATGCAAGTATACACAACTGTTACAGAATATGGATACACAGCAAATATCACAGAGAAGAGCGACGTATACAGCTACGGCGTGGTCCTCCTAGAGATCCTAAGTGGGCGAAGTGCGGTTGAATCGGCGGGTAATGACAGTCTTCACATAGTCGAGTGGGTGAACAAGAAGATGGGTAGTTTTGAGCCTGCAATCAACATCTTGGAGCCAAAGCTGCAAGGCCTGCCTGATCAAATGGTGCAGGAGATGCTTCAGACACTCGGCATTGCCATGTTATGCGTGAATTCATCACCGGCGGAGCGCCCCACCATGAAGGAGGTGGTGGCATTGCTGAAGGAAGTGAAGAGCCCAGGTGAAGGAGGAGGGAACACTTCTGAACAGCCTCTTCTGAAACCTGAGTAATGGCCGATGAACGATATATCTTTCCTTTCTCTACACCTCCTTTCCTTTTTAGCTTATTTGAGTTGAAGATTGATGATTCTTCTTTCTTCCAGAAGAAATGGAAGGACTCCTAGAGTTATTCTGATGCTTGCTTTGGCATTATTGTCCAGTTGCTTTTTGAGCATTGAAGCTTAAACTAGTCTACCTTCCATGTTTGCAGCAAATGATTTTTCTCTGTTAGCAGTAGAGCTTATTGTTTAACCGTGTGTCCCTCCTATCCCAGCAATTATTAACATCTCTTGCCCCCACGGGCTGGATCAGCTGGTAAGTTGCCTGATTGTTTGCTCAAATGATCAAAGGTCGAGGGTCGTCAGTTGCACACGGGAATAATATTCTTCGTCTGCTGGTCAAAAACTCCTAAGACCCCAGTCAACTTTCCAGCCCAGCACTCACCGTGATTTACTCCCTCTGAAATTCTGGGGGGCCAAGCTCAGGGGGCGCTAGAGTAGCGGTTCCACTTTTTTTGCTCAAAATTATTAACATCTCTTCGTAAAAGGTACTTCGGAATTGGGTAAGAATCAAAAGAAAGTCTCATTTTTATGAAATCATCAAGGGATACCTTTTTTCTATTTTTTAATTAAAAGGATGATTCAGTACAATTTTCTCATATTATCATTCTGTCATGGCTGGAGCTGATAGAATATTTAAGTTTTCATCTACATATTCATAGTTCGATATTTAGTTATGATAAATTTATAAAAAAATTTCTTCCAAATAAGGTGAGCAACTAAAGGTTACTGGACTTCTTGGCCATCCGTTGGGTGCTTTCCGATTTATCCTAGTGGCTGATAGAAAATTTTTTGGGATCGGACTAGTCATCCCTAAAAATAGTTATTGAAACTAACTGGATTTATCATTTTTTTTTCATATTATCATTTCCTGATCCCAGGGCTCTGGTGTAGTGGTATGATATTTAAGTTATCACCCAGGTATTCACTGTCCCATCCCCAACTATAGCTAATTTGTAAAAATAATTCTCTAAATGGGCACGCAATCAAAGGATGCTGGGTTTTTTGGCCGCTTGCTGTAAGCGCTTTCTGATTTATCTTCGTGATCAGTGGAAAAATTTCGTAGAATCTGAACGATCACCCCAGGACTAGCTGAGTTTATCATTTCTTGTCATCTAATCTCATTAGTTAATTGTATGAAAAAGATAAATTCATATGTTAGCCATTATGATTTTGTAGTTTCTACGGTAGTTATAACAGTTACAATTTACCTGCTATAATATGAATATTGTTGAACAAAATATGTTTATCTCTATGATTTTCTAGTTGTTATCATATAAATATTATTGCAAGACATCTATGTATTATAATAATTATAAAATCATAGCTACTATAAGATTGTAGTGGCTATAGATTTATAGTTACTATAATTTGATGATAAAATATGAATACGTTCGCCCCTAGTGCCTCCGTCAATCCGTTCCAAGGTTAACATGGAGAAAATAAATAATTGACGATTATTAACTATAGTTATTATAATGTAACGTTGTTGAAGAGCTTAAATTCATATATATATATATATATATATATATCAGAGACTTGACTTTTTGTTATAGTATTGAACACTTTATTTTAAGGGAACTTTATTATTTTATAGGGGTTGATGAGGTGAGATGTCCGTTTAATTAAAAATAAAAAAGAGGCATCTCTCCGATGATTTTGAAAAAACGAAAAAAACAGACGCCCAAACTAAAAGAAATGCCACGAACAGTTCGATAAAGTTTGATGGCAAGTTTAATGTGTTTTATAATTTAGGGTCTGACATCAGTTTGAATATTTCTAGGGTTTTATGCTTGTCCCATACTTTGTTCAAATTGAAGTTTACTCAATCATCCCATTGTTGGATCCATAGAAGCTTGTTCATTTTAAATTAATTTAGGCTTATATAGTAATTTTGAAGACAAAGGAGAGTTTAAAGGTTCCAGTTTTATGAAATTTGATTATCATAGAGCCACTTAAAAGTTGTGGTCAAAATTACTATATAAATCTAAATTGGTCTAAATGGGGGGGAAAAATAGAGTCTAGAGGGTTCATGGAACATAATAGGGTGTTTGTTTTTTGAAATTTAACTAGTTGAGATTTTGACAAATTGTTATATGGACTTAAACTAATCTAGATTGGAAGGCAAAGTTCAAAACCTCGCTTTTTGAAATTTAACTAGTATAGGTTCACGTAACAATTTTACATGAATATTCATGAGAGTTCTGAAGGCATTGATGGATCCCCCAATGCTTGTTGACATGCATCTACACCCTCTAAATTCACCATTTGAGTTTTTCCCATGCTCTTCATATTTTGGTCATCATGTCTTGATCACATGTGGTAAAAGACGATTCGCTCGCCCCTAACGTCCCCGTCAACCCGTCCCTAATTATGTCTTGACCACATGTACTAATAGTTAGTAGTCATTTATGATTTATCTTCATATTAGCTTAGGAAGAATTGATAGGGAGACTAAGAGCAAACAAATTATCTTTTTTATCACATAAAATTACCATTCGAGTAAAAAATACCTTATAAAGTAGCTTTGGCTAAACTAATACTGCATGAGTATTCTAAAGGAATTTTGGTAGTTTTTAAGACATGGGCACACTCCAAAGCCTATCTATCACAGTCTATCTAGTTAAGGTAACTCCAATTAAAGATTTTTAAAGTGGTTTATGAAATAAAAAAAATGAAGAAAAAAGTTTTAATCATTATAGAGATAAGATTTGATGTTTATAATTTAAGAACAGTAGTTAAATTTTAAATCTACTTTTTTTATCTCAAGATTACAAGATTATCGGGCCAATAATTAATAATGCACAAAAAATTGATAATATAGGATTCATAAAAAAAATTATAAGGATATTTTTTTAATTACGGATGGAATGATAAATTTTTATATTTTGCCGTGGCATTGAATTGATATATGGAATACTATAAAAAAAATTCATATAAATAGATGCCCTTAGATTCATCATTTACACGCACAAAAAAACAATCAAGATATTATATATTTTTTCTTAAACCTACTATACAGATATCTTGGATTCACCATGTAACTTCCAAAGATTTCCTGACACACATCTATGTACTTTTAAAACCCTAAACCCTCACCATTCGATCTTTTGTTTTTTTTTTTTTTTCACATAGATCTAGATTAGCTAAATTAGAAGACAAAGCCAGATATACTTTTAATAATAAATGAAAAGAGTGGCCTCTCAATGATTAAGTAAAGAAAGACACCATCTAATTTGTGCAAAAAAAAAAAAAAGCAAAAAGGAAAAAAAAATAAAAAAATAAATAAAGAGGATGGGGTTCCCCTTAAAACCAGTGGAGTGCTGAAATATTTAGCAGAAAACATGAACCGCAGAATCTGACTTGGAGTTTAAAATTCAGATAGGCCACGGTCATATTAAACTGACTAAAAGTCAGCAAGAAAATGACAAAGACCTTCAATGCCATGGCAAAGACGACACACATCACATGGTTGATCATATGCCCGTGACAGAGTGGTTTTTGTTCGTGTACCACATCATTTGGTGGCATGAGCCAGTGCCGTGGCTTTTCCAGACGCTGCTCATGGGTAAATTCCTTGAGCAGCTCGCACGGGACATTGCTAAGGCATTGGCTTGTCCCCCGGCCAGGAGACAGCGGCTACTTGGGCATGTGAATGAGGGGGAATAAGAACATGGATGACAATCACATGGAATGCTGAGATTGCGGAGGACTAAGACACTTGGGTGTCAAGTTGAGGTCGGTACTAAGGTTTGACCTTAGTTCAGTAGTGTCGCGCCCGACCTACATGAGACGCAAGACCGCGACTTGTGGGCTGTGCTTGGCCCAACCAACAGATAGTCTGGCCAAGCATAGTTATCCAAATTTAGACCTTTAAGATGTCAAAATGTTTATGGCCTCATAGCAATCATTGACAACTAGGGGGCACATTTGTAGCATTTTGTGATCGACTATAGATGTCCTGATGAGAATCATCCCAGAAATTTCTTTTACTGATTCACTGCATTAGTCAAACTACAAAATCTTGCAACCAAAGTGGATTCTCACACTCATGAAAACATGCAACAGATTGATGAGGAACTAGCCTAAAATATCATGGTTGGTATATCAAATCCGAGGCTCATTGAATCCAGGTCTGTATGTACCATCAGAGCAAAAATGGTACATTAAATACAATATTTTTGGATGATAAAACAAATAGATTGTGACATTCAATTTGAAAAGCTCATATAACTTGGTTATAGAGATTTTTCATAGAAACAATGGACTCTTATAGAATGAGGGGGTGAAAGGCAGGGAGGAAGAAGAGGAGAGGGTCTTTCAAAATGGTAAAAGGAAACAATAATGCATAGCTTCAAAAGAAGATGCATATGTAGTTTAGAATCATTAGAGAGAGGTGACAAGCTGGAACTCAAATGTTCCTCTCATGCATCTCTTAAAATAGGTTTTTTTAGTTTCTCTTGACCAAAAATGGAAAAAAAAAAAGCTTGCTCTTTGATCTTTTCTAAGCAGTGGCAGGGAAAAGTGAGAAACACAAGGCCATGCATGTATGAAAGCCACTCCATTCCATCCATCTTCTCCCCAACGCTACTTTGTTTAGGGTAAGTGAAAATCTTTGGTCAAGTTCTTTGATCTCACACATAATTTTGGTATCTACATGATCAAACAGCTTTATTTTTTTTTTAAAAAATAAATAATTAGAGAGAAATGGTAGCTGTTGGTGTAATTAAGATTTAGCGTGGCATGATTTTTGCAGGGTTACGATTAATTGGATTCGGGAAGATGAACAGGAAGCAGGGAGACTTCAGCCGCCGGGACTCATGCCAGTTCTGCTGCGACCCGAGGCCGAGCGGCGAGCGCTCCGACTACGCTAGTCTCAGAGGCGGTGGTGTGTCGGCCTTTGGTTTTGCGGGCTCCGACCTCCGCGCCGGAGATTGGTACTGCTCTTGCGGCAGCAACAACTTCGCCAGACGGGTGGAAGTCCGGCGACTGGATTTGCAACAGGAATCTGATTAAGAACTCCTTCAATTGTGAATAAAGGTCAGAATAATCATCAAAGCGTTAAAGACATCATGCACAAATTGGAACAATGATCTAATTTTTTTTTGTTAGTGTAGCTGCTAATGTGGCGGAATTCTAGCATCTCCACGCGTCCCTTATGCTCAAAACACTCACCATGAAAGAAATTCAGGTATAGTTGAATTCGCTCAATATATATACTCATCTCAAATGTTCAAAGTTTGATCTAGTATGGATCCTGACATCTCGTCAGTCTCAACTACCAATTTCATCTTAGTCTCGGTCCCAGGCCATTAACAATTCCTCCGGCTTAGTCTCAGATATTGATATCACCTATGTCTTCCCTCTGGCTCAATCTGAAATCTAGACATCATGAAACTTCGGATCTCAGCACCATCATCCAAGTCTGCCAACACCTCCCTTGCCCATCACATATCCCAATTACACCATCCTCCATGTCTAGGCCCAGGTCAATGAAATCCCTTTAGGCTCGGTCCTAAATCTCTGCATTACCTATGTCTCGGCCTTATGCCACTAACATCCCCTCCAGCCTGATCTTAGATTCCAGTATCACTCATGTCTCAGTCTCAGTCGCTGACATTCCCTCTGGCTCAGTGCTAGATCTCTACATCACCTATATTTTGGCCTCAAGCTCCGGATCTTGACACCATAATCCAAGTCTTGGCCCAGGCCGTTGACATCTCCCCTGCCCATCTCAGATCCCAGCATCATCCTCCATGTCTGCCCAGGCCATCGACATCCCCTCCAGCTTAGTCTCAAATCTCAACATCACCTATGTTTCTACCTTATTCATTGATATTCCCTTCGGCTCAGTCCCAAATCTCGACATCATGAGCCTTCGGATCTCGGCACCATCATCCAGGTCTTGGCCCAGGCCGCCAACATTTCCCCTGCCCATCTCAGATCCCAGCACCATCCTCCATGTCTAGCCCCAGGCCACTGCCATCCCCTCCTACCCAGTCCCAAATCCCGTCATTACCTATGTCTCCAGCTCACGACACCGACATCCCCTCCGGCTCAGTCCTAGCTCTTATATCTCGACCTCGATCAGTCGCCAACAATCCCTCCGACTCAGTATCAGATCTCGACATCACCTATATTTCAACCTCAAGCTCTGGATCTTGGCACCATCATCCAAGGCTCGACTCAGGCCATTGATAATCATCATTTGGACGTATTATTTTAGTGTAATTTATCGATATTTTTATCCTCTCATATATCCAAATCTATGCTTTTAGCGTGTTTGATGAGTTCAGATCTTTATTAGTCTTTAATTCAATTTTCGTACATTTTATAGATATTTTGGATATTATTTAATTATATTTTATTTTGTAGAAATTGAGGGAGATAATAATTGAGAAGAAGAATACCAGTTCAATCCAAAACGATTCAAATTATGGTTCATTTTAATTGCGGGATAAAAGGAGAAGAAATGCCCAATCTAGAATCCAATATCAAAGCCTCATTCTAAAGCTCAATTTCAAAAGTCCAAGAAGAAATTGCAATTGAATCCGATTTATGTTGGTTTAGCAGCCGGTTCAGCCAAATTAGCTGGTTCAATTGAAGCTTAAATGGGGTCCGATTCAATTGTAGTTAAAAGGGAAATTTTGGTTGAGTGTGTTGGTGCAGGTTGCACTGATAATCAGATTTTGATATATGACAAATAGATTAAAGTTAGATATATTATTTGTTTAACCTTTTTACTAAGTGTGCAGGAGTTGATTGGTTTGAAGGACCTGACATCAGGCTGAAATCTAGTTAGGTTCGTGGGACCCGATAGCTGGTGCAAAGTCCAAATAGATCTACGGGACCCGATATCTGACGGAAATTCAGGTTGGGTCCGCGGGATCTAACAACCGGCTGAAGTCCAGTTGGGTCCACGAGATATGACAACTAGCGGGAAGACCTGGTGGGTCAAAGACAAAGTCAAGCGACTGCAGTTGGTAAGTGGAGGTAAGCAAATGGAGGAGAGATCCAGTGAGGACGCGCTCCCGGTTGAGGGAACTGTAGGCGTCGGTCCAGCTTAGGTACATTTGGGAAACCTAAGCTAAGACCTTGACTAGATCCTGGTCTCAGGGAGACATGATCTAATTATTACTGCTATTCTACTATATTGTGCTAACTTTGTTTTGCATGATAAACTTAGTTGTTGTTACTTGGACTAACCTTTTTTCAGGAACGAAGTGCTAAGAAAAGGGTGTTCAGGCGTCGAGAAGGGATTCGGGCGCATGGACTTCGGGCTCTTGGAGTTGGTTCAAGCGCCTAGACCTGCTTCGCTTGGGCTACCTGCTAGGCACCCCAGCGGTCCAGGCGCCTAGGGCTGGTCCAAGCGATCATTCTGAAGCTGAGTTGGAGTGCGATAACTAGCCAAACCCATGTCAACGGTCAAGGCACTCGGAGGGGATCCGGGTGCCCAGAAGTGGATAAACTTGACGGATCAAGTTTCAACGAGAGATCACCATGTCAGCAGCGGTCCAGGCGCTCGGAATGGGCCTATATAAAGGCCTTCAACCAGTAGCTTCACAAGATTAATTGCTACAACTTCCATACTCACGCGTTGCTTCGAAAAGGTCTCCAGGATATCTAAAAGCTGCACCGACAACCGATGCTCAAGTTTCAAAGTTATATTGTTGGTATAATTTAATTCCTGCAATTGTACTTAAATTTTGTAATTGCTTTGTGATTATAGTGATTGTCCAACGAAAGCATTGAGCGAGTGCAGGCCTTGGAGTAGGAGTTGTCGAAGACTTCGAACCAAGTAAACCCACCTATGTTAGTGTTCGCTTTTCGTCTATGTTCTTTTCCGCTGTGTACTCTTGATTTCCGAAAAATTAAAAAAATGTTATTCACCCTCCCCCCTCTAGAGTATTTACGGTCCTACAGAGTGAACAGTGGCTTTGATTCTCTTCGTTAAATCCCAAACACCCCCAACTTCTTCTCCCTCGCGAGTTGCTTCATGTGGCGACAACGACGACGTTCCTGCCATTGGTTGCTGTTGGTGTAGTTTGCACTAACGGTCTAACTCAGATTTTAATGAATGATAAGTAAGTTAAGTTAGGTGTTGGTGTGATCTAACCACCTGATTAAGTGTGCAGGAGAAGTCCAGATAGGTCGACGGGTTGACCAGATATCTGGCAGGAAATCTAGCTAAGTCAACAGGCTGACCAGATAACTGGTACGAAGTCCAGATAGGTTGACGGGATGACCGGGTATTTGGTAAGAAATTTAGTTAAGTCGACGGATTGACCGGATAGCTGATGCGAAGTCCAGATAAGTCGATGGGCTGATCAGATATCTGGCAAGAAGTCCATCTAGGTCAACGGGCCAATCGGATAGCTGGCATAAAGTCTAGATAAGTCGATGGGTTGACTGGATGTCTAGCAAACTAGTAAGCTAAGGTAAGTCACTAGAGGAGAGTAACCAAGTGAGGACGCGCCCCGGTTGAAGGGACAATAGGCATCGGTCCAGTTTAGGTTCATTTAGGATCCCTAAGCTGAGAGCTTGAATAATTCCTGATCATGGGAAGACAGAAACTAATTACTAGCCTTTATTATTAATTATTATTTATTCTAATACTTGTGTTGTAGGTTATTTGGGCTAACGTTGTTTTGCAGGAAAAAGAAGAAAAACTACCTTCGGATGAACAGTGTCGAAGGTGTCCTCAAGTAGTGAAAGTGCCTTCATACTGTTCATAGAAGGCGCCTTCCATGGCTATGGAAGGCGCCTTCCGCAGGATAAATTTTGGCCGAAGTCGTGGATAAGTGTCGGGCTATTCGGGAATGAACTTGTCTCATTGGAGGCGCCTTCCATGGCTATGGAAGACTCCTTCCATGCCTTTTATAAGGCTGTCTTGTGAAGGCATTGGTACAACACGAAGATACGAGCTTCTACACATCCAAACAGCTTTTCGACTACTCCAAGCTCCTTCTACGACTCTGCTGTGAAGCTGCTGCATCCGACAATTGTTCCGAGGACTTTAGATCGCGGCCAGCAAACTGACATCCACACACGAACAAGTCATTTTGATCCTTACGTGTCGGTAACAAATTTTATTATTGTACTTAAATTCTGCAAATGAAAAGTGTAGTCTATTACACTTTTTCGATCTTTCTCTATACTCGATTTCCTCTTCCAAAGGTACCAGAAGAGGTTTTTAGTGGATTACCCATCGATAAGTTCATGAGACTTGGGTCTTGGAGTAGGAGTCGCCGAAGGCTTCGAACCAAGTAAAACCGCCCGTGTTTTCTTGTGTTCCTTATTTTCATTTTCTTATTTTTTTTTTCGTTGCGTATACTTTGATTTCAAAACCAAAAAGACGAGATTTTGAAAACCACATGATTCACCCCCTCTCACGTGTGTATTGATCCAACAAGTGGTATCAGAGCAGGTTGTGTTCTGATTTGGTGCAATAACCAATCAAGCTAGGGGAATCCCCTTCAGATTTCTTTGCATTCCTAAAACTTTTTAGATAATTTTTTCGTTCGATTTTAATTTGAGATTGGTACGACACCTCTCAAATTTTTCTATATCTTTATATTTATATCTTAAACTCTGCTAATCCAAGACCAAGTCTTGGTACCTTCTTTAGTTTATATTTTCAGCACTCAAATGGCACAACTTGAAGGGTACAACACCGTTCGTCCTCCCTTATTCAACGGTGATGATTTCCTGTACTAGAAGAAGCGGATGGAGGTATACTTGAAGATCGCTTCGACCAGTGGTTCAGCATCACCAGACGCTACAAGGCTCACGTTAACATCGTCGGAATTCCAATGGACCTGGAACAATGGAATCCAGAAATGAAAAAGAAGGCTCAGATTGACTTCAAGGTTTTAACACACTCTAGTGCGGACTAACGAAGGAAGAACTAAACCGTGTCGGCCCACACGAAAATCGAAGGAGCTGTGGGATAAACTTATCAAATTGCACGAGGGAACCAACGATGCGAAGGTAACAAAATGAGATCTTTATTTAATTAAATTATTCAACATAAAAATGCAGGAAGAAGAATCTGCGAGTCAACTACACACGAGGATAAAAGACATTCTCAACGGACTTCACACTATCGACCACCAGATGGAGAATCCTGACCTGATAAGGTATGCCCTAAACATGTTTCCTCAAAATGCACTGTGGGCATCCATCATGGATGCCTACAAGATTTTGAAGAACCTATCTAAATTAAAACTAGATGAATTATTTTGTGAACTTGAACTCCATGAACAGACTAACTCAAAGCAGGTCGAGAAAGGTGTTGCTCTTCTTGCAAGACCCTCAAAAGAAGCTAAATATAAGAATGAACCAGAATAAGAAATTGAGTCTGACCAAGTCTCAGAGGATGAAGAATACCTGGTGAACCTGGTAAGAAAGATGTTCACCAGGAGAAAGAAGAATTTCAGCAAAAAGGACCTGCAGAAGGTCAACTCCACCGCCAACTCTAACAGCAAGAATGTGACCTGCTTTAGGTGTAACAAGAAGGGGCACTACAAGACCGACTACCCAAATCTGAAGAATAAGAAGAAGGCCCTCAAAGCGACGTGGGATGAGTCATCCAGAGATGAATCAGACGGTGGAGAACTGAAGCACTCCAACTACCTTGCACTGATGGCTTATGAAATAGAATCGGAGAATGAATCGGAAGACGGATCTGAACCCAAATCAAGCCACGAGTCCGTACTCATTTTCAAAGGTTTCGATGAGGTATATTTTCATTTAAGCAAAAGGTTTCTCAAAATTATTGCATCCTTAAACAACAAATTAACTAACTCTAAAAATTGCATAAATAAACTAATAAAAAAATAACAAACTTAATGAACAATTAAAATCAAGTTCAACAAATGAACCAATTCAAGTTGAAATCTCAACTCAAGTTGCAAAACTTGAGAAGGATAATCTTAGACTAAAAAATGGAATAATTGAACTAAAAGAATTACTACAAAAATTCACAATTAGATCCAAGTATCTTGACATGATACTTGGGTCACAAAGAGTTGTGTACAACAAGTTCAAACTTGGATACAAGTCCAACTCAACCAACAAATCCTTTATATCATTAGTTAATCAAAGTAAGACCCAAACTAAAGCTTGGGTTCCAAAAGCATGCCTAACCACACAAGTAGGAATCAACCAATATTATGTTCCTAAAATGAGATCCACTACATAAAATCAAATCCAACTAAAACATTAAATTCAAACAAAAATAAATTTGTAAAACTAAATTATAAAATTAAAAACAAAATAAAATCATACAAATTTAATTACTACTTGGTAGCGCCGCTCACTTGACTACCAGGATTCATAAACTCTAGTACTTAAGCCTGGAGGTTTAGAGTTCGAATCTTGGGGAAGGCAAAAATCCACTGTCAGGGGTGGAAAGTCCTAGTGAGTAACGGCACGACCAAAGGGTCATCGGTCGATGACATTAGAGGTCGCTAAATGGGCTGACGACATAAGGACCACCAGTGGGTCACCGCAAGGGCCGCCCAAGAGGCCAAAGGGCCGGGTCGTTACATGGTC